>NC_084640.1:600000-1200000 GCF_019802595.1 Syngnathoides biaculeatus | reverse complement strand
ACACTGTGTTTGGTTTACCTCTTGAGGTGGTGAGAAACAATGAAGGGAGCTCAACGTGCAAACTGATGTCAAGGATCCACTGCCATTGATGTGCTTTTCAGTAAGGGCAAGTAAAACGGCCTCCTGAGCACATAAAAGCTGCCATTTTGTAGGATCGTAAAAACATACCCCCTCCCTCCCATTTTCCCGAGTGGTGCCATTGCAATGGCCAAAGGGATAACAGTGGAAGGGCTAGCTCAAGTGTACTACTATATTGAAAGAGTATTTGGAACTTTCTTTAATTTTTTTTTTTTTTTTTTTAATGGTGAATGTCCTTGTGGCAAGCCACTTACATATAGGCCATCTCTTCAACCTGCTGCCCCTCTTTGATGAGATAATGCTGGTAGGTACTTCACAGTGGCAGTCACTCAGGAAGAGGAACAAACCCTTCACTTTCTCTCATGAACCCACCCGCACCTCTCAGACAATGATCTTAATAGTTAAGATAAATAAAAAAAAGGTATGGCCATATATAGTATGAGCATATATTAATTAGTTCAGAGATGAACCAAAGAATCTATACGCTTATCAGTAGACAGTTGGCCCAGGGCCACAACACAGCAGTGTCGGGCCACTACCTTCATATAAACACTGGACCACTTGGCCCAATACAAATTTCTAAGTCACCGAAAATTTTTACCTTCCGGAAATGACGCAGAGTTGCTATTTCAGTGTCGGTTGTAAATTCTTTAATCACGGAAACATCCCATCCAAGACGGAATGTTTTGAGAAACTGCGAAAAAAAAAACTGTGAACTGTGAAAAATGAGTTTATTAATAATCTAATCATGACTTTTGTCAACTTTTTCCCCCCCAAGATTTCAGTAAACAAGTAACTGCATTCATCGCATCACACAAGAGGCAAAAATGCACACAACAGGAACAAGATATAATGAATGATGACTGTAACATAAAATAAGACAAAACTTTTTCTGTTTTAGGTCAAATAGCATTACCGAAATATTTTTCAATTTGCTATATGCCAGAATAACACCATATAACAATAATAATAAAATTTTGATCACTGTTTTAAAAAAAACACTTAAACACTTTTTTTTTTTAGCCCTTAATGAATATTTCTTTATTGTTTTTATCAGCGGCACGGAGGGCAGCTGGTAAAGCATTGGGCTCACAGTTATGAGTTATGAGGTCCCGGGTTCAATCCTGGATCCACCTGTTTGGAGTTTGCATGTTCTCCCCTTGCCTGCATGGGTTTTCTCCAGATACTCCGGTTTCCTCTCACATCCCAAAAACATGCATTTATTGGACACTCTAAATTGCCCCTAGGTGTGATTGTGAGTGTGATTGTTGTCTGTCGCTATGTGTCCTGCAATTGGCTGGCAACCACTTCAACATGTACCCCGCCTTTGTCCCGATGATGGCTGGGATAGGTTCCAGCACTCCCGCCACCCTTATGAAGATAAGCATCTTAGAAAATGGATGGATGGATATAATTGGGGATTCCGATTTCCTCGCACATTCCAAAAACATACAACATTAATTGGACACTCTAAATTGCCCCTAGGTGTGATTATGAGTGCGGCTGTTTGTCTCTATGAGGCCTGCGATTGGCTGGCAACCAGTTCAGGGTGTTCCCTCCCTCCTGCCCATTGACAGTTGGGATAGGAACCGGCATTCCCGTGACCCTTGTGAGGATAAGCTTTGAAGAAAATGAATGGATGGATGTTTTTATCAATTTCTATTATTTTAAATAATTGGGTTTTTTGGTAAGTTATATTTATGGGTGAATTTTGGGAGTTGAATAAATATAGTTTCTAAATAAAGTGTTGAATTAATGCATCATTGTGTTTTGATTTTTTTAATATCAAACTCAACAAAATGACCAAGTCCTTCAAATTTCAGGCACTCTGACACGCTGAATTGCCCGTACAGAAGGTCTAAATCTGAGTGTGAATGGTTGTTTATATGTGCCCTGGGATTGGCTGGCAACCAGTTCACAGTGTAGAGAAGATAGCTGAAATAGGGTCCAGCACAGCCGTCTCACTTCATTCACCAATCTGGTGGTCTCCTCCCATAATTTAATATATTTAAAAAATAAAACGTTTGCATGAAGAACACTTTTTTAAAAATAAGATGCTGTACATAACTACAGTACCATTGTTTTGAAAATGCATACCACTCCTCATGAACTTATAAGCACAGCTGTAGGTATGCTTGTTTGGCAATAATGATATGTTCCTTCAGATGATTTATGTTTTGTATCTTTTCTAGATAACCCCATGGCCTCAAAATGACCCCAGCAATAAATATCAAGTTGGGTGAGAGCTGGGGATCTGCGAGGTCACTCCACAGCACCACGACGACCAGTCCAAGCGTCGGTAAACTGGTGATCTAACTGTAGATGCTCATGACAACCATAATGAGCTGGAGCTCCATCTTGCTGAAAGTAAAGTGGGCCATTATGATCCCTGATTAGCAGGAATTTGAAAATGCACACCATCGATTAAAGGGCAACTCGCATCTTTCTCAACGCATCCAGTGAGGATTAGTATTATTCCACAAAATACGTTTTGCCGATAAACCAAGCCTCATGTTGATTCAAATTTTATCGCCCCCATGCAACTGCTTTGCGAACTGACCCTCGGTATGATTTGTTCCCCACTGTACATCGTAAGGTCCTTCAAGGCAATGTTGGAGGAGTTTGCTGTGGAAGAACTTGAGTGGTCATATAGTGCCCTCTCAACATCAGTAAACAGTGACCTCACAAATGTTCTATGCAAGGAGACAAACATTTCCACAAACACGCTGTAAAACAGATCAATATGTTGTTAGTGTCAGTGAAGTCATACTATGTTGCACAACCGAACTGCAAACTTTGTCCTGGAGAGAGTCTATTGCAAATGTCTTTTCTGATACAGTACATCCTGACATTTTTCATCAATTCAAATAAAGTTGTTAAAGAAAGGTGTCAAATGATGACATACACTGACTTCTTTAAGAAACAAGAATAATGAGTGACATTCTAAGAATCATATACTGTATTACAGATAAAGAGTAAAGAACAACAGAACTGAAGGCTAAAAACTGCTGAAGCTGAATCAGGAATTAGTGTGTATGTAGGCTTTGCTCAGATTTAGAATGAAAAATAGATGAGTGCGAATTGTAAAATATGTTAAAAAAAGACTAAACAGCATGATTTACAAAAACGTTGGGTGTCAAATAACATAGTGGGGACTGATGTGGGGAAAGTGCAAGAAGTGACTTTCATCCGTAAATTCATTACTATTCAATGGGCCCAAAACACCAGACGGGGAGCGAGTGTCACTCTTTTGCATACACGCCTAACGCATGGTGGAAATACAAACACACTCAGTATTCAGTGGTTAGGATGAATACTGCTGTGTGTCTTATCTCATACCTCATGCACAAATGAATTTACATAATCTCTAACCCTATGACCAATGCAACTGTGCTACATTTAGACTTCTTTTATAGTCTTTTGTCCCTCAGTACTAGTGTTAATATCTTGGAGAAATTGCAAACAACTTACACAGACGCAATAAAGCTTGTTGGAAAATTTTATTACGGATGTGTTTTGGGTAAAAACACACCTGCAAATCTCACCACAAAATCAACGACATTATAAAACACAGTTACTGTATTAACTCAAATTCATTCTTCTAAAGAGAAAAGTTCTGGAGGAATTCATTCAATTGTGGCGGGAGCAATAATCTAAACACTGCAATTTATTTCGAGACGAAGTGACTTTTGTTAATTCAACTATTCACCCTGCACAAGAACCAACGACAATGTTAAAAGATGTGCAGAAATGATCAAACAAATAGCAGACTGAAGGAGAGAAAGTTATTTCTAGCCCTTAAAAACAAAGGAAATGTTTAATTTATGTGGTACCTTTTTTTCATTTTTTTTAATAGAAGTTCTACTTGGGAGAAAATGTCAGCATTGATCCCTGTGAGTGTGGGATGACAGTAAACAGAATATGCACCCAGAGCTTTGCTGCCCCTTCTCAGCATGCCCTGTTTCACATAGAGAGTGGAGACATTTTAATAGTATGTCGTTCTAAACTGGGGGAAAATAAGGGGGGAGACAGATGGTAGAACTCTGAGCTCATTTTGCTCACCAACCATGCAGACAGCAGCCATGTCTTTTAATCTCACTCTGGGAGAGACTGTAATGGGGGGGCCAATCACCTGTCTCTTCTGATCATCACTTTTCGCTCACCCTCTTTTCGTTTCTGCACCTTTCCAAAAAAGCAAGCACTCCTCTATTGCCCATTTCCATGTAAAATGTACCATGTTATCAGGGGGAGGTGAAAGACAAGACAAGACAAGGTTTACATCTTCATCTCTCCTGTGAATACATTCCTCTGAAGAGTTTCCCGACAGTCCTGGAAATAAATACTTACGCCTTGTTCTTCATTACGGTTTCAGTTTCCACAATCAATCAAACCGGAGAACTTCTTTTTTTTTTCCATTTTCTTGGATAAATGTGGAGTGCATGCTAATTCCCGCATCAATTGTGAATATGGAAAAAAAAGTACAAAGTCTTGAGGTTCACAGACTAGTGGGAGCAGAGTTCACATCCACCCTAAAATTGTTTCCCACTCTTGTCCCCCACAACACCGCTGCCACCACCTTTGAGGCCGGAGGCGGCTTGGCTGCACTGGTAATCCCTCAATGAATGTGGGTCACCGATTGGGGCTTTGCCTTCGTCGCTAAGCAAGGGGACAGACAGCGGGGTCGTGACCCCAGTCATCCAGGGTGCACTCATACACACATGCTCCTGTTCACACGGTCAGTGTAGCGAGACAAAGAACCAAACGCAGGGATGTGCACATACACAGATTGAAACGATGCCGTGAAAGACAAAAACAACCTTGACACACACAATAAATAAACATTTCAACCCAAACATTTTGAAGAGAGGGGAAAATACAAATTAAAACTTAGGATGCCATTACCACTACATAGACTGAAAATGTAAAAAAGAAATGCGGCAATGATTCAATTTGCCACTTGTGTCAAACTCAAGGCCCAGGGGCCAGATCCGGCCCGCCATAAGATTTCATGTGGCCCGGAAAGGGAAATCATGTGTGCCTACTTTCATTATCCTTGTGAAATCCTGCATCAAAATTTCAAATGATAACATTAAGATATAAGCATTTTTGTCCGACCAAACGTGAACACTAGTGGAAAAACCCATTACTTTTGAGTTCTGTTTTTAAAACTAGTTCATAAATTTTGTGTGTAAACATACTGACACGATGAAAGATTTTTATGGTTTCACATTCATAACGAACTTCTGAGTGAAACGGTGACTACAATGTGGCCCTGGGCAAAAAGGATTTTGACACACCTGTGTTTCTACCATTCCTTCTCAAAGTGTGGTACTGGCGCCACTCAACTGGTACACGAAAGAATCGCTGCCCAAGTGCAGTTCAATTGTATTTAACGATTTAGTACAACTTCCCCAAATTTAGGCGTAGTTTAATGTTCAAACTGCATGACTTTACAATGACTTGCAATATTAGTATTTGAATCACTATTTAGACCTATTACGCTTGTGTTTTGTAATGTTGGTCATGACAGTGTTACTTAGAGTGCTTGGTATTTTTTTCAAGTATTATTTTGTGAACAGGTTTGAGAATGACTGCTTTATATAGCTTTCACTCCTCTAGGAAAGCCTCTAACAAGATGTTAGCGTGTCAGTGAGGATATTCACGCAGATCAAGATTTGTGAGGTCAGAGAACACTAATGCTGGACTTGACAGAGGCCTAACAAAAACTAACAAAGGTCTTGAACACTAGTTTGCTAGTTCCCTCTTCATCACACAAATATTGGCTGTTCCCCCATGTTCTATTTTTTTACAATGTAATTTTAGGTTATTTTTAGGATACTAAATATTAATATTTGAGGGAATATTGGTTATGTTAATTTTATTTTATAATGTAATCATCACCAAGGGCAATAGGTCCAGTGGAAAAACAAGCTCTGACATAACTTGGGAGAAAGATCAGGAAGCCATGTTAATTTTTAATTAGGGTGAGTCAAATGCCCCAATATTGCAATTTAAATTGGGTCCAATGTATTTTGTTATTTTTCAAAAAGGGCAGTCAAATTTTACGAAAATTTAACGACTAAGTCGAGATTGCAGTTGAATCTTGGGCTAAAATTGAATCATTCTACAAGTCTGGACATATAAGATGACTTCTGACTTGAAAGATTCATATCATTTTTCAAAAAGAAACATTATTAAAATATTCAGAGTACTAAATGAGGTACCGCACAAACAAATGGCAAATATATTACACTTGATACTGTTTTAAAATGGGTGCAAAAAAAGTATAGCTCTTGTCACTTTCTTAGTGGACCCAGAAGATGTACTTGAACTATTTTTGAAGGAGAGCAAAATGCGGAAGGGCCAAGTCAAAATTATGATGTTTTCATATTTAAGGAGTTTTTGACACACGCTTTTTTGCAGTGATGCAATGACCTGGACCGGATCAAATTAAATGAGGATGAAACACCTTACCAGCACCGTGAACCATACTCAAATTTTGAAGGACTATGTGATAGATATACTGTCAAATAAGATAAAATAACATGCACCTTTGTTGATCTTATACATCTCTTATGCGAACACATCCAAATATCAGACTGTTAATTAGGTGGCAAGAGCCATGCTCAAACTAATTATATGGTGCGTCATTAACATTCTTCGTCATGAGGTGATGTGTTATCTAAGGGAGACCAGGGGATCATGAAATATTCATGATTTATTAGTCTGACAACAGAAAAAACAAACATGAGGAGCCTCAACTGAGTGACACCCTGTGCTGCCGAGCAGAAAGGGAGCGTAGTAACATGTCTGTCTGCTTCTTGCTGGTCACTCCACTTTCAGGCAAGACAGTGCTGACATTCAGGTGGCTCCAATATTCCCACTCAAAGCCATGTTTTAGTGAGATAAGGTGGGGAGGAAGTGTTGCTCACTTTCCTTCACTTGGCCCACCTCAAGTACCGCCTCCCTCTGCTGTTGTGCGGACAAAATGTCAAACCCTGCCTCGTCTTTTGGAAACGGCATGCACGAAATGTGGTGAAAAGCCATTGCAAGTCCAACATACTTCTCCATTATGTTGACAAATATGGTGAAAGGGAAGAAAAAAAGTACCAATGTGACTACTGTACGGCAGTGAAATGAGTGACACAAAAGCACTGTAAAGATTTTCTTCCGAGGAAGAACATTTTTCCTGATTAAACTGCTGTCATAAAAGAAGCAGTGTTCAGTTTGTGTTGCTGTCATTACTAGCTAATGGGAACAAATTCAATGTGTTATTGTCTCAACCAACTTCTTTTATTGCAGCACTGACAACAACTCCAATGATGTGTCAGTCATAGCTCACTTTTCTTTTGCAATGTTACAAATTTTCACATGACATTTCAATTCAATTAATGTCTTCTTTTTTTCACTTTTGCATGTCCTCCATGTGACCTTGATAGTGGCACACCATTCAAGCCGTACTTGGACAATTCAAGTTTAAAATGCTTATTGGGCAATCAGGGATGCACCACTTTTTTTAAACGGAGTCTGAGTAAGAGATGATGATGAAAGTGCCTCAATTTGAACTAAATATTGTTCTGTGGCACGGTGCTGTGACTGGTTAGAACGTCTACCTCACAGTTCAAATTGAGGCCCCACCTGTGAGTTTGCATGTTGTCCCCATGCTTGCACTCCAGTTTCCTGCCTGTAGGTGTGATTGTGAGTGCAACTGTTGTCTGTCTCCATGTGCCCTGCGATTGGCTGGCAAACAGTTCAGGGTGTACCCTGCCTCCTGCCCAATGACAGGCTCCAGCACTTCTGCTTGTGAGGATAAGTGGCTTAGATAATGAATAGATGACTTAATATTGTTCAAAATCAATCACACTTAAGGGAAATTCAGAGTCTCCAATTAATACATGTTTTTGGGATGTGGGAGGAAACCGGAGTGCCCGGAAAAAACTCAGGGAGGAAAGGGGAGGCCATGCAAACTCCACACAGGTGGGGCTGGAATTTGAACCCCGGTACTCAGAACTGTGGAGCCAATGCACTAACGAGTTGTGCCACCGTGCAGCATGTTTTTGTAAAACTTACGACGTATTTCACTTAACCCATTCATGGGCAGGGTGGCAATTTTTTGCCTCATTGAGATAAGTCTCCTAATAGGCCACAATCAAGGAAATAACACTGATTTTTCATTTACGGTTAAGTTATATGATAACTTTACTAATTTATAATCTCGTCCCAAAAATGGGACGCTGCCCGCAAGAGGGTATTTGGGTTTTCTTAGTAGATCGTCCCAAAAATGGGACCTTGCTCATTAAAGGATATATTTTTCAAGGGAAAAAAATGGAGGATATAATGCGTGAAGATCATGATGCTCCAAAAATGGGACGCTGCCCTCAAATGGGTTAACCCTGTAGTTTAAGGGATTTTATTTGTCTCTCATTCTGAACACTAAGAGATGGGATGTAAAATGAGTGAATGCATTAAAAAAAAGGAAAGATAGACAGAAGAACGTACAGTCTAGTGGACTTAAAAAAGTAGGTAAACAGCATAGATGCTGCTCAACAATGACAGGAAACTTTACGTGATACCTTTCACTTCTCATTACTTAAAGACCTGCACCACGTCTTCGTGACAGGATGGAAGAGGGGCCATCGTGAAGCGGGCTACCGAGGGTGAAACTAAGCGTTTGCTGGAAACTCCTCCGTCATGGCTTCGTGATGGGTGCCCGGCTGGCTCAGTCGGAGCCAAACAGAGCGGAGCCAAGCAGCTTGGAGCCAAACAGCATGGAGCCAAGCAGCGCGGAGAGGGCAGTGAGGCTCCTAACTCTGTACTTGCCGAAGAGTTCACAGGTGACCATAGCCTAATTTACCGTTGGCTGTACCGGAGGGTATATCGTGGGCTGGTAAAGTATTGAAGCATTTTTACAAGTGTGGGTAATATATAGACATAATCTACACTGTAGCATCACTAAAAGCTATAATCTCAACAGAGAAAAAGGAGAAAACAGTATTTTCAGCCAGGCCTTATACAGCACTCAACAATAACGTACATATTTAGAGACAGGCTCTTGATATTAGATGAAGCTGTACTTTAAAACTGAACCCTAAAATGATAACAATATAACCCTTAAAATGTACCACCCATTGCGCTGCCTTGCTTCTAACTTGTGACTTTAAATGGCAGTCCAGAGCATTGTAAGCGTTTTGGTCGTCTCATTTACAAACATTAAAATGGCACTATTGCTACATCCGCTGCCATTTAATTATAGAAAGTTTTACAAATCTTTCAATTTTAGCATAGTTTACAGACCGTGAAAAGACAATAGTGGCGGAGCATTCCCAAAACAGCTGTGAACAAGGGACTACTAATTAAAATAGTCCAATATGTCCTACAAGAACTGAGCACACATGCCTTTGTATAAAGAATACTGAAAACGTGTAGACACATAATTACTGTCTAACCCTTTAGACATTATAAAGGGGTTGAATTTAATCACAGTTTCTTGAGGCAGACAATTATTTGGATGCTACTCTGATGCAGCAGATGCAAGTCGCAACAGACATGATGCATATTCCACAACTTGAAAGCAGCTGAGGTGATAACATTTTTCACATTCCTTTTCTGTGTTAGAGTGGATTTCCTGCACAGTCACAGTTGAAATGTTTTTACAGTGAGCTGCCCATTGTTAAAGAATATATTATATACATTCTCACCGTCTGTACTCATTTACAACCACCTGTTCAATTGTTGGCTTGTGAGTATCCAATAGCAGGTTCAATTATCAAGGGCTGTGAAAGATTTACGAGCAAATGTTAGTTGTAGTGTGGCATTGAAAAGGCTCTTGCGTCGGGACTTGACTATAGAAATGAACTACGGGAACTCAACCGAAGATAAACTTATTTTTGGAGCCAGTTCAGATATTGATACTAGCCTCCCTGTTTGCCCTCTTGCTGGATTCTTTTGGAAAGCAGTACTCCTTTGGAGCGCAAAAGATGTCAAAAGGTCGTAGGGCAGAGTTCCTGTATGTACATGCATGTGTCGTTGCTCTGGATGCAAAAGCTTTGCAAACCATCAAATCTACAGCATCTTTTCAGAATCTCTTTCGCGGAATCCGGAATGTTTATACCAGCAATAAGGATATAGCCTCAGTCAAATACAGGCAGATAAGCTATATATAAAGGATATAGTCTGAGCCCTCTCGTCAACAACATGCATGCATTCCCGAGTCTGCACGGCAGCATCTCTGCACAGCATTGGCCTCCTCACCCTCATCCTGTTGGATGCGCTGAAATCAATTTAACTAAGAGGGCTGTGTCGGGGTTTCTGCAACGGGTGAGCTGACAAACAAATGAGTTTACACTAGATTAAAATGGAAAGCTTTAGTTGATTCCATTCAAACAAAACAGGAACTACACGACATTAGGGCTGCACAATTAATCGACCATTAATCGAGAACAAAATAAAATGAGCCAAATTGATGTTGATTTTTTTTGTTTTTTTCTGCATTTAAGATGCCGGCACTGTTTCATATGAAACTACTTCACTTGTAGCAGTGCCCACAACTTAGTCAGCCTCCAAGGGGCCAACATACAGTAAGGTCATCAAGGGCAAGCACCGTGCTATGTCTAACTTTTAAACTTCTAACATTTAAAATGGCATTGATAACCAATGTAGTAATATTATGACTTTTTATTTTGAAGGTGGCCCTTTCAGCACATTGTTGGACAGGCGGTGTGTCACATTAAGACATATTGTAGTATTAATAATAGTTGTACAGGCTGCCTTGACTTCAACTTTTCACTTAGCCTCACCGCATTCAGGAAAGTGGAAAAGAAAAAGAAAAATCACAACTGTCGATTTGTTTGCAGTTTGTGAGCGTACCCAACTGACCAATGGTGAAGCAGAATAATGGAGGCGTACTGTCCTTGACAATTTACTATATTGACTCTGCTTTTTGCAATGGAGAACGGTCACAATGAAAATGAAAAAGACCTTCAGCAAAGTATATCCATTAAGTGGAAGCATACAATTGTCCAAAAGGTAGCATTCATATAGTTTACCGGTTTTGATTCCTGTTAGCTTATGAAGTAAGACCACAAGCACCTCAAAAAGTCCTGAAACAACAGTGAGAGTTACAGAACTGCAGCATAAGCAAACAAACCTGCACAGTACAAACTCTGAAAGCTAAACAAAATAAATTTTGAGTGGAAGCCGCCGTCAAACAGAACATTAATGCTGCAAATGAAATGAAAAACTAGCAGGAGCACATAGCAAAATAAATCAACCACCTTGGAATATAAGACACATTTGTCAGATTCAGATTCATTCATCCATCCATCCATCCAAAATGATAATTATTTTAGCCCCCATCAGTTAATTACCATAGATGGCCCTGAGACTTCTGACTAAATTGCTTTTATTTGGACCACCCAGAAACATGTAAAATGCTCGCTAATCTATCACGCTTTTTGGAAGCAACATGAACCCCAAGGCTTCCGAGGAAAAGACGGAAAAGTTGACAATGGTGATTGATTGAGAGAGGGAAAAAAATTACATATGGACTGATAAGTGCTCGCTTGTGTGTTTTGGACTATGAGCTCTTCCTTATGCATAACAGGATGGGCTGCAGAGAAAAGGTTCTGGAGTTCAGATCAAGTTCAGAGAGTCATTTACACCACGTTCCGTCAGGCGGCATGGTTCAGTTTGCCACTGTACTTTTCGTAATTGCAATTCCGGCAAGTCCACGCAGAAGGATAGATACTGTAGTTTTGTGGGGGACGTAAATAGCATCGTCCTAACACAACACAGTGTCGTAAATCTAAAAATGTGGAAATGTACATAAATGGTATAGTGCTGATTATGTATCCTGATAATGTCAACAAACGATAAATGCCAAATGGACTGCACTTATGCAGTCTTTGAACTTGCATTTAAGTTGAAGATGCAACTTTCGACCTTTCAAAGGTTTCCATGCCATCAAGTTAACTTTTTAGTTTTACACAAACTTCAAGTTGAACGTTTTCGTGGGGTGGAGGGTGGGGGAGACAATCAATTAACAGAAGTGAGTCAAGCAATTCCCTAACCTTAACAGTTACCCCTAACAAGTGAATGGCACAGTACCCATTGTTAGTATTATTTCGCTGCACTATAACACATTAGAAAGGTGCCTGTTTGTTGGAAACGTGACTCAACTCTTTCTAAATCCAACATGTATGGACAGGATTTCTTTTTTCTGCTAACTTTCCATACAAACACACAGATCCCACAATCCCACCATAAGAATGGGCCCACCATTGAGCCACTTTGCATGTTGACACAGATCCAGACAACGCCTGGGATGCCTTTTTATCGTTTTGGTGTGCCGCAAAGGTTTCTCACAACAACACTAGTGTGTTGCGTAACCGTGCACAACCGCTTCGCAAGTTCTTTCAGTGCGGGTGTCAATTCAAAGCTGCAACTTTCACTGCATTTATTTTACGTGTGGCTCACACTACGCAATTTCAGTCTGTTTTCTATTCAGAATCCAATTTTGAGCTCGTTATCTTGACTTTAGAATCAAAGAGCGCTGTGTGATTATTTTTCTTCTGCCTATACTATATGCCTTCTTCCAATGGTTCTTGAAGTTTTCCCGTAACCTTGACAAGGCATGTGTGTGGAGAGGTGCAGGTGCACACCCACACCCACAAGGCACAACACTGACAAGGGCTGTTGTCACATGCCTGAGTTTATCCCAGGCTTTCAAGTGCGCAGGATCCCCAGGTTGATAAATGAAGATCAAACTGAGGTCTCGCAACAAGAGGAGTTTGACAACGCAGCTCCTCCTGCACGACAACTATGTAAACCTCCCAGACAAGCTCACCCTTCTATATTAAAGTACCCTAAGATACAGCAGTTGTAAGGACTCATTATCACCTAGAGAAATGTGAGCCCTCCAAAATTAGGGGTTATCGACTAAGCCTGGGGCCTGACTGGAAAATACGACGCTATCTTGTAAAGACTAAAGCATTATGACTGATTTATTTGCACTAAATAGTTTCATGAGTGTGCTCAGAGTGTACACACACACACACGCACACACATTTCAGACGCCTTAAACGATAGGAGGATGCTGATTCTGAGGTTCAGAAAGAAAGGAGGTAGGTGCTAATTACATTGAGAGTTATTTTATCATTAAGAGGAAATGAGGTGCTATTTTGCTGAACTAGGTGGGAATTAGAAAACCCGTGGAGGCTATTAGAATTGAGATATTTTGTTAGACTTTTTAATTCACAACTCAAGATTCTATTGATAGAGTTAAATGTGATGTTTGGAGAGAAAAAGACGCAAAGTGGAGGCTTGACAACGACACAAATAAGATCCAGTAAATGTGAGTGGCAGCTCTTGCTTTACCTGTCATATTCTGCGTTATCCTTGTCACAGCGTGCGTCCTTGTGCTTGTGCCAGTCTTTGCCGTGCTTGCAGGTGGTGAGCAGCACCACATCCTCCGCATTGTGGACGTGATGTAAGGCATTCCTGGTGTCCGAACCGATACCAGTCAGGTAGCGCTTCCCCTTGAAGACGAGCATGTACTTTCGAAACGGGGGGATGGAGTTATATTTCAGGTAACCCCTCTCCCCGCCTCTCCTCGGGTGCTCCTTGGAGAAAAGAGGGATGGAAACATCGAAGTTGGCTCGGAAGTTTTCTGTGCTGATGCTGGCCTTGGCCAGCATCGCCTGGCCGATGTCAAAGCCCAAGTCTTCCGTATAGTCCGGCCACGTCCCGGAATATAAATTAAAGAGAAGATGGTTCCTGCCATCGTTCCACAGAGGCAAGCTCTGGATCTTGGTCTTCAGGTTGTGGACGTACTGTGGAGACAGCTGGTCCCGGTCGAGGGTGTCCAAACTCAGCACGAACAAACACGCCTGGCTGGGGTCCGATGTGTAAAACCTGGACCCCTCAATAGCGGACAATATGTTCTGGTAACTCTCGGAGATTTTCTCCCCCTTCTGCTGCGGGTACACATAAACTTTGAAAGCGTTCTTTTGACACCGAGAAAAGTCAAAGCACGAATCCATTCGGCACCTTTTGCCTTTGTAAACACTGGTGTTCACGTCCCGGTCATGCTTCGCAGAGGCGTGCACGTTGTACTCCTCGATGTCACGCTGATCCCAGGGCACAAATGGCTGTAAGCGGTCCGAGAAGTGAGGCCACGGGTGATCGGACCGGTACCCGTGACGGCTGCTATCATGCCGGTGCCTGCTCGCCGTTGGAAGCGGAACCGCTCCGAGGTAGACAAGCGCCAGACAAGCACCGGCCGACAGCAGGATCAAGTAGCGTTTTTTGGCCTGCATGTGTCCAGGGAACAGATGAGAGTTGCTTGGGAATAAGAACAGCGAAGTGGCCCGAAGTTAGGCTCTCAGCAACCCCGCTTCCACGGCTCCATCCTGCGGCTGCCTCCTCCAAGGATCCCCAACCCCCCTTCTGCGTATTCGGTGCCCAAATCCAGCGAGTGATCCAGGGCATGTGGGCGATCTTAACAGCGGCTTCCCTTTTTCTCGCGTCTGGGGAGCACCAGCATGTCGAGGGGGCTTGGGTGCACCGAAAACGGCGAGTGCCGCCCGAACCTTGCGCCTCTCCACACTCTCATTCGGAGCTTTTCAAACGGAAAAGTGCCCGTGTGGGGAGTCGCTCCCTCCGGGTGAAGAGCAGCAGGCGACGCGGCACGAGGAGCACTTCAGCGGCACCAGTCTAATCTGACGAAGCCGGGCATTGCTCTTCTCCTTCTTCTTTTGGCCAACAAGCTCCACACGTCGGCCGAGACGCGCTGTGATAGAAAACACAGTCAAGTCCTCCTCTCCCCAGAAAAACGCAGACCTCGCAGTTGCGCGCAGACTCGCGAATGTTCCCCAAAAAGGTGGAATTCCTCCGTCCCGGCGAGCAATTGCCGACTGCTCAGTTGTTCCGTTTGTTGGTCGCTAACATTCCTTTCCCGACACGACTGCAATTGACGTGACGGCCCGTCCGCGTTCAGCCGCATCGCTGATTGGTCCGCCCGACAGCGGAAAAGGCGGGACTTCGAGTTATGCAGCCATTCATAACCACAGGGCTTCGCAATCCGCATGCATGTGCACATCATCCCCTTGGAAAAAAAAAACTGTGCAGTGGGTTTGGACAGGGTCCAAGGGGCATGGCACCCTCGACTGAGACCACAAGTTGAAGTCTGCTATGCCGGGTCCGCGTACTGTTCGCACTTCTGAGTGTATCGAACGTTTTTTTTTTTTCACCTCAGTTCCTCATTTGCAGTGCTGGGAATTAAGGAACAAAGTAGACCAATACCACGTTACTCAAAGTAGATTTCCCACCAACTCAACATTAGCAATGTAATGCAATCGGAACTTACTGTTTTGATAACTTCTCAGTAAGCGCGCTATGTCGAGTTTGTGTGTAGGTATTTCTTTTCCTTGAGTGTCAGGTTATCAAAAGAGGTATTGCTGATCACTGACTGTAAACAACCATGTTTACTCTTGTACTTCAGTACATTTCAAAGACTGTTTTTTTTTCTTCTTCAGTATTTGCATTCCCCATGAAAGTTTCCCCCGTTTCTACAAACAAACCAAGCACCAAACTTTCAAGGCAGAGGCGACCTTTAGGACAAAGAAATTAATAGTAGAGAAGTGCTTCTAGCTGTGTGTCACCATGCTTCATAAAGCCATATAATCCTCTTCGCTGTTATTGGGTGGCACAGTACTCAGACAGGGTGAAGAGGCCATCCCCGTTTTTTTTATCGGCCAATTAGCTCAAAAGCTGGGCGCTAATTAGCAGGGCTGCCTGGGAAACAAGCCAAGATCCCGTGACTGGCCAGCGCGCATCATTGGAATAAGTTAGTGACCAAAAGGTCTGGGTGCTATTCCAAAGGGCCTCTTTCTCGTTCTTGGCAGCCGCTCTTATTCTGGTTTTATAAATTTTACTTCAATGGAAAATGCGAGGTCTGTATGATTTTTTTTTAAATGTGACAAATTTACTATAACAGATTCACCAAGTTTTATCATTGCCCTAAGAGTTTATAGTGACAGAGTGAAACAGGCCGGCAAAAATACTCCAACTGCTGTTTCACAGGGCAAGGAGGTCCAAGTCTTGTGGACATTTTTGTATTGCAAAACTATATTTCCCAGTACAAAAAGCATAAAAATAAAATTTGTTTTGGAAAGTGAATCAAATTAGGATTTGATTTGCTTTTAGCTGCTTTCCCAGAACGTATTCTTACTGGAAGAAAGGGTATAAAGCAAGGTGCACTCATAAAAAAAAAGGGGGAATAAAACTATGGATCTTTTATTTGTTTTTTACACATTTGTTCTGTATAGATAAACTGATAACAAAACACAATAAAATGTAAATACCGAATAAAAAAAAGCCTCTGTTGCATTGTATGTGCATAGCATGTGGAAAACTAACATACACTGTCATGATGACGTAATGGCAAATGTTCACAATCTATAAATATCACCGAATATCAATCCACAAAAATGGAACTGTTCAGATGTCAACGTTTTTATGTGCACAAAAGTGTTACTGTGAGTCTAACCTTTTCAAAATCTCAGACAGAATAATAGATTGCATTACAACGTGCCACTTCAAGTATATATTTGACTGGAGAGAGCCAATCACACGCGTCGGCTTTAGAAGCAGAAAATTATATGAACAAATCTTAGTCTGGTGGCTGTTTTTCAAATGTAAGTGAAATTGTATTCATGATCATTTCCAAAAACTTTAATTCAGTAATACATTTTATCCCAGTAATCTAATATCTTACAATTCCATAAATTTTGCAATTAAAATATATCGTGTCATTACTTGTAAATAGTTACTCCCCAAAAGTGGTTGTCAACAACAAGTTAGGCCGAACCATGGATGACAGTCAATTGTGATGCAAATTAAAGTTTGACCATATACTGATTAATGAAGTTTGGCAGGACAGTAAATGTTTATTACAATGTATGTTTCGGAGTAGGCAATTTTATTTTATCGCTGTGTCTGTCTCCTGTGCGACATGATTCACCTTCCCATTACGTCTTCATCATGAAAGTCTGATACCACATTCACACTGACCACTAAAGCTGCCATTTAATCCTTTTCATCCATTATTTTTTTTAGAAACACCACCTACAAGGAACTGAAGGATGAAGGGAATGAAGAACCTTTGTTGTGAAATATACAGGTAGCTGGCCTTTTCATTAAAAAAAAAAACGCCATAATTGTGGGATTGATCTTTTCAAGCGGTCGCATTTGAATGAACTCCCGTTAATTGCCAGTAGATTGCAAAAAAAAAAAAAAGAAGATAGTTTTCATGTTTGGTTATGGGCTGATATTCCTTACCAAGTTCACCATGTTGCACATTGTCCAATTTTGACCAAATTTGAATAAATTGCCACCTTTGAGGGCCCAAGGCAAACAGTTTCCAGGTTTAATTAATTTTTCTCTTTATTGACACTCTGTGATGGTTTTTGTCTACTTTGTTAAAGGACAATATTAATGCTGTATTGAAAATTCTCATTTCTTAGTGACTTTCCGTTTATTTTAGATAATATTTAGGTGTCTGGCACCAAAGATTTTCCTGTACCAAAGTCTTGACTGAATTAGACACTGTTGTCATCACTTGTTGCTTCAAAGTAGGGTCTTGCAAGCAAGTCTTGAAGACGGAGGGTCGTCACTCATGACTCATGTGTGAACAATATAACACCAGAGCAATAATTCATCACAACCTTATAGGTACATTTTGTTCCTTAGTGGGGTTATTCATTGGTTGCGTGGCGTAGTGGAGAGTGGGAGTCATGCCAGTGAGCTATTTAATCCTTCATCTGTCCTGGTGCTAATATTCCCATCCAAGAAAAAAAAAATCCCCCTTTCTCGAGCCCATGTTGCTCTCATGGCTCTTATCAGAGATTTGAGGCTGAGTCAACACAGCCATCTGTGAAACTTTGTGAAGCAGACCCCTTGAATAGCCAATAGACATGAAGAGTATGGAAACAAAACAAGAGGATCCTTGTATTGATGACGTTTCCTCTTAGGAAAATATGATGGGGGTGTGGAAGTTGTATGATTACATGGAAACCTTGGTTTAGCTTTAAGTGAAAGACGTAAAAGGAAGTTATCGTGACAAAATGGTTAATTCCCTGATCTAGACACAGGTCAAACTCCCGTTTAATGCCTTTGATGATTAGTTTGACATCAAAAGATGAAAATGAAGTTATAGATCAACATTCCAGATTTTATTTAATGTATTTATGAACAGGTGGTACTTAGAAAACATCACCTTGAGTTAATATACACAGGTAAAAACTCATATGTGAGCATGTTAAGCCGATGTCTACCTAAATACAAAAACTCCACTGCTTTAATTAAATCAAACTGTTGCTTAGCAACAATGTATGTGTGGGCCAGTTTGCCTATTAGAGTTTTTTTTTTTTTTACTGTCAAATCAATTTTCGGCATAATTGTAATTAAAACTGACCTGTTTTGAGCAAGCAATTGGTGCTGCTTCCACAGGTATTAATTTCCCATACATGGATGGGGGGGGGGTAGACAAGGTGGTGCAACTGGTTAGAGCATTGACCTCACAGTTCTGAGGTCTGGGGTTTGTTTAGAGTTTGCATGTTTTCCCCCGTGCCTGCGTGGGTTTTCTCCAGATACTCCGGTTTCCTCTCACATCCCAAAAACATGCATTCATTGGACACTCTAAATTGCCCCTAGGTGTGATTGTGAGTGTGATTGTTGTCTGTCTCTATGTGTCCTGCAATTGGCTAGCAACCACTTCAACATGTACCCCGCCTCTTGCCCGATGATGGCTGGGATAGGTTCCAGCACTCCTGCAACCCTTATGAGGAAAAGCGGCTTCGAAAATGGATGGATGGATAAAATTGTTGCACTCAAGGAATTTATAGTTGGAGTCACTCTAGTCAGCCATTTTGACAGTAGATACTTTTGGGAACTAAAAACATAAAAAGACACGACAGAGCAGGGGTGGGGAACCTTTTAGGCTGGGAGAGCCATAAATGACAAATATTTTAAAATGTAATTCCAAAGGAGCCATACAATATTTTTCAAACTAAATACAAGTGAATTTGTGCATTTTAAGTAAGACCAACACTTTAGGAGTACAATAAGTCTCCAAATGCATTTAAAAAAAACATAATGATGTTGCTAACCAATGATGACAAAAGTACTTCTTATCATTCATGCGACTTCCGTGCTGATGACTTTGTCGTCTGTTTTATACGTCATTAAATTAAACTTCATGCAGCCTTTGAGACTTCCATCTGTTATTTGTAAATGTAGGTTGTTTTTAATATTTTTTTTTTTTTAAACGTGAGAAAGACTTTTCAAACAAGCTAGAACCAAACATTCTCAGTACAGCAATACTCACACACCGCAGTATGCGGTATGTAACACGAAGTGCGTTCCAAGCATTCACAATCAGATGGTCTGCAGGTTGAATTTTTTTCATTTGTCCCCACTTATGTGCTCTCGCCAACAATGCTTGCCAACAGAGGCATGTCTTTATGTAAAAAAAATTCCGGTGGTGGGCAGCGCATAAGCCATTATAAATCATTATCATTATCATTATTATTATGGCTGTTTGTTGTAGATGTTTGTCATGATCCTGCCAGTCCAGCCCTGGTGGCGCGGGTGCCCGTGCGGTTGCGCTGATTGGGAAGCACACACCTGGGCCTCATGCTGGCTGATTGGCCCCGGTGTATATAGGACCATGGGGACGACTGGTCCAGCGCCAGATCATTGCGGTTCCAGCACTCCCGTATCTCTGATCGACGTTTTTCCCGAATTACCTCTGCGTCTCCCATGTACTCCTGCATTTGGGTCCTACCTCCGTCTCGATGGGTCGTGACAATGTTCCCTGTGATTGGTTGGCAACCGGTTCAGGGTGTACCCCACCTCCTGCCCGTTGACAGCTGGGATAGGCTCCAGCACTCCCCGCAACCTTCATGAGGATAAGCGGCAAAGAAAATGAATGGATGGATTTTCAGTAGCACCTACAAAAGGGAGAAAGCTGGAAGAAGTGGTGACCAGGATGTGAATGGTCCAACAGGAGTTTGCATGCTCTTATCTTGATTCTGGCAAAGTTCTCAAGGGTGGGTATTGTAGGTGGGTACCCACTCTTTTTCCGCCAGAGTTTGCCCTTTTTGTGGCAACACCAAACCAGGCTGTGATAAATGAACACAGGACTGATTCAATGTCTGCTGTTAGTAACTGTCGCAACATACAAATCTTGTATATATCATGTAACATGAGGTCTCAACAGCCTAATGAGTGTAAAATACTAATTGGATTTAGGCCAGTTTTTAAGTTGCGCTTTGAACGTATGATATGAAGAGGATTTTTTTTTTTTATTGTGCGAGGAATGTTATTCTAGATCTTACAGCACTGGACTGAGAGGAACCTCTACTCACAGCTCCAAGGATTCTGCCATCTGCAGGCTTCACCCTCACATCTTCTGTCAATGCAACTCCGTAGAGAATTTTGTTAATAGCATATGCATATTTAAAATGTTTAAAATTTGTTAAATAGATTACCCGTTTCTGTTACAGAACAGTGGTGGCATGAGAGGTTTTCTGGCAAATATTGAAGTGTATGTGTAGTCACTAGTTATACAAATTCTATCAAGTATATGATGCATACCTTCATGTATGATTTTCCATTTCAATGGTATATTGTAAACAGTTATTCTTGACAGTTCTCAATTTGTGGTATGAGCAAGAGTTGTGCGTTTTGTACCTTGCTCAAGAGCAGCCCCATATAAATATTTTTTTTTAATCGAAAGTGTGTCTTTAATATGAGACCTTCTGCCCAAATAATCCTACTGAGCTAAAGCTGCCTTTTCATGCACCTGCTTTTCAGGGCTGTCTGCCGTCAATGTGTGTTTTGAGCTATTCAAGCATTCCAGAAATAGAAAACGTCTACAACATAATGCTGCAAAGATACCTTGAAAATGTTGGCAAATGGATGAGGATGATTTGTGAACTACTGTACGCATTGAACCACATACGCATTTGAATTATGTGATAAGATTGTAACTGCTAGCCGTATCTGATAACAGAATATATTTAGCGGCCACCTGTGTCAGGTGAATGAAACAGCACAAAAAATCCAGTCAAATAATTCACTGGTTTCCGTTTTTCCGTTTTGTAAAAACCCTCCTCCGTGTGACATCTCGAAGCCGAGATGAAAACTTGCATATTCAGGTTGCGGTAAACACATTCCCGAGGCTGGATGTTAATCTGATGGTTCAGCGAATTTCAGGCAAGGGGAAGACAAAACAGTCTTTGAGAGTGCTAAGACTGCTTGTGATTGGTCGGTGATAAACTGTCCTCTGAATGATGTCACAAACTGGGCTGCAAGTACACCGAGATTGCAAAGGGATTGGGAGAATGTTTGCGTGCAAGCACCCAAATATAGACCATCTAGGGTGTTTTGTTTTTTTTTTTGCTCCACGCACCTAGCTTCTGTCAATCTGGTCACTTCAGCTAAAGTGGCATCTCATATGAGCCCATACAAACTTTTCCACGGACCAGTCATTCGGAGGGGTCGGGCAAATTTAGACAACCATTCACATTTGCATTCACACCTATCAATAATCTAGTCTTCAATTCATCTAACATGCATGTTTCTCAGAATGTGGGTCAAAGATTGGAACTCTCAACTTCAGAACTGGCAGAGCAACATGCTAACCACTTGTTCACGGTGCTACTCTTACCAAACCACAACCAACAAACAGCTTAACTCATAGATTTCTCATTATACAAAGAAATGACTCACGCTTTGTAGAAGGCAAATGTGTATACGGTACAGAATTTTTTGTTTGTTTCTGCAGTACGTATAAACTGCTGCCTCCATGAGATACTAAACCCAAAATGTTAAATCTTTGGTAAACAGTAGTTTAAATATGCATCTGTATCTTCTTTAAGAACAACTGTTCACTTGATCCCATCAAGTATTCACACTATAAAATATACTTGAATCATAACATGTATTTTATAGACTTGAATCATAATATGTATTTCGTGTAGTATTTGGTGATGGGGGCCACCAATTTTGGGCCTTTTCCCTCTCATAAGAGTGCGAATGGTAATGTATTGTGTCTTTGCCAATTCCTGACAACTTTATTTAAAAACCACAGTGTTAGTAAATATTCAGCAATGACAAGCTACATAACATTTGGAATGTCATGTAATGTCAAAAGATACACAATGATCCATGATAATAAACATCATCATCAATATATACTGACCAAGTTGCAAGCAGATTAGATCCCGTTTTGTGGCTCTTTCACATGAAGAAGGTGATGTACAATGCTTTTTTTTGCTCTTCGCTATAATTCAGCAAATGACCAGTGCGTGTTTTTCATCTCACCCGTGGTGTACACAGGATCAATTAAGTAAATACATTCCTCTATCTAATCTGTCAGATGCAAAATTCTATGGCATGGTGAAGTAGCAGACAACTCTTGACTGGCGCTGAGACTTCACATCAGGTCTCTAACTAATAAAAATCTCACCCAGCATGGTGCTTCCTTACATTGACTAATTATTGCATTTGATTTCTATTCCATGTACACAATATTAATCAGGGTAGTGTAGTGTTGGCACATCCAATGTATTCTTAATTTAAAAATTTTGGGGTTTAGTTCCCCTTTTAAGTCGTCGGCATTGAATTTTTTCCTTTACGAGTTCTGTTTCTGCAATAACGAACAAATTGGCAAACAATGGTAGGAAAATGATCAAGCTCCAGCCCACTGGTCCAACGGTAAACCAGTTTAAATTAAAAAACACAAGCACTAGATTTTTTTTGTATCCTTGAAATGTTTTGGTGGAACCATTTCACAACTGTTTTAAATTGAATCAAATAAAAGAAATCTGTTTACAGAATATAACTATTGTATTGGGTAATAGGGTGCAGTTGGAGAAAATGTTGCGGCTGTTGTATATGCAGTAACTGTGTGGTATACGTACTTACAGAGACAGGAGCATTCTAGTGATGTAGCACGTAATCTTGCCCTACATGGTCTCACAGTGGTGCTGCTTTTATTTCGAAGACTGATAAAGAAGAAAGTCATTTTTGGCCTGTCAACTGCAAAGTTATGTCAATTTGAGATCTTGTCTTGCAAGAAAAAGAAAATAAATTCCATACGTTGTCACCTCTGATAGCTGACAATAGCCAATAGCACAGTGACAAATAGGCAAGAACTTTAAGAAAAAGAGCAATGTGACAAATGTAGCTGTGACAAGTGAATGGCAGTCAATCTGGACTCTCACGAATTGCTTCAGGTTACTGAACACTAAATGGTGCAGTCTTGGCTATCCATACAAAGTGCTGCTCTCTCTGTGAGTGGGATGCCTAGTGATCTCCCCATTCTTTATTTATTTTAAGTGACCTTTCAGCTCCTGAGCTGAGATTGCTACAGGCAAATGGAGCTGGGTTTAAATGTTTGGAGGAGTGTGAGGGAGACTGTCGTTTGTTGCCAGGGCCCTGAATGAGCTGCCCTGAAACTCTGGAATTTTAACCCCAGAATCCTTCTGGGAAATGCCAGCTGGCAGCCAGCAGAGAATGAAGCATTTTAGTCAAGAAATTGCAATAGGTTTTTGTCCTCATTAAAACAGAAAACCCAGCCACTGGTTACCTCATTAGTATTCTGCAACCACTTGAGGTAGATTTTGATTTGAGAGATTTGGCTGCTCTGCGGCCTCTGAAGCCAAGCGGAGAATAATGTATCTTGTCATTTTGCCTTTACACAAAGCCGAGTATGTAGATGAGATGTAATGCCACATATGTAGGAGAATCATTGATGAGCACAATTGTGTACTGGTTAAATTGGTAAGTCTTTTGAAAAAAAAAAAAAAAAAAAAAAAAGACTCCCATCAAAAATAAATTATCCACATAATTTAACTGCCATTAATATTATGATGTCAAAACAAACACAAAGTGCCACTGCTGTATGAAGATTTAATGTGTACTGTAATTTCTCGTGTATAATGCACACCCATATATAATACGCATCTACAAGGTTGACCTGAAAATTCTGGAAAACCATTCTCCTTTTGAGTAGTGCTTTTTCATAATGCATGATGTTGCTTCTATCAGTATGATCAAAACATTATGTATTATCTTTACTTTTATTTATTTTTCAAACAATTATACTGAATTTAACCACTATATCTGAACACGTACTTTTTTATTTCCCTTCCCTTTTTTTAAATTCACAGCTCTACATTTATTTAGTAAATGTTAAAACACACAGTTGTGCTAATATGTTTGATTACCCAGGCGGAATTTGTAAAATGGGTACAATTCTTAAAGGAAAATAGGAAGGGCCAGGGAAAACACCATTATTTTATTGGGATTCAAATTAAACTGTCAACCACTTCAGAAAAACATTATCACCAAACAAAACATAACCATAAAGAAACTACTGATGGTTGTTGTTCAGTCATCAATTCTATTAAAAAAAAGAACAATATTGCACAAATTCTTCCAGGTTATGAAAACTTATGACCACAACTTTACCTAATTTGCAGTCACATGTACCCCTGTCATTTTGGAAAGAAAGTCCACCTCTTTCATAACCTCTCATAACCTCTAGATGGGGGCCTATATTTATAATATGGCAAAGCCCCCCCCCATTTCTCCCAATACCCATGTATAATGTGCACCAATCCAAGCAAAAAAGAAAAAATACAATTTTCCAGAAGATGTTGGTCAAATTCCACACTGTACAACCTTAGAGGCATTTGGGGGTTATCCTGTACTTGTCGTTTAACTTTGTTATTGTAATCAATTTTATGTTCCAATAAACATACACTTTAGCGCACTTTCTGCTGAATGTGCCAAACACTTTGAATTGTCGCCCTCACTTGAGCACTGTGCCAGGGTCATTAAATCTACCGAGCTGATCAAATCAGCAGCATTCAAAGGAGCTCATGCTGGTATCATGAATTCAGAAAGTGCTGATGATGTCTTGAGACCCGCTGCCTACAGTAGGGTAGGATTTTGCATCCATTCAGAGAATCCCTAATTCCCCTTTGGACTATTCTGCACAGTAATCCACTTAATTTACAATTACATATGCAGGCCTTTCTCATATGGATTGATGAATTCATCCCAAGTAATCCCAGTGACACAATGAGGGAATATTTAAAGTTGGACCTATAGCCTATATAGTCTATTTTATATCCTTGCATCATAAACTGTAAAAACTAACAGCCCTAAATTTAGCAATACAAGCGTCAACACATTCATACAGTTATACATACTGTATGAACACCTATGGCGACCGTTTCTCATTTTGAATTCAGTAAGAACAGGTTGTCTTTCACAATTTGAAGGGGTGAAGCTCGTCTTTGCATAGTGAATGTTAATGTCTTACCTCCCCTGCAGTGTCCACCCTCTTAGGCGCTTTAACCTTCAACTCAATCTCCAATCCAGCGACCTCTCTTTTTCACAGCGCATTCACTGATGGCTGCCAGCTATTTGGAATTGCAGGGAGAATTATTGGCAGTATTGTGAGGTCGCCAAATATGGCCAACTTTTGCCCTGCAAATAAGAATATGCACTGTCAATGTGTGGTACTGAAGCACAAATGGACTTTATAGACTCAAGTCAAAAAGAGAATAATCTTATTTTGGCATCAGGTGATTACATAGAGTGACAGGCAGTACCTCTAATTAGAAAATGGCTGTGTGATTACTGAGCATCAGTGAGAAAGACCAACCAAACATCCTGTGCGAAAAATGGATTACTTCAGAGCATTCTGATTAGAATCTCTGTAAGTGTTATGAACCTCCAATATACTGTAACGGGTGTGACATACTGTAATTGCTATAGTATTGAATGCGTGTTTGTTTGCAAGAAAACCGACCAAGACAATTGGGGTGGAGCGCCTAAAAAAGCGCCTGCACACCTCAACAAAACTCACTTTGATGTGTCCAGACAGCGAAGTTTGGCAGACTTTGGCGATCATTTAAAAGTAGCTCAGGACCTTAAGACAGCGCAGGGCTTTGGTACGGAAATGCAGATGGGCTCGGTCACAGAAGCATTAAAAAAACCCTTATAATATAAGATTTCACACTTTATGAGAGGACACACACTACACCCTATTACTTCTGAACAAATTTTCAAAATTTGTATTTCCCTCAGTTGAAATTATGTTGTAGGTACTGACTACAGTTGTACAGTATCCATCCATCCATTATCTTACCTGTTTATCCTCCCAAGGGTCGTGGGGAATGCTGGAGCCTATCCCAGCTGTCAATGGGCAGAAGGGATGGTACACCATGAACCAGCCAATCACACGGCACATAGAAACAAACAGCCGCACTCATAATCACACCTAGGGGCAATTTAGAGTGTCCAATTAATGTTGCAGGTTTTTGTGATGTGGGAGGAAACTGGAATGCCCAGAGAAAACCCGCGCAGGCACGGGGAGAACATGCAAACTCCACAGACGCTGGTCCGGGATTGAACTCGGGACCTCAGAACTGTGAGGCCAATGTTTTCCAGCTGAGCCATTGTACCATATCTTTAACCATAAATAAATGAAGACATTTTAAAACATCCATTCATTTTCTCAATGAAGTACACCCTGAATTGGTTGCCAGCCAATCGCAGGGCACATGGAGGCGGACAACAGTTGCACCCACAATTGTACCTAGGGCAATTTAGAGTCTCCGATTAATGCATATTTTTGGAATGTGGGAGGAAACCGGAGTGCCCGGAGAAAACCGCCACAGGCATGGGGAGATCATGCAAACTCCACACAGGCGGGGCCGGTATTTGACCCCTGGTCCTCAGAACTGAGGGCAATGCTCTAACCAGTCGTTCTATCGTGCCGCCCCATTTCAAAACAACAAAATGTATTTTCAAGCTCTTATGTGTATGGTAAAAAACAACAACAGCATATTCTTTATTGACTAAGAATTCAGAAATTTCCAAGTTAGCAATTGATAGGCTCCCTCCATGTCATTAACATAACTAGAGTAATCAATCATCAAATGTAAAATGGTGTGAATGTGATTGTAAATGGTTGTTTGGTTATACTGTCTGTATGTGCCTTGCAATTAATTTCTGACCAGCCCAGACTATATCAGTCTTTTGCTCAAAGCCAGCTGGAATATGTTCCTGTTAACCCGTAACACTAATACAAGTGATATAGAAAATTGACATTGGTAATATTTCTTTTGTCAGGTTTTCAGTTTATGGGAAATAAATTCTTCAATCTTACCCTTATCAGAGTCTTTCTCTGTTCTGATTACTGTACATATCTAAATTTTAAATGACAAGTATTAAATTAAACACAAAATTCTCTTTTTTCCCCCCTGAAAAGAACAACCATTTTTGTGTGACTGTGTCTGTCTCTTTTTTTAAGATAACTCATCATTTAATTCAGTGAGTAGCTCTGAAGAATATGGAAGATAAAATCAAAATATCGTACTCTCTTTTGGGCCTTTGCTTTGCCATTGAAAAAGCAACAGCAGGAGAAACAGAGAAATGCGATTTTCCTGCTGCGTATGATGAATATTTACTGCATGACATGCCCTGCAAAAAAAAAAAAAGCAAACCCCATCCACGTATCCTCCTCTCTTCTAAGTTTTCGACAGCAAAGAGCAGATAGATGATTTGATAGCTGAGAAGGATGCAGGGAAAGGGTTAGAATGACATGTGGGGACATGTTTTGAGTGCTGGCTTAACGTGACAGTGCAAGGTTAATTATGGATGGCCCTCTTAGTGTTGGCGAGGACTCAACACTAAGTCGAAGAGACGACCGAAGCCTCAGCTGCCTTCTGGCTATGCTTCTCTTATGTTTTATTACTGCTGAAGGTTACGACGGGTGGCGAAGTTCAACACTGAGGAGTTGAAACAAGCTCACTGACATAAGAAGTTAACAACAGTCTCATTGAATGGCTGACCCATTTGTATTCACGCGTTGAGTGAGAAATATATTGTATACTCTGCTTTCTAAAACTTTCCAAAACATCCAACACTTCTTTAATTTTTAGCTTAACCCTTCTGGTTTCTGCAACTACTTTTTATCGGTTGCCGACAGTCTGCAATTAGTCAGCCTGGTATTCTAAATGTGGACTCACAAGCCAATGTCGTCTCAACTGTATAGATGTTTCCGCCCAATCAAAATGATGGGTTATGTCGCGTAGTCTACGGCAAGTCACATCAGGAGGGCAATGCAGGGACCAGTTTTTGATTACATTCTTTCACAGGTAAACAGGAATCAAAAATCTTCTAAGCGAGCCCTTCTTTGAATTCTCTGCCGACAAATATTCTGTCGCTAGAGCAGCCAGGGCAATCCGCCCTTTCCCTTAACAATCATTCCATGTTGTTTATGGTTCAATAAAATGATATAGGTGGGGATTCAAAATTTTGTCACCCTGATAAAACTGCCAGGCGTTTGCAGTGGACAATAATTTCTTCTTGATCATCCAGTTACGTCTAGTTCAGCTGCATTGCTGTGTGCAGCTGACTTGAGGTTTGAACACAAGCCATTCTGGAACTTTCTTTCGGGATGAAATGCCCAATGTTTCAAACCATATAAAATATTTTCACATGAGCTTTCTATGTATTTTTCTGAAACATTTCCCCGTGCGATGAATGGGGCTCACTGCTGTAAAAAAAGTGTTCCAGCAATGGTCAGCTGTGACAGCGAACCTTGACTAGAGAGCACTTGGTGGTTTACAGAATCGAGTTTAATTGCATGTAAGTGCACATTTGAACAATCTGTCATATGCTCACATGATATTACAATGCACATAAAAGCACATTAGATCTCTTACATGCTGCAATTATCTTGGTGTGGTCTCCATGTTTTTAAAGCCGTTTCCTCATGTGGAAGCTACATACAATGGGAGAGCACCAGCGTAATATCTAGTTTGGTATTGTAGACAGTTTTGAGGAAAGTGCAGAGATTACAGGTTGCAGGAAAGTACATTACAGTCATTTCGCTAGATTGTAATTAGGTTGTCAGCAAGAGCCATAAGCATATATTTTAAAGTTAGTTATTCTTCTTGTCATTTACTGCTTTGACTATTTTCATTGGGAAATAACTCCTTCTCGGGTGATGTAGTGTGCAATGATTGATACAAATGAAACCTCTAACTATCAGTACATATTAAAATAATATAATATCATATCTCAACAGTGAAAAGCCACACTGTCGACAACCCCCCAAAATAATTTCATCTGTTGTCCTCAGCGCATCAAGATTTATACATTTCATTTTTCAAGTATGTCCTGTTCAGCTCCATGGCCATGCAGAAAGGTGGATTTGTATGTCCTTTGTGCTGGACCAGTTCTGTTATGCAATGGGGGTTAGAAATATTTAAAAAAATAAAAAAACATTTTTCTGACATTTATTGAAAATGCAGCTGGAAAGAAAAAGGTTTTAGGGGACAGACAGAGGGACAGAATTGACAAGGGGAGTAGGGGTGCGAACCACAGCAGAACAATAGTGAGACAGTGTAAATATTTAAGCAAAAGTTACAAAGGTCAAAACATGTTCTTTTTTTTGTGTGTGTGTGTGGGGGGGGGGGCATCTGGTGAATACATGCAATAACTAAACAATAGGACAAGCTGAGAGAGTACAGAAAATAGCAGGACGGGGACAGGAGGTGAGAGATGAGCAAGGCAGCGCTACTGATGTGAGAAGCTTTTAATGGTGTCCAAACAACAGTAAGAAACTGTGAGTTGATATCTTAATATGTTATTATTATTAGTCCCACCACAAACACTTAAAGCCTGTAGTGTGTCTTATGAGTTTATAAGTAAATGAACACAATATCACATGTTAGTTAGTCTAATTGTGTATGACGTACACAACTCAGTAATACTGTACGGTGTTACTGAGATGGCACATTGAGGAAGCGTTGGCTCGGCCCTCCCCACTTGCAACAGGCTCCAAGCCAACAAGTCAGGCCATCCTGCGGGGGACCCAGCTAGGGGGACACCACCCGATCCACAGGGATCTGGGTGGTCGCCTAGCCCTATTGAAGTGCACCAACCCATCCTAAAGGGAGGGGCACAGGTATGGGACCGCCACCCTCAACAGCTAATTCACCAAACTGACAGCTGGTTACCAAAGCCCAATTTGGGAGCTGGCTGCCACCTGAAAAAGGTCACAACCCACCGAAAGCCAGCCCATGTTAAGTGCCAGTCGTGAGCAATGATGGGTGAGGGTGTCTAGAGAGGGTGGGGAAAGGGCGAACACAAGGAGAGGGTTAGAGTTAGGGGGACCACCATCTTCCCTAGGAGTCAAGCCAAGAAAAATGTGAATACCCACCACCCACCCAAGTGGGTAACTGGCAACCATTTTCCCTGTAACATGATTGTATGTCGTTTGGTGTTATGTGTTAAAGATTACATCTAGAATCATTTTACCAAGACATGTCCTTCAATCTTTTGCCTGAAGTCAGATGGCGAAGGCACCAGCTCACAATAAGACCCCAACAAAAAAAAAAAATGATATAGAAATTAGATGAACGATACAATTTGACGAAAAACTAATGAGTTATGCAGGGTTTTTTTTTCTCCACCATTTATGGTAAAAAACAAAAACAACATGCCTGAGTTCCTAAACTACCGGTGCTTTGAAGCTCTGGAAAAATACTACGTTTTCATTGGCGAATACAGTATATCGTTAGGTTCTGTCTATCATCTTCCATGTTTTTCTGTGTGTATTTGTAGTGAGTCTGTGTTTGTGGAACTCATGATTCACTTCTTAAGAGTTCATTCAACTGAGACTGTTTGGAGTCAATTACTGCTATTACCTTTGTATTTTAACTGCAATGTTTGTGTTTGGGGAAATGAAGGGCAATTTTTGCTTCGTCATGGGAAATCCAGACAACTGGTCTCATTCATCATTTTCTCTCATCCTGTCGTTCCTCTTCACCCCAACACTTCCCTCATTTGTTCCCTAATTTGTTTAGGTAAAGAATGAGAATGACGTTAAAATGCAGCACACAAGTACAGAGAAAGGGACAGTCAAAAGGAGAACTGCAAGCTGTGAATCAAGTTTGAAAGAATGTGTGTGTATGCTGTTAAGAGGAATTGGAGAATTTCTGATTGTCCATTAAGCTCTGCATGAATGTGTTGACTAAACTAACAGACGATTCGGATCACTCTCTGTAATGACAAAGTCCCCACCGATCAAACATTTACAAGATTTAGAAATGACCTTAGGCACATAGTCCTTGTGATCATAGTGGTTCCTTTCTTTCTTTCTTTCTTTCTTTCTTTCTTTCTTTTCTTTCTTTCTTTCTTTCAACACAAAAAGAGTGGTAACATATTTGGGAGCTCATTCAGGCACTTGTACTTGTTTTAGGTGTTACTGTTTGCCTGTCAGCATTAGAGTGTCAAGCTGGTTCACAGTCTCAGACATTGCTGGACCTTGGTTCATGTTGCTCATGAGCTAAAGTTGCCTCAAGCATGGCAAAGTCAGTCCAGCCTCTGAGGAAAAAGTTAGACTCAGGCTAAATATTAATGGTGTGCCATCCCACGTCTTTCTTACTCAGTAATACAGTAATGTCAAAATGTTGCTTCCTGCTGTTCTTTTGAATACAGTTTTGTTAACATTGCATGGCTGTGTTACTATGGAAGACGTCATTGAAAACCTTACACCTGCACATCTTGATATATATATATGTATGTATTTAGGTACACCCTCAATTGGTTCGCAGTCAATGGCAGGAGAAACATTGCTGAATTAATGTTGACCCAAAACATGCTGATACAAAGTTGAAGTAACATGACCTCCACTACCCTATGAAAGCATCTTTGGGAGATTTGCCTTAATAAAAGACACATTTTCACGTAGAACTCAATTTCAGTTGCACAGTTTTGATCTTTGACATAATCTTCAGTCGCTCAGTCATCTATTGTTTAATAATAATTAAATGAATAGGGTTACTATCTTATTTTCGCTCTCTAACTATAAACCTCAGCTGAATGTTGCTTTTATTCTTTTTTTTGTCTCACAACTTGCTCAGTCTCTTGTGTTTCTTAAATTTTGGTTTCTGTTTAAGCTTAGTAAGGTACCAAACAACACCAACGATTAGTTTTGCACCACTACAAACTACAAAATTCCAGAGATAATAAACTGAGTTACATAAATACCTCTGACAGTGTCAATCAAAGCTGAACATTATAATCTTTGTATCTGTTCAAAATGTCTCAGGTCTCATTAAATTGTGCAGCTACACCAAAGGATCTGTTTGATCAGTATACTATACTATGCCAGAAACAACAACAACAAGCCAGAAATATATATTATATATTTTCTACCAGTAACGACCACCAAGTCTTTAAGTATTGATGAAGGACACCTGTTGCAAATTGCAACGAGACGAACCAAAACCTGATGTGAGCGAGCATAAAGAATCGCACCAGCACACAGATCAAACCTTCCATGCCAATTTCCTGTGTTGGCTGTCCAGCATGAGCTTAGCTTAGATGGATGAGCTGCGATTTGTTTCAATTTCCACCTCTTTCATCCCTTCTATAGCAGAGTAAAAAGATCCGTCTCTCTGGAGATCCTCTCACCAAGGTCAGCCATAAACCTTTGTGACATTGGGCCTCTTTCAGACCTGGAGTTTTTCTTCCATCTTTATTCAAAATGGAATAAAACTCCAGATAATAAGCAGGAGTGGACTCCGATCAAAATTGTAGAACTTGGGACCTTTTTCCCCGGAATTTATCAAACAAGAACCACTTGTGGACAGTAGTCTCCACTAGCAAGGTCAGGAATTAATTGAAATGATAATTTGGATATGCATCATCTTTACGACCTTGAATAAATTATCTTGGTGAAAGACAGACTGTGTGAAAGTGACACATTTGGGTGGGGGGTTCTTAAAACGTTCATGGAACCTTAGAAAGTGTTGAGTTTAATGAGCTATTGCGCAATGTTGAGGGCACTATTCGTCACAGTCCCATGACAAATGATGTGAGAATTATCCATAATTGGCATTCATCTAAACGACGGCCTGGGAGCCATTTGTGGCCCGCCGTCCATTTTTAAGCAGCCCTGAAATTTTCCTTCAAATAGCATTTGACATGGCCGCTGGTCAAGTATTGCACTTCTTACCATAGTAATAGCAACATTTCTATTCACACAGCTTCAAAGATCTTTTTTCAGATGTAAACCATGAGACCTACAAATTACTATACTTTCTCCTCTGTGTCAAGGTCTAATTTGTGAAATATACCACACTAATGATCCTAGTGAAGTAAACACTACTTAAAAAAAATTATCAAGCTCCTATTGTATACAGTATAGTGTGAGTTGTTCTAGTTTTGGTTCTGAATATGGAGCTATTCATATGGGATAGAGGGCTAGAACCACCCCAACAACTTGCCTTATCAACTTCAACATAAAGCTCAGAAGCCGCACTTTTTCCCAAATTAACCATTCATCCATCCATTTTCTGAGGCACTTATCCTCATGGGGGTCACGGGAGTGCTGGACCCAAACCCAGCTGTCATTGGGCAGGAGGCGCGGTACAGCCTCAACTGGTTGCCAGCCAACCGGAGGGCACATGGAGACAGCTAACAGTCACACTCACAATCACACCTAAGGGCAATTTAGAGTTTCAATTATTGTTGCTTGTTATTGGGATGTTGGCGAAAACCGGAGTGCCCGGAGAAAACCCACACAGGAGAATGTGCAAACGCCACGCAGGCAGGGCGGGATTTGAACCATGGTCCTCCGAACTGTGAGACCAACGTTCTACAGCTGTTCCATTGTGCCGGCCAGATAATATTCCTTTGGAGAAAAATACAAGTGAAGTTGCAGCGGTGCTGCGGATAAGGAAGGAAATGAAAGGTTCTCAAGTTACTTTAAAGGGATGTGGAAAGAAATTGTTTTTTTTTTTTTTTTTGCTCATGAATGTACATGAGAACAGAACAAATACAATAGGGTAAAAGCAGTAAATTGAAATGGACCATGTTCAAAAGCAAATATTGCAGGTGTGTATGGTACTTCCTCAACAGGATGGGAGATTCTACGAGAGGAAATAACTTTGAGATTGTGTTTTCTAGCACCATGTTAGAGCAATTGGTTACAGCGTTGGCCTCACACTTCTGAAGACCAGGGTTCAAATCCTATTCCCGCCTGTGTGGAGTTTGCATGTTGTCGGTCTCTATGTGCCCTGCGATTGGCTGGCAACCACTTCACTGTGTACCCCGCCTCCTGCCCGATGACAGCTGCGATTGGCTCCAGCACTCCCGCGAACCTTGTGAGCATAAGTGGCTCATAAAATAGATTCATGGATTATTTTTTCTCAAAAGAAGGACAACGAAATGACAAAGAAATGAGATCATCGATTTGGTCTGATTATAATTTTATAAAGATTATTTTAACTACTTGTAAAATGTGAGCCTTTGAATCCCGTTGCTGTCACTTAACAAGGGAAGGCAAAATCAGTTTTTTTCCCTCCACTAAGTAGACCATAAATGACTAAAAGATTCAACTTCCTTCGAGTTCCAAGAACATGTGGATGTCATGCCCAAAAGGCCACCCGTACAGATGTTTAGTTAGAAAATAAAGTGATGAATTGACAGAGCAACAAAGACATTCTTCATTTCAGACTTAAACACAGGCAACATCAGAAAGACCACAATGATCTACATCTTTGATGCTAAAAGCAAAATTACCTACATGACAACATAATGGATGCCTCATTTAACTTTTGGAGAGTGACAGAGGAACTAGTGTTTCATTATTTATGTTACAAAGTTTTAATGAGCGTGCACTTGTAATTACTTTCTTCTTTTTTTGCTCCGCGTTTAGAGCAAGGTCATCATTTTGAGTCCGTTTCATCACAGTGCTCTTGCTCACAGTAAGGCAAAGTAGATTTTCTCCTACTTAAAGTTACACAACCGAATGGGGAATCGGGTTCCATGTTACCTAGATACATTGAATAGAGCACCTGCAATTAATCATAATGAGCCTTAACAAAGTACTGCTCTTGCAGGTACTAAGAAAACATTGGGCATATAGTATCACTATATTTATATTATATATCATTGTGTGTCCTGCGATTGACTGGCAACAAGTTCAGGGTGTACCCGACTTCTTGCCCGATGATAGCTGACATAGACTCCGGCACTCCCTCGACCCTTTTGAGGATAAGCAGCTCTGAAAACAGATGAATGGATGTCCTATTTGAGGAGAACTGACCATAAATTGTTGATTTGAGGTTGGATCTGCAATTGTGTATTTGGGCAAGTGTTGTCGCAGTGCCTGATAGTTTCCTCACCATGAACGTGTGGGTGGCTGTGTGAAAATTGAACACCCATGTGAATCCGCAGTATATATGAACGCCATGGTGTGTGAGCTTGCATGGCCAAGAGAGCAAGACCTCAAATGTGGATGTAACCTCGTGGCCCAGCTGTTTTTATTCCATATTCAGTAGAGTTGAATATTGAGGGACTCTCAGCTGTCAAAACATATCAGAGTGATAACATGCAGTGCAGTTCTAATGTGCTTGGTTTCTCTGTGAGGTACATTTATTTCCCATGCTCACTATAGCGGTTGGTAATATTTCTGAAACTGGATGGAGCAGAGGTCTTCTCCTATCCCACGCGGGAGCTGGAAATAGATTGATTACTTGATTCAGTACTCCTGTTTATCATGTTTAGCTAGTGCCTCTCTGCAGAAATAATGCTGTATTACTTACTTCAACTTCGAGGCTTGTCCAAACAAAATGTAATATGTACAATTGAAATTCGCATTCCTTCATGTCTCCCAAAATAACACAAAGTATGTAGCGGGGAAATGGATGAATGGATGTCCTTAGCAATGGCTTTTATTCTTAAAATGAGGGATGGTTGTCGTGAAAGTAGGTCACATTCCCTTCCCATTCAAATGATAATAGCATTTACTGTCGGTTGTCTTTGTTGTATCATACATTTTTGATAAGTATGTTTCTATGTTTCTATTGAGTGTACCAGCATCGACTGTTCCATACACTAAAATAAGCACAATGCTTGCAACCGCACATTGCTGCTTTTATATGACAGTGATCGTCTGTCAAAAAGGAATACCTTGGTTACAAAACTAATTCTAACGGGCTACAGATGACTTGACAACACACACTGCCTATTTTTACCTATTCATGTTCTAGCCTGCTTGCTCTCATCAGAGTCATGGGTGAGCTGGAGCCTATCCCAGCTGAATTTGAATACGAAGCAGTGTACCAATCACAGCCGGTAAATACTTATCGTATTTTTTGAAAATAATGCTCAATTTTTTCCCAAAATATTTTCAAAAAGTCAATAGAGTGCATTAAATTTAGGTAAAAAAAAAGTAAGTAAGTTTCTTTCGGCTTGTCCCGTTAGGGTTCGCCACAACGTGACATCTCAGATGAACCCTCATATTTGTTTGGCACAATTTTTACGCCAGATGCCCTTCCTGAAACAACTCCTCTTGGGGAGAATGCATTAAATTTAGGTATGGATGAAAAATAGAAAATACAATCACATTGTATAGTCATAAACAGGTACAGAGAGTGGTTAAAAAAAAAAAGGTATACATAAAAAATTTCAATATGATATTCGATGTCTTATGTTAGAGGCCCTGTAGCTCAGTGGTTAGAGCACTGGTTTGATAAACCAGGGGTTGTGGGTTCGTATCCCACTGGGGCCTCCACTCCCTGAGAAGGGTTGCGTCAGGAAGGGCATCCGGTGTAAAAATTGTGCCAAACATATGTGCGTTCATCTGAGATGACACGCTGTGGCGACCCCGAAAGGGACAAGCCGAAAGATATATATATATTCGATGTCTTATGTTACAGATTTATATATATATTACGGTAATGTGTGCCACCAACCTGAACTCTAGGGGGGTAGCTTAGCATTTTACGATCAATAGCGTAGCATATTTGTTGCTACTGCACCAAACATCAGAAATGACTACCCCTAAGTTTTTTTTTTAAACTCAAAGACAAAAAATGTCGACTACAGGGGCTAGCTGTGCAGCTGCTTTTAAAAGAAATGTTTCACCACTCCGGCCGATGACGCGGCCAAACCGTAAGCAAAACAACGTGAGCTGAAACTAGTACAATCATACAATCATTACAAGAAAAGGGAATCAAACACACACGATTGAAATGCTCGCTTTTTTAAAAGTGCCCATTATGCTAATTTCTTCGTAGTTTGAGCTTTGATCGCGACCTGCTGCTATGAAGAGCTGCTACAGATTGTAGCCGAATGAGCCAAGAGGCTGCACTTTTAGTACGGTGGACATTCCCCTCAAAGCGCTGACAATAATGGGAAATAAACCAAGACTCTTGGGATTTAAAAAATGTCATAAACGCCATGGATGGCACAGAGGATGACATGCTGTGGCAAGAAGATGGGATCACTGTTCATGAATTCAGGAGGCACCAGAACTGGACCAATTCATCAATGATGAGTTTGACAGTGATTCACCAAAGGTAGCTACGATGGATATTCTTCAGATTGGAAATGAGTCAGATGCTTCTTTTGAAGTCTTGGACAAGAATGTGGAATGTAGTGGATAAACTGCACTATACACAAATATTTAATCCAAAATGTTTTAAAGTAATAACAGTGTTAAGTAGTTTATTTATGTAAGACTGTATTATGTGTTATAAACAGTATTAATAAAATGTTAACCCATCGTTGAGCATTTATTTGAGTTGGTTTAGGGGTTCTGTTCTGACAATTGCAGGGACCAAGAGAAGTGTGTCCTGTGGCCTGTCCCAAAATATATATTACCGCTGCATCAGTACATGCACAAAGATTATTATTAATGATTGTTGTACAGACGATTTTTTGAAAACCAATACAAATACAAACAATAATAGTACAAACCTAGCAAAATAGAAATACAAATAATTCCTAATATTTTGAGCATATGGATAGCAGCACATTGGTGGTGCGCATTGTACATCGGTAGAACGGTTTTCCCAATTTTCTAGGTCAACATTGGGGGTGTGCATTATACTTCAGGACGAATTATACTCGAGAAATTACAGTAAGACTGTTTTTATGTGCCAAGAGCACTGGTACAATAGCTTTTTTGGAATAACAAAAAGTGTGTTAGTGCTAATGTATATTAACTATGAATGCAATGTTGCGCAAAACAAGCTTCTCAGACCATTTAACTGGATGAACTGTACCTTGCCTCCGAGGGGCTAAATATTCCCCAGGAAGCTCATGCACAGTTTATTAATTTGAGGAGGTTAAATGGGTTAAATGTAAATACTGACAGTGTATAACACTAACATTGGTGTTCATCTATTACTGGGGCATATGAATACGCATCAAGAAAGTACCGGTAGTTGGCTGGGAATTCATTCATTTGGGTTTGTCTGGTTATCCAGGCTTTGGTCACAGGTTCAGTAGCTTTCCTCTCCCCAACCACTTCATTCAGATCTTTCAAGGGATCCCAAGACAATTCTCAGGTCATCTGAGAGACATTGGGCTTCATTTAATAAAATCTTACATAGCAGGTGAAAAATTGCAAAGTCACACTAACAGAAGGCTGTCAGTGGGTATGTTGGGTGTGAGCTACTAAGATTACAATTTCTTTCCCCGAGAACTGACATACAGTAGCGGGTGCTTAATTCCATCTTCACACACTGGAATAAATTATATGTGCTATTATCAACAAGTAGTAAATTAATGGCAACCACTCTTCATTATTTAAAGAAGGTTTTGTTCTTTAGATAGTTCTGGAAGCAACGTAAATGCCCCCAAAAATTTCAAGTTATGAAATTGGAATAGGCAAATAAAGATTAGTGAATTTTAGAAATAAATCTATTCTCCTCTTTCATTGTTTATCAGTCAAGTTAAGTCTTGCGGTTGAATGGTTTTAACATTTTACAACTAGCAGTGGACAGAAACTAAACCTTTACGCAAGTATTCTTGGTCACATCTTGCTCTGTGATGTACAATCTGCAAAAAAAAAAAAAAAAACAACAACTAATAATAATGCCCTGAACATTGAAAAAGTTGGAAATGAACCAAGTGGAAATGGAATGCAAAAACAGCAACAATGTTCTGGACCATATGGAAGACTGTGAAGGGCCTATCAATCAGATGAGAAAAATATGTTTGCACATGGTTATTGCCAAGAACAGGAAACCATTCTAAAATAATGACAGGAAGGGAACAATACATATCGCGGAGGAGTAGATACTGTATTGGAATCTTTATTTTTATGGCCGTTTCCAATTTAAACAAACCAGGAACAGGAACATCTTGACTCTTTATTTTTCCTCAGTACAACTCCCGTATTCATTTATGGACTGCCAACAATACGCACACTTCCCATTTTGGTCTACTGCTATAAGCCTTTAGTATAACATATTATTCAAACATTTAGTGAAGCATCTATCTTTAAAAATACTTCTTCAATGCACCCTCAAAAAGTAAACTTTTGTTTAATTTCACCTTATTCTAATCATAAACATGAAAATGTGCTTTTCTTAATCTAAATAATTCTAACCCAAATTTGAATCACACTGCAAATAATTGATCTTTGTTACTTCACTTTTCTGTAAATTTGCTTTATCTCTCTTGCTGGGTCTGTTTTGTAAACTGCTGACAAACTCGGGACAGTTCTTCCCACGGTCACTTTTTTTTCTCTTAACTCTTGACAGCCCTCACAACGTGATCTGGTGTTGTCACTTTTGGTGGCTGCATTCTGCTGATTTGTGGCCAGTTGCCTACATGATTTCTCCTTAAAGATGTTCCACAATCTGTCTGAATTTTGTACGACCGTGCTGCATTATGCTGTAAAATTCCGGGCTACGTCCATGTTCCGGTCAAGTCGTCCGGAAGGCAGACTGTGCACCCTTGCGTTGCAGGTGTTTTGCACTTTTCTCCTGCCATTTCTCCAGTTTTTCCTTTATCCTTTTCTTTTGTGTGTGTCACCTTGACAACCTCTTTTGGTTTCAGCAAGTCTTCACGCTGGAGGTGAGAGTGAATACAAAAGAAAAAGTCCTCTTCTTTTGGGGACAGGAAGCGATAACGCCATCATGTCCACATGTGCCGGCATTTCATCAATATTGTCTTCTCTGCTCTTTCATATTTACCAACTGCACGAGAAAGCGTGTCTTCAGCAAATGTATTATATTTGCCTGGCGTGCAGATCCTATTCATATCATATTTTGTACGGCCGTCTCATCATCGTTTGATACCCTTGCGTTATGATCTCTTTCCACCTCACATGTTTTACCGTATACATACTGATGGAATCTTTCACATCAGTAGAAGCGTTTGTCAATTTGAGCACATCTTCTCATAGGTTCTGTTCTAGATCTGGAGGTTCTTGACTTAAAATGCACCATATTTTTTGCTTTTACTTGAGGATTTACTGTATGTGAAGAAGGATCGATCCTTTTACTCCTTTAGAATGATCGACGCCGTTTCCACCCTCTTAAACTGTGACTGCCCAAACTGGAGTAGTTTTTTTCATTGAGCACTTTTTTATTCTTACTCAAGTACATTTTTAGATGACTGCTTTTTAATTTTTCTAAAGTCGTATTATTCTAAACTAACAGTACTCTTACTTGAGTGTCATATTTGGCCACTCTCCCCACCCCACCTCTGCTATTTGACATCGAAGTCCTTAAAAAAAATAACTGTACTCATTCTTGAAGCAAGTTGCATAGACTACAAAAAACTCTTATAAGATTTTGTCATTTGCATGCTTGTAATCCCAATATTGGTCTGACACTCACATAAAAAAAAATCTACAGCATTGCTTTTATTTGCTCAATATTGTTGAATATTGCTTTGGAGCCTCCTTTAACTGGCACATTTTCTGAAGTGCATCCTCTCACTTTTTGTTTTCACGGAGAACAATAATTGAAGTTTCTTGTACTCATCCACAGACATGAGGTTAAGTGTGTGTTGAGTGAGTCTCCTGTGTCCAGTTTGAACAGAATTATAGTCAGTTTAGTTTTCAATGGCACTATTGGTTGATTTTTATATTTATTTTTACTCTCATCATTATGTGCATCATTGGGAAAGAACTCAGGTTCCTCTTAAACTTTATGCATCTTCTTTTTCTTACAGCAAACGTTTTGTTCTGTCCTGTCTTTATAAGATACAGTATACTTCCCTCCACGTGCGGTTTCTGATGCTTTGCACATGTTCGTTTGTTTAATGTCAAGTTTCACTCCCTCGCTTGTCTTTCTCTGAGTCTATTATCCGGTCTGCCACAACCACATTTTATTGCTTCTGATCAAAACTGTAAAATTTCTAAATTCACATATTATTGTGTGAGGTTCAGCTCTGTTTAATTTGCATGTATGTTCTGCTTCAAAATAGTACTGAAACATTTACATGACCGTTGTTGCATCTTTTTAAAGTTGGAAACAATTTTATACGCTATCTCATCCTTGATTATGACGTGATTAGTGTAAAAGCTGAGTTCACAAACAGCTAAATAGTCCTGCCAACAACAACAAAATTCTAAGAATAATAGAGATTTTTCTTTTTAGTGTACCAAGAAAAATCTGAAAATGCTATCCAGAAAGATGTGTTGGAGAATATAGAACTATTTATATGGGATATCCTGTATATAAACCATACTTTAATCATTGGTGTAGTTTATATGACCGGATCTTTTCCATCCTGTTCAGTAATGTGAGGCCGCTTGTGGTTTGGACATGTTTGTAAATACACAATATGCTGCTGTGCATTTGCGAGTTCTGGTTCTTTCTTGGCATTACATGTGTCATGGAGGAGAATTTGTGCCAAATTTGACACAACTGTGCACACTAGAAGCAGCGCCAGCTAGATGGAACCACCAGAAACTCACAATGACACACGCAGACATGACCCACAAACTCCTTCATTGACACGCGCTTGGCAGGCTTGGGATGCTGGCGCTGAACACGGAGTGTCAACAACATCACACTGCTCCGACATAATCCTTCTCATCCCCCAGAGAGGACAGCACAGATACAGGAAGTCAATCAATACACCCGCCCTCTCTGTCAATAAGCCAAAGGAAACCATCTAAATAGCTGAAGCATTGGCATCAGTGACGCTGACTTTTTTTAAACTTGTGTGTAACTGTCATGAAACGACCCATTTAGTCAAACTTACATATTTAAGATAACCACTTGAGAGACTTCTTGTTTTTAGACTCTTTGATTAATTGACACTTGACTGAAGATCATCACACCAACAAAGAATGAGAAATCAACAGAACTTGATTTTCTGGTCTGGTTTCCGATGAGTCCTCTGTGAGAGGTGTGGGGATTCATGTCAAACTGTTGCTAGGACTGGTTTGGAACTGCTTCTGTTTTATTGTTATATGGGAATGGACAAGATTCTAGATTTTATACTGATAAACACAATCTCACATCTCTGGTGCCTCCGAGTTCATGCGCATACACTCAAGTATGCATACAAGATCCAAAGATGGATAGGAAAACCCAGAAGGAAAAAAAAATATAATTCTGAAAACACTTATGCAAGTGCTTGTACAATATGTACTTTGTGATAGTGTAGTTAGTGTACCAAACTACCGGAAAATCAAAATGATTCTTGCTAATCAAAGAAGACATTCCATTATTATGATTCTGAAAAGTTAGCACAAGCGTGTATTTGTGGAATGAGCAGCACAACTGAATTTTTCTGATGCGCCCGTGTAAATTGGAACAACTCAACGCTGCCTCTGCTAAGCAGCTTTTTCTTCTGATGCTCTTTGGTGTTCTTTTGTGGATTGGGTGACTGTAGTCTTATCAGTAAGTTTTACCAAATGGTCAGGAGCGTAGTGGCTTGTTCAATAAATGACAAACCTCCTGCTCATGCTGCTCAACAGCCTGGTACCACTGCTGTTGGATGGCACTGCACAGATCAACGAGGAGCCGTCACAAGTCGGCCAACACGCTTGTGCTGCGTCAAGTTCTCATTTCCTCATTAAAGTGCTAGAGAAGTGACTTACAAGGCAGAAAACACATGCTTTAGTCCCATTATAAATATTATTATAGTCAAGATGTTCAATTAACATCAAGTGGGGTCAAAGGGAACATTTAAAAAAAAATTGTAATAATAATAATAATCATCATCATCATTAAAAAGGATTAACAGATCTTTGGGGAAGTTGGGTCAAAGTTCCCATTGCATCTTTGGTGTTTCATAAATGCAGAAAAGGAGCAAATCAGGACATTAATTTTAATAATTCAGCAGGGCGTTGGAAATACCCCAAACTCAAATGTTGCCCATAAAGGTAGGGGGGAAATGGTGAATGAAGTTTCCAAATGAATATCGACTTCTACTTGTTGGTTGAAAGTGAGAAGGCGTTCAGAAATTCATTATTTTAAACCCTTGGGAAACTAGCAGGACCACATTTCACTGCCCTTCCTCTGTGAGCAACGTAAAAAAAAATTAATCAATTTCTCCCAAAGGCTGCAAGTTACATCATTTCACCTGTTCTGTATTCCCCCCCCCCCCCCACACACGCCAACATGGGATCAATCCAGATTAAACCCATAAAAGTAGTCACTCAGAGCTGACAGATCAAGGCCCGGCAGAGTGAAATGTCTCTGCTATTTTGGCTCTTTCAGAACCGGCGGCATGCAGAGAAACTGCTCATTAGAAGGCAAGTGTGACAGAACCTCTCCCCCCCACACCCCACCACTCCACTCGAAGTCACCCAAACAGAGGGGAGGCAGAGAGAGGCGGAGGAGGAGAGAGACAGATGGTGGCAAAAAGTCTGTGGAGAGGAAAAAAAAAGAAAGCATGTGCAGCAGGAATGCTGGAGGCGGAGTGAAAGTGAAAAGAGGAGATGGAGAGTGAGCGATGCAGCCGTGGGAGGGGAGCGAGGGCATCTGAGAGAGGAAACATGCCAGTGGACGTCATTACCCTCGGACCAAAGGCTGTTTAATGAGCACCTCGCAGCGCCACTCCATTGTCAGGGGTGCCTGCTGGCTTTTAACCTACACGTTCCGCCGCAGTCTGTTCCATCACGGGTGAACATACGGAGAAGTTGGGGGGGGGGCAGATTTATTTTCCCTACCGACCTACCTGTGGAGAAACCAGGGCACATACATGCATATGCCTCCAAAGCCCATTTTCCTCATGAACTCGCTCCCGCTTCTTTATATTGCTTTAAGGAAGAGAAAATATTTATTATCACTGCTTCCCTTTTCCTCCTTTCATCCATCAACGGGATAATTGACTGACACATAAATAAACACTGTGGTATTAATACTCTTGATGTTGAGCAGCGGGCTTGCTTGTCACCAATGTCTAGCTGCCTATAATTGAACCAGCACCATGGGAGGCATGGACATCATTTCCCAGCAGCATGGTGCAAACCCTTGTGGAGGTCTGAGGCCACTAATTGGCAGCCCCATCTAAAAACCTCAAAATGACTTTTCAAAAGGGTTGAAAAATGGTTTGCGATGGTGACGTTGCTCTCTGATGTTTTACCAAGTGCTTTGGAAGTATTAGGTAACCTTGTCAAATGCTCAATGGGATCTTTTTTCACCCCACTTCTCTGAGGAAATGACAAAAGTGGCAAAAATTAAGATGACTCGTTAAGTTATATAAATTCAGCGTAGATAGATTTCTTTATTTTTAGATTTAGATTTTTATTTTACATTTTGACAAATGTTTGAGTGTCACATAACACACTGACCAAATTCCAAGTTATTAATGGCACCTGTCCTGTTTTATGCAAATGAACCATCGCTCACCCGACCCGACCACACTATTGAAAAAAATCTGTCTCCAGTTTACAGGCCATCAATTATAAATATACTCTTGCTCCAGTTGTAGTCCAAGAATACCTGCCACATAGCAACCTGCGGCAGACAGTTTGTTTCTCTTCAAAGTTCAAGAGGCTGCCACAGAAAGTCAGAGGGATGGATGAGCTTATCCTCAACAGTGCTGACACTGGTTACGGCAAAGCTGGCAAGATTAAACCTTCCTGAAAAGTATCTGCTGGAGATGAGCAGCTGGCAGAGAGAAGGGGCCAGGGAGTTCACAGGCGGGTGGATGTCAGCTCCATCTATACAGAATCAACACACAGTGAAGAAACCTGATAAGACGGCTTAAGTTCCTCAGTTGGAGGAGACGCTCTCTTGATGCCCACTTGCATGTGTGCAAAGTTCTGTGAAGATAACTGCATGTACATATGTATTTATATAAAGAAGCTGGGGCGCAGTGACGCCTCCAGACGCAGATGCTGACACATGTCAAGATAATGATACACATGGAGACATTGACACGCAAAGCCCACCGAGATATGAGCCTATGCTTGCCAAAATAAGCAACATCCACTGGCTCGGAAAAGGAGTCTTTTTAACAGACGTATTGAGGGGATCAGTGAGAAGTGCGTGGGGGGTGGGGGCGGAGGAGATGCAAAAGTAGAGGATATAGATGAAAGACAAAAAGCAGGACCAAATGCTAAGAGATCACTAACCGAAGGATAAAAGGATGATAAAATGCCCGAGGGTGGGGTGAAAAAAAATGATAACGCTGGGGAATCAAACAAGACGAGATGCAGCAAGGCTTGACGAACACAAACAAATACCCCCCCCTTTCATTTAAGAACGTAACCTTTGCTCTGCTTGACCTCTTCACTGTTTAATTCATACAGACGCCTGCTAATGTTTGACAGAAATGCACAAGATTGGGTGATGTATATGAAACATTATACAAATTACAAATACATCCTGTAAGATTGTTTGTGTATTGTATTGTAATGTAAAAAAAAAAAATCACATCAGGGAAACAAAATGTGTATATTAAACCAGATCATGATCACACAACAAATCTTGAAATATATGCTCTTGAGGTGTTTCAGATTTTGCCATTACAGAGATAATAATGGTCATATTTGAGTGCTACTGAAGGACACACTTATTTTAGTGATAAGTATGAAGTGGTGTTGAACCTCACTGCACCCTATTAAGAGCTGTTTCTAATATTTTGCCTATAAAGTTAGACCAGCAGGACACAGTCGTCACGATCCCATGTTTTTGGGCTTCATCTTTGGTCTTGTGCCATTTGGTCAGAAATAATAGCTCCGCTCCTACTTTTGTGCCATCCCCTCCCTTTATATCTTGCTCATGGTCTTCCAGTGACATTTCGCCCTGTGTCTCCTCCAATGAGCTCTTGCTTGACTTGCATGGTCCATGTGCCTCAATGTTGTGGTAGTCTACATGTTTTCAATTTGCATTTGCATGGCACATCTGTCTCACAGTTCTGATCTTAGAGATTTGTCCCTCATTTCTGGCCTTCAGTGTGTAATTTGCATGGTCATCCTATCCCCATGTGTTTTTTTTTTGTGGGTTTTACATCATCCTCACATTTTACAAAAGAATGGATGTTACTACAGATGATTGATGGTATCCAGGTAGTGCCAAGTGGGAAGTGGAACTTTTTGGTAAACTTTCCTTTTTGTCTACATTAGGGGTCTGGATTTTGCCGCATCAATTTTGTCCAGCAACTTTGCCCAAAGTTGGTCCAGGTGGATCATTCAGGTACCAGCAATGACCCAGATCTCACTCCCTGGATCTTTCACAGAAAGTGTCTATGAAGTGCTGGTCGATCTCACATTTGGAGCAGGTGAGCTGCCCACACCACTTCTCCCCAAGCCGTTCATATAATATTGACAAGTGATATATGATAAACATTGTTACAGTGTACCCTTTTTTTTGCAGCTCTTTCACTGGATCTCATTACTATTACAAAGATGAAGAACCAGTCAGAAAACAAATACAAGTCATTTTAAGACGGACATCAAGCCAAACCGTTACAAAAGAATCTGTGATCATTGTGGCTTTAGATTAAACAATCAGTGGACTATGAATGAGTGATGGAAAAAATGATTGTGTCAGAATTTCAAAAAGGAGGAAAAAGAAAGTCAAAAGATGGATGAAGAAATTTCACACATGCATGTGAGGACAAAAAGAGAACATTGAAAAGAGAGTTCTGAAAGTGTGTGTTGCCTCCAGAGAGGAAAGCAGTCAGAGGGACTGTGTATTAGTGATTTGCTGTCATATCTTTCCTCTCTCTCTTCACCCCTCCCATTTCCTCGGCCCCACCACAGTGTGCGGGCAGTGCGCAGCTGCTGTGGGATCCAAAACAGCCCCTCTTTAAAAGCAACACTGAATGGCTTCAATTTCCTATTCTATTTGATTATTCATTTTTTATTCAAGGATTCATACTATCTTTTTGTGAAAGTACCTTCTGAAAAGAAATACAAGTGACACTAATGTCAAGGCCAAGGTAAATTCATATGCCACAAAATTGCTAACTTTGATGGAAGCGCTGTAAAGAGTAGGGTTGGAATGGTTCATAGAACAGTGGAATGACTGGTTCGAGCGTCTGCCTCACAGATATGAGGACCAGGTTTCAAATCCTAAAATAAGTGGCTCAGATAATGGATGGATGGAGTCCAAACAATTTACCAGTACATACATATATTTACTTATTACTATCATTCAAAGGTCCCATATTTTAAATTGTGGGGTTTGTGTGCCAGTGTTGTAACATTTTTGGGGTTGCTATTTTATCTTTAAAGCACAACCCTCTTTCAATTAATGGAACAAATGTGTACAAATAAACTTGTTTGAGCAATCCTGGTGATCTACATCCTTGTTTCTACTAGATATATTTAATTTCAGTTGTTAACTTTTATCCCCCCAATTATAGTTCAGTCAGCTGTAGTAGTGTCATTTTCCAGCTATATACCCAAATGGTTTAAAGCCACGGAAACATTTAAAAACATCCCTAGTTAACAGAACACATATTTACATGAAGATACTTACAAAAAAATATCAGTTTTCTTTCTGCACCTTAAAAATAGCAGATGATATATTTAGATTTGCTTGTCCTTTTAGATTGTCTGCACCTGCAAGTGTTTATTCATAATGTAACTAACTTAGCTGTTCTGCAAGAAGATTAATAAAAGCACAATGTCCTCGTTTCCTTTTGGCTTGTCCAGGTTTCGCCACAGCATGTCATCTCAGAGGAACGCACATTTGTTTGGCAGTTTTAAGCCTAATGCCCTTCCTGACGCAACCCCTCTGCATTTTAGCCGGCGAGAGAAGCTTACAGCACCTGGTATTCCCAGGTGGTCTCCAATCCTTGTACTTACCAGGACCAAACCCACTTAGCATCCGAGATCTGACGAGATCCGGCGTTCTCGCTGTAACATGGCCGTAAGCTGATAAAAGCACAACAACAACAAAAAACATTACAAAACCATTGTTCATCCCACATATCGTTCAGCTGTATGGTCATAGTTTGTGCTTTTTATTGTAATGCCATGAGGTACTAGTATGTATACTATATACATATGTGTATGTATATATATCAACTGTATTTCCTTTTTGTTAGTGTCGTATTATGGATGGGTTAATTGTAAAATTGACCCTACCTTCTGTAACTAGTCATTATACGAATCTACAGTGAAGGAAATAAGTATTTGGACAGCCTGGTATATTGCAAGTTCTCCCACTTAGAAATCATGGAGGAGTCTGAAATTTCTATCGTAGGTGCATGTCCAATGTGAGAGAGATCATCGAAAAAGAAAAATCCAGAAATCACAATGTATGATTTTTTTAACAATTGATTTGTGTGATACAGCAGCAAATAAGTATTTGAACACCTGAGAAAACCAATATTAATATTTGTTACAGTAGCCTTTGCTTGCAATTACAGAGGTCAAACGTTTCCTGTAGTTTTTCACCAGGTTTGCACACACTGCAGGCGGGATTTTGGCCCACTCCTCCACACAGATTTTCTCTAGATCAGACAGGTTTCTGGGCTGTTGCTGAAAAACACGGACTTTCAGCTCACTCCAAAGATTTGCTATGGGTTTAGGTCTGGAGACTGACTAGGCCACGCGGGAACCTTGATATGCTTCTTACGGAGCCACTCCTTGGTTTTCCTAGCTGTGTGCTTCGGGTCAATGTCACTTTGAAATACCCAACCACGACCCATCTTCAATGCTCTGACTGAGGGTAACAAAGCAAAGCAAAGGAAAGCAAATGTATTTGTATAGCGCATTTCATACACAAGGTAAGTCAATGTGCTTTGCATGATTAAAGACATTTGAAAACAAAGAGATCAAACATTTAAAACGGGATAAAAACAATAAAAATGACAACCAAAATATTTAAAAAAAAGACAATTAAAACTGCATACAGTAATATGATCAAAAAGTGGATATATTCTAAAAACCATGGGAAAAAGAACTTTTCAACCTGGATTTAAAAAAATTCACACTTGGGGCTGACCTCACCTCTTTTGGCAACTTATTCCATTTGTGTGCAGCATAACTAAATGCTGCTTCACCATGTTTGGTTTGGACTCTGCACTCCACTATTTGACCTGAGACAGTTATCTCAGAGCTCTACTGGGTTTGTATTCCATACGCATTTCTTTCATGTATTCAGGACCTAAATCATTTTGTGATTTATAGACCAGTAGCAGAACTTTAAAACCTATTCTAAAGCTGACTGGAAGCCAGTCCAAGGACTTTAGGATTGTAGGTAAAAGGTTATTCAACAAAATCTCACAATACATGGCCGCAGTCATCCTCTCCTTAATACAGTGCAGTCGTCCTGTCCCATGTTCAGAAAAATACCCCCAAAGCATGATGCTACCACCAACATGCTTCATAATAGGGATGGTGTTCTTGGGATGGAACTCATCATTCGTCTTCCTCCATTAATAATTCCTCTTGTTAGTGGAATTATGACCAAAAAGTCAATTTTTGTCTCATCTGTTCACAAAACTTTCTCCCGTGACTCCTCTGTATCATCCAAATGTGCCATGCATGATTTAATACACATGACGTCTTAGTGTATTACCAACACTCACCTTGGAAACGTTGGTCCCAGCTCTTTTCAGGTCATTGACCAAGTCCTGTCATGTAGTCCTGGGCTGATACCTTTCTAAGGATCATTGAGACCCCATGAGATGATATCTTGCATTGGGCTCCACTCTGATTGAGATTGACCATCATGTTTAGCTTCTTCCATTTTCTAATGATTGCTCCAACAGTGGACCTTTTTTTTTTTCCCACCAAGCTGCTTGGCAATTTCTCTGTAGTCCTTTCCAGCCGTGTGGAGTTGTACAACTTTGTCTCTGGTGTCTTTGGACAGCTCTTTGATCTTCGCCATGCTACAAGTTCCTGTCTTACTGATTGTATGGGGTGGACAGGTGTCTTTATGCAGCGAACGATCTTACACAGGTGCATCTGATTCAGGATAATACATGGAATGGAGGTGGACTTTTAAAGGCGGACTAACAGGTCTTTAAGGGTGAGAATTCTAGCAGGCATAGTTCAAATACTTATTTGGAGCTGTATCACACAATTAATCGTTAAAAAAAAGATATTGTGATTTCTGGATTTTTCTTTTTAGATTATCGCTCTCACAGTGGACACGCACCTATGATGAAAATTTCAGACCCCTCCATGACTTCTTTGCGGGAGAACTTGCAATATAGCAGGGTGTTCAAATACTTATTTGCTTCACTGTAAATGTTTTGCCACCTCAGTGTCCATGCACACTCTCACCGCATGTATTGAGAGTGCGCGTTGCACAAGTTATCGTTTCCATGCAACAGTGCAGTGCAAGGTTGAGTGTGGCAGTTCTCCCTTGTGAAACTCTGTTGTACTATTAGCATTCATGCCAAACTGTTCTCAGGTGCTGGGACACCGTGGGCTGAGCCACTCAGCGCCAGTTTTCAGCACGGCTCACGGCAGTTTCCACATCACGAAGCTGATGATGGAGCAGAGCCCAAACCACATTGCAAAGTTGCCGTCCTGACATTTCTTTGCTCTGCCACTGGGAAGAATGCGTGAGGCTGGAGTGACTGTTACTAATCAATATCTTACTGCCAGCAGCCCTGTGTCATTTCCCTGCTTCAGTCTAGGATATGGATGAATAAAACATTCAAATTAATTCTGCCTCTGTTGTGTTCTAAGTACACTGTATGGCTTGACTGTTATGCTCAACATCAAAAATTGTGGCAGAAGTGTAAAATAGTGGTTTGCGCATCTCCGTCAAAGTTTTGTGTTTCAGGATCAAAATTCTCGGCTCTGGCTTTCGCGTGGTTTGCATGATCTTTTTGTGCTTCTTCTCCACTGTAAAATAGGGTAGTGAACCATAATGACAGAACGCACTAAAGAAATGGCTTGATGAGTACAAAATGATACTCACTTTGAAAAAGAAAATGGAATTGCCACCAAATTTCTTGATCCAGACCTACTCATCTAAATTTTCAAAGTCTCCATATTAGGTCTTTAACAAAAGATTATGGTTGGCCGAACACATGCTTTCACCTGGTCCGAGATAAATGAGACAAATAAGCTGCCAATTTTCTAGCCGATATGGATCCAGATCATGGTCAACTCAAATGTTCTAAAATAAAAAAATGAACACAATATATAAAAACACACACAACTCACCAATTCCCTTTGTTATGTTATAATTACATTAAACAATCATGGCTGACTCTGTTACGTAAAAGCTGCATTTTTGATGGTGTGCAGCTCACCTAGACTATGCTGGCAGTTTTTCTTCTTTCAGCTAAATGGATGGTAGCATCTTTATCAGTGAGTGAGCCAGACTCCATTTTACATGTATGAAACCACATTTCCTTTATTGCAAAAAGCAACTTCAACACAAACCAATCGTCATTCAACATGATCCAATTTCAAATCAAATGTAAGAATCCCAAATGTAACAACATTGTCCATTGTCTCCTTCCTCATGCTGCATCACCAAAAAAAAAGGCGACATCTCTGTCCAACCGTGAAATCGCATGTGAATGTTCTAATTCATCCTAGTTATTTAATTCCGAGGGTATTGAATTGATCACAACCAAACTGTTCTGGTTGTCTTTCGCCCCTCATCCAAATGGGCTTCTCCAGTTCTAGCCTGAGTGTTGGTGTAAAAACTCAGCTATTTATCTCCTTAATGCACACCTCGACCCCAAATGGTACACTAGCATTCATCTGACATGCAAAACGACAGTGCGGGAAAGAGCTGTACTATCTAGGTTATGTGCAGGAGCCGATGAAGCCTTCTCATTTGAGGGAAATGTTTTTCACAACCATTGAAATCATAAAATAGCCGCTTGTGTTTGAGCATAAACAAATCTATCCACGGCCGTGTGACAGAAGGACACACACGGATACCTTGAGGCTTCTGTAATCCTCGAGGACTGTATGTCCTGGAGGCCCAATCAATACTATTCAATCAGCAAGCAGGTCTTTTCTGTTTTACTCTGCTGCTGCTACATCCTAACAATGAATGACCGGACACAGAGGAACCTGTCTACAAATGGAATCCCATTACAATGCAATTGCTCTCATGTGCAGCAATTCCCCTCGAGTCCCCCACCCCACCAACACTTAACCATAGCCCTTTTTTCGATTGACAGCTCTGAGAGAGAGGAACAAATGTTAACCGTACGCAAAGGCTTTGGTGGCTGTGATACAAACACACACATTATTTATATATGTATATATTATATATCATCATTCCAGTACATCAATATTTGCTTTCACAATTTTCTTTTTAGAGGTTGTTTAGACTGCTTGCTACATATCATCAATGTACAGTCATACACAGAGAAGACAGTTGTTTGGTTTCATGACAGACGTGTGCTTTTAGGGTGAGTCGAGATAAATAATATTAACAGTGAGTGGCCATCATTAACAGGGAGGTAAAAAGAGATTCGCTTCATATAAATGTGACAAAACAGACATTTTAGTGACAGATGGAGCTGTCGCAGCTTGTTTCCCCATCCTCGCTGTTTTCAATATAGCTCACCTAAAAATAGTTTGCGAGAGAAGCTGACAAGACAATAAATAAAGCAGAGCCATACAGAGAAGTGTCAAGAAAAATATGATATTTGTGATATATATATATATATATATATATATATATTATATATATATATATATATATATATAAATATATATATATATATATTTAATCTCACGAGCTCCTCGTTAACGGCAGAGAATTTTAAGTTGGAGCGTCACTTGGTTCGGCTTCAGTCACAAGTTGTTATTTGCCGGAGTTGTTTACCCACTTGGACAACAATTTTGGGGACACCTCAGGAGTTTCCTTCTCATGGTCCATATTGCATTTTTCCCCCCACATTTCTATTTCATCTCCTTCATGTTCCTCTTCACAATGACAAATGTTCATCTTAACTGTCCCTACTGATTTGTTTTGTTCTGTTCAAATTTCACATTAAGAGTAGATTTCGAAAACAACAACCCGGTATAAAAAAATGCTTTTTTAAAAAATGTTTTTTAAACTTTTCACATTTAGATGACAGCATTGTTGTAGCTCTCCCTATGGACTAAAAATGATATAATATGCATGCCAGACCAATGGGAATGTCATTTTGTGAAAGAACATTATATAAAGTGTAAAGTATGTACAACAACAGCAACAGCAGATATGAGTAAAAATTGGATTTATGTACCACATTTCCAATAATTGTTGAAGTGTGCATATTATTTTGAAGCCAAAAGATGAAAATATCTCTGCCCATTACATGTCACTAAGGTGCCTTAAAATGGAAATTAGTTTTATTTTTTCTTCAATTTAGCTTTTTTTTTTTTTCATAGTGTGATTCACCACTATTTACTCGCGTGGTGGTTAGGCATATTTGTTACAAATTGCAATGTCGCTTTGAATATTGTCTATATGGAAACAGGATCAACAAATGATTGCACTTTAAAATATGCTACATTTTTTTTTTTTAAATGATAGCAACCAGTGTCATGGAGCACCACTTTGGATTGATTTATTATTATTTTTTTAAAAATGGTCTCCATCTTTGAAAGCAGAAAACGAAGACTGGAAGTAAGACATCAAGCATTGTCAAATGCTGTTTACACGACGTCTACTCGATGTGGCGATAGAGAGGAAATTGAGAGCGGACAACACATGGACAAGGTTACGTAAAGTTTGTCTCCCTTTTGTGGTTATTAGGATCCATCAGAGGAAGAATTGAGGATTTATGAACAGTAATTGTCTAGCCACTTCACAAAAGCCCTAAATTGGATTAGGACCAGCCTTCCCACAGGGGAACATAAACCTTCAAGTGCTACAGTCAAGTCTGAGTGACAGTTTTAAGGAGTGGCTTAAAGGTGTTAATGTAAGAGTGAAATTGACTTTTGGGACGACTTATAGCCAGCCACAGAACATAAAGTACGATATGATTAGAGGGAATCCAACACTGCAGAAAATGTCCGTCATTTAATGATTTGAGCTCTCATTGTTCTGCAGACAATGTTGAGTACAAAAGGATTTTGGGTGATTTCTTAGAACTACTGGCCAATGTAATGAGTTGAGATTTGATTCATGTCATGGAAAGTGTTGATCAGATTGCAGAATTCTGGCATGATTGTTTGGCCTGCGAAGCAACATCAGGTTGGAACTTGTGGGAGGATTTTCAGGAGTGGCTGGGAAGAATGTACGAGATTGTTTCCAATCCTCCCACTGATGAGATGACACGGAAAGCTGTACGAAGTCCCGGGATTAGGTACTGGCGGTCCAGTTGTAGGTTATCAAGGTGGTGGTCACTAGTGTGACAGCTCCATCGGAATTATGGTGAAGATGGGGCGCATTCCAGAGACCCTGCAGAAGGAAAAACATTGAAGTAAGAAAAGGCTATTGCTGAAACTGTGGGAAATGGCAAGAAAAACATGTTGAGAACAAAGAAGTGGTGACAACCGTCACAGGGAAGCGGGGAAGCAAAAGTGAGAAAAGGGACGTACTGGAGATGAGAGGAAATTTGGAAAAAGGCAAAAAAAAAAAAGAGAGAGAGAGACTTGAGATAACAAGCATGGGGAGACTTAGGCATAAAAATGGATCACGGGGATGGAATTAGAAAACTCGAAGAGAGAGCGGAGAGATAAGAGAAACAGGATAAAAGAGAGAAAGAGTGAATAAAAAGCAAGGAGATGTAATTATAAAATAGCACAGAGCAAATCAATGTGGCGAGCATCTTTGAGGTTCCGGGCGCTGCAGTGAAAGCAGCAGTGTAGCCATAAAAATAACAAATACACATGCGCTTGACAAGTGTTTCAAATGTCAAGACAGGTGAATGAGTGGATGAAGCGAGAGAGATGAGGGACATTATATCAAACTCAGCACATGCTATGACAACAAAAAGACGCATGCCAGTCATTCTCTGAGCAACAACATATATAAAAGTGTGTGTACGAATAAGTGATGACAACAGTCATGAGAAGTTGGGCATGAAAGTAGGGAAATCACTGGAAACCAGTCCAGGGCCAATCTTGCCTCATGCGGGCAAGTGCGAAAGACAATAAGTTGATGGATGTTTATCACAACGGGTTGCACAAAAACTTTTTGGGGTGTATTTTTTCTCTGTACTCCCACTCATATTTCTGTTGAAGACATTCCTGCACAATTTGACAAGCCCTCATTTGTGCTTCGGCCTTAATCGTAGCACCAAAAAGCATCAAAAACTATGGCAACACCACTTGGACAACCAAAATTTTCAAATGAAGGCGAGATTTCTTGGAGGTTGCAGATCTACGTGAAAAAGTTACACAATTTATGGGTTAAGCCACAACATTGGTTTTGACTGAAAGTTTTTTTAAATGCTTATATAATGATTAATACACCAGTATGAAGAAATGAGCTAAAATGATATTTGAACTATAATTTTGTATTGACAAATTCAATTTGTATTTGCAATTCTGACCATAAGAATTAGTTTTAGTGGCTGAATGTTGTAAATTCCTCATGGTAGCGGTCTGATAAATTCTGTATGTAATTGCCTCTATATATGTATTTTCTGTCCATCTAAAAAGTAAACACGAAAAATAAACATAATAGAAAAGTGGCACGGGAGACCCGCCTGAAGCTTTTCTTGTCGACATCTTCATTTCAAAGAATGTTTACTTTGTCAGCTGCAGAGTGAAGAGGCCACACATTTACACTGCTCTCCAAACAGTAAGTGCTGTGTGATCCGAATCTTAATTTTGCAGGTTGTTTGCGTTGCCATACACAAGCGTACCTACGTTACTCTCAGCGGTGCACGGCAACAAGCACTATTTCTTATCAACGTTAGCTAAGCACACACGTCGCCATTGCTTCCTTCTCTCCGCTCTGTATCTTAATATCAAGCCTACCTTGCTATGTAGTAGCACTGATGAATGCAATGACATTATGAGGGATTATTGCAGCTGTAAAACCTAAAAATCAATAAAAGTTGACACTTTCACAGCCATTGTTACACCGCGCCATAAAAAAAAAAAAGAGGACCACGTCATCATTTAGCTTTTATTAAACCAAACTGTAAATTACTCTGTTGTAGTATAGTGCAATTATTTAACACGACTATAATCTGCTGATTTAATTGCAACAGACCAACATATAAATACTTTACACAACAGTCTTCCCCGAATGTAAAACGTGTGGGTGAGAGCGAATGTAAGATGAGGGACACAATTTAAATATGTGCTGTTAAATTAGCCAATCACAGACCTTAGTACACAGTAGGTACAGTGTACTTACAAGTGTCAAGGTTAACTGTGCGTAAAAATATGGTTTTGTTTTCTCTCTCTCTCACACGCACACAGACTTATCATCCATCCATTTGCAGTACCGCTTATCCTCAGTGGGGTCGGGGGCATGCTGGAGCCTGTCGCAGCTATCTTGGGGCGAGGGTGGGGGTACACCCTGAACTCGTCGCCAGTCAATCTAGACTTATCATGTTTAAGAAAAAAAAAAAAAAAAAGTCACCGTGCAGAGCTTCGCAATGTCAACACAAATATTGTTGCCCTGATTCTGTCTATCCATCACGCAAGGTACTGTGATACTTTGTGTGTTTATGGCTGCCTGTATAGTTTTACAATGCAATGCTACATGGATAAAGTTGACAACATATATTTGTAGGTTTTAGAAAAATAAAGTTCTAATTAAAAAAAGTGAATTTCTCGGGTGAACACATAGTAAGATTAACTTCAGAAGAGACATGAGCTCACAAAGTAGTTGTAGTATAAGAAACAAAAACCATGTAATCATAGTAATAACTGAACTAGTTGGACAAGAGTATTAAATGTAGAGAAAGGTTAAACAAGTACAAAGTAAGAATTTTGAAAGCACCAGCGAGCAGACCATAGCATAAACTGTGGACAATTTTGTAAATTACAATTTGCTTCGTCACTGTTTTTAGCTTCAAGGTCCAACATATGATTTAAGTGGGAAATTGTTTGATACAGAAACACACGAAACAGGTTCAGGCAAGAAGACATTAGTTTAACTAGTTCTGCTCCTCACACACGTTTTTAATAAGCTGACATTGAAAATGTATTCGGTGTATAGGCTAGTTTCATATTTGTTCCATGAAATAATGAAAAAAAAAATTGGGAATTTAAAAAAAAAAGTAAAATTGGGTATTATCATTATAATACGGTAACATGTGGAATCTGCCGCAAAAAAAGTAATCTTTAAACTGTGACATGACAGTAGTAGAGTCCCTTGTGAAAGTATTCGGACCCCTTTGAACTTTAAACTTTCGGCCCATTTCAGGCTTCAAACTAAAGATATAAAATTCATTTTTTTTTGTCAAGAATTAAAAACAAGTGGGACACAATCGTGAAGTGGAACGAAATTTATTGGATAGTTTAAACTTTTTTAACAGATAAAAACCTGAAAAGTGGGACATGTAGTATTATTCAGCCCCATTGCATTAATACTTTGTAGCACCACCTTTTGCTGCAATTACAGCTGCAAGTTGCTTGGGGTATGTCTATCGGTTTTACACATTGAGAGACTGGAATTCTTGCCCATTCTTCTTCGCAAAACAGCTTGAGCTCAGTGAGGTTGGGAGGAAAGCACAATAGCAGTCTTCAGCTCTGCCAACAGATTCTTGATTGGATTCAGGTCTGGACTTTGACTTTGCCCTTTTCCAACACCTGGATACGTTTATTTGTGAACTATTCCATTGTGGATTTGGTTTTATGTTTTGGATCATTGTCCTGTTGGAAGATAAATCTCCATCCCAGTCTCAGCCGTTTTGCAGACTCCAACAAGTTTTCTTCCAGAATGGTCCTGTATTTGGCTCCATTCATCTTCACCATCAATTTTAACCATCTTCCCTGTCCCTACTGTAGAAAAGCAGGCCCAAACCACCAGGCTGCCACCACGTTTGACAGTGGGGATGGTGTGTTCAGGGTTCATCGTTCAGCTGTGTTGCTTTTACGCCAAACATATCATTTTGCATTGTGGCCAAAAAGTTCCATTTTGGTTTCATCTGACCAGAGTACCTTCTTCCACATGTTTGGTGTGTCTCCCAGGTGGCTTGTAGCAAACTTTAAACGAGACTTTTTATGGATATCTTTGAGAAATGGCTTTATTCTTGCCACTCTTCCATATAGGCCAAATTTGTGCAGTGTATGACTGATTGTTGTCCTATGGACAGACTCTCCCACCTCAGCTGTAGATCTCTGCAGTTCATCTAGAGTGATCACGGGCGTTTTGACTGGATCTCTGATCAGTCGTCTCCTTATTTCGAGTTGAACGTTTAGAGGGACGGCCGGTTTACATGTTTAGAGGGACGGTTGGGTCTTGATAGATTTGCAATGATCTGATACTCCTTCCATTTCAATATGATTGCTTGCACAGAGCTCCTTGAGATGTTTAAAAAGCTTGGGAAATCTTTTTGTATCCAAATCCGGCTTTAAACCTCTCCACAACAGTATCCTGGACCTGCCTGGTGTGTTCCTTGGTCTTCATGATGCTCTGCACTTTAAACAGAACACTGAGACTATCACAGAGGAGGTGCATTTATCCAGAGACTTTATTACACACAGATGGATTCCATTTATCATCATCAGTCAACATTGGATCGTTTACTGAACCTCTGGAGTGAGTTTGCTGCACTGAAAATAAAGGGGCCGAACAATATTGCACGCCCCACTTTTCAGTTTTTTATTTGTGAAATAAGTATAACATATCCAACAAATTTTGTTCCACTTCACGATTGTGTCCCACTTGTTGTTGATTCTTGACAAAAAAAATGAAAAGTTTAAATCTTTACGTCTGAAGCCTGAAATGTGGCGAAAGGTTGAAAAATTGAATGGGGCCGAATACTTTCACAAGGCACTGTACATTCAAATTATTTTTTGAAAAATCATTTCATGGTGTTGTCATCTTATGCTTTACATTTTATTTTAAAATGGAGCCCACCACAGTAGCAAGTGGAGAATAAAAAGGCGTAATTGGGTAGACAAGAGTAAACCTTCTGATGTGAGGATAAGATTCAAATATTGCCAACATTTGGAAAACTGCATACTCCATGTTTTAGTGAGACGCGGCCTTCCATTTAGAAACGTTGGCATCTTTACAGCCTCGACGACACACCCAACCATCTTAAACCAGAAAGTACAAAGAAACAAGTCAATATAAGTCCAAATCTATGCACAACGAGAGCAAGCTGTATCGTGGATCTGGTGTGTATTTTGGTATTTCAATTTAATTTGATGTGTAGTTCCCACGGTACTTTTTCCAGCCACATAATCCCACACATATAACATTGTTGCTTCCATATTTTTGTCAGCTTCCAGTTGCATAGCAGGGGACTTAGTACCATTTCTTAACTGTGCTGCACCATTATGCAGTATCGTTCTCCTGACAGTACTGACGTGTCCTTCGGGGCTTAACGGAGCCAAAACTGGAACATTAAAAAGATGCCAGGTTTCTTGCAGAGCATGAGTGTATGTTCAAATGCCAGGTATTAGTCACTAAAAAAAAGAAATAAACAGGATAAACGTACTTTAAAACCATTTCTGCCATTAATGTTAACTGTAACCTACAATGCTCAGTTGAGAAAAAAAAAAATTGGAGGGGGAATGAAAATACATAACTGATATAATTGGTTGCACAAGTGTGTACGCCCTTTATAACTGGGACATGGCTGTGGCTCAGAATTAACATTTGCATTTGCGCACACATGCCAACTTTTAAAGTGCCTCTGATCATTTTGCATAAACACTGAACGGTATTTGGAGCTGTTCATAATTTCCTCCCTGTGATTGGCTGGCGACCAGTTCAGGGTGTACCCCGCTTCCTGCCGGATGATAGATGTTATAAGCTCCAGCACTCCCACGAAGCTCATGAGGATAAGTACCTCAGAAAATGGATGAATGGATAGATGGGTTGTATTTAGAGCTGTTCATAAGTCCCTCCCTGTGATTGGCTGGAGACCAGTTCAGGGTGTACCCCGCCTCCTGCCTGATGACAGCTGGGAGAGCCCCCAGCACTCTTACGACCCTCGTGAGGATAAACACCTCAGAAAATGGATGGATGGATCATGATTCCCATCATTGGCTCATACTGTAATGCCCCACACTTCTTTTGCATTTTTTTAAAAAAATTCATTGCTATGTACAGCACTCTAATCAACTAACATTTCAAAAGTGGTCTTCAAATAAAGTTGGATTCCACTTGATTTAAACTAACATTCATCATTCATCACGGTTATCGCTTGGGCTTTGCGCCCACGAGTGCAGATTTCAAGCATACTTAGTGTTTTTCATATATATGAGAAATTGCTGTCACACACGTCGGGTTGAGTGGTGCAGTTCACAAAAAGTTGGTGATCCCAAATGCAGGGGGAAACGGGAGGCAAGGAAGAAGTGCAGGAAAAGGTTTGGAATTTGAAAAAGAAAAAATGGTAAACAAGCTATATAAAAATATGAAAGCACTACCTCATCAAAATACAGAAATAAAAAAACCTCAGGGGAATAAACGCACCACAAAAGGAAACATAATGCGACTACATTAACGAAGCTAACGGCAACATCACTGAACAAACGAACAAAAGTTAAAAAAGACAGCAAGACTTGTGGTTGGAGGGAGCTGATTGGTCTAAACTCTGAATGTATAGAAACAAACACCATCCTAAAGATGGACTTAAAGGTACTTGCAGTATCTTGGGCCTGACGATATTCATACTGAGGGCCTAATTCCCCAAAATAATAAATACCGTACATCTCTTACCACATTTATCAAACACCCTGCTCTATATTGCAAGTTCTCCAACTTAGAAATCATGGAAGGGTCTGAAATTTTCATTGTAGGTGCATGTCCACTGTGAGAGACATAATCTAAAAAGAACAATCCAGAAATCACAATGCATGATTTTTTAACGATTTATTTGCGTGATATAGCTGCAAATAATTGTCCCGACGAGGCTCGAGGGCGGACCCAAATGCACGACTCCAGAGGCAAGCAGGTAGAGTACAAAAGCCTTTATTCGGTCCAAGGTCTATGATCAGCAAATCCGTAAGAGCAGCAGTAGCAGAAGAGGCAGGCTTACTTGGATGGTCCGGGAACAGGGGAGGGTCGGTACATGGCAGGTCCGGTATACAGGAGAACGTTCAAAGCAGGAAAAAGTGTCAAGGGAGTCGGGCTTACGGGGCGAGTCGGAGAACAGGTGAAGGTCGGTACACACAGGTTGTCGATCAGGGATATGAGAGTGCTGGAACGGGACATGAAGCTTAACGGTCTGGCGGCGGACTAGTTGTCCCCCGTGTCCTATATGTACCGGGTGTACTCAGCCAAACCAGGGTGCAGGTGTGTGCCGACTAATTGGCTGACCACACCCAGCCTGGGGAGGATGCCAGGAGTATGACAATAATTACTTGAACACCTGTCTATCAGCTTAAATTCTGACCCTCAACGACCTGTTAGTCCGCCTTTAAAAGTCCACCTCCACTCCATATATCATCCAGAATCAGATGCACCTGTGTAAGATCGTTAGCTGCATGAAGACACCTGTCGACCCCATACATTCAGTAAGATTTAAACTTGTAACATGGGCAAGACCAAAGACCAACTCCACACGGCTGGAAAGGGCTATGGAAATTGCCAAGCAGCTTGGTGAGAAAGGTCCACTGTTGGAGCAATCATTAGAAAATGGAAGAAGCTAAACATGATGGTCAATCTCAATTGACCCCTCCGTACAGGGCACTTAACCACGCCTCCTGAAGTGACGTCATGCCACGTGCGCTGACGTCAGACAAACAATTGGGAAAAATATCGGCGCAGCAAGAAAGGAATACAGTGAAAAATAAGAGTCTGCATTTAAGTACTCGATGATGCTGGAATACATTTGTTAAGACCTCTAAATGGCCATTAAATGAAGAAAAAAGTTAATGTTTCCAATTTCTTTTTTCTGGGGGGGGGGGGGTGTGCACTACAATGACCTCATGTTGTGTGCCACTGCAACATTTCCCCTCGAGGATTCCTTTAAAAGTCTGTTATTGTTTACCATAACAGAGTCAGTACGGTCCCCCCAAAGAGGGCTCAGGAATATGCAATATACTCGGAAACCGAAACAGAGGCTTTTACCAGATGAAAGGCAAATGGAAGGAAACGAAAAGGGGGATGAGAAATAAAAGATGGCAATGTGGAATGAGGACGGTGTGTCTCCTAAAGGAGAGAGGAAAGGATGAAATGATGGAAAGAGTGGAATAGAGGAGAGAGAGAGTCATATAATGAAATACAGTAACAGTATTCCCCAAGTGGCTTCTGTCTTGTTGGCTCTTTGCAGCTCCAGCTCTTAGGATTACCGCATTTACACTTCTGCTTAAAAATAGCTCCCGTGATAATTTATTTAGCTCGAGTACGCCATCCGGTATTGTGTTTCTCGAGAACACAGATACATACAAATACAGATATAGAGTTGTCGTTTTCCGTCCAAATCTGATTCTCGTGTTCTGAATATCTGTTCCTTGAGTTTTGATATCCTTAAAGTTGCATTCTCCCCGTCTCCCAGTCTGAAAAACAACCATTTATAGATATTTCCCAGTGTACTCCTTAGACATGTAGTTTTACAACTACTAATTCCAACAGCAACCATCAGTATCCACACCAAAGATATCATTTTGGTTAAATGGTTGAGCTTTTTACCACAAGGTTTGCAGTAACATAAATAAATAATGAAGTGATTTTGAGTACTCAGCGACTCGGATTTGCATCATGATAATCAAAGGTTTAAGACAGTTTAAGTACAGTGACCAAACCAATGAACCTCAGTGTCTTTACTTGAGTAGACAGAAATGATAACAACTAACTATTGCTAAGTTACTTGACGTTACTACAGCTGCTGCTCCCAAAAAAGATTGCAGAACACTGGAGACATCTGTTAATGAGCGACACTTATGGAATGTGTACTGTATGGAACTGAACCAAATTATACCGCAGGTTAGAAATGCTATGCAGATCCCACAATGTTCTGGAAACGGTCCTCTCAGATTTGAATCCACATTGAATGCCACACGCAGTTTGCACATGTGTCATGATGCAAACCTCCTGTTTCACCACATCTCAAAAGTCACCGTCAATTTGAAATTTGTTGACCATATGAGCACAATGAACGCAGATTCAAGAAATAGTTTTGGATTCCGTCTCCAGCATATGATGGTATACAGTGGTCGTAAAGGCTGTGGAGGTTCCTGGCATGTGCGAAGTGTGACTACACAAGGTGGCAGTTCACCGCAACCCAAGAAAATTGTGTTTTCCAGTCTTTGTGGAGGTACCATCTGTAAGAGTACTTTAACGCACAGTAACACAGTCTGAAAGTGAAGCACTTAACTGATGTTCATTTGTAGTCTGTTTTCTTCTAGTTTTTATTCTCAATTAATGCTTAGATCCCTGTGGTTGGCCAGGTTAGGATAGCTAGGCAGAGGAAAAGTTGCCGTCCTGTTTTGTTGGGAGAGTGATGACCGTTTCTTTTCCTGCCTGTTTTTTTGGCTCATTGGCAACTTCACCGCAACCGTGCTTGGCTTGAAACCTACCGGGTCATACATAGTCTGATCGCCTAGCGGTCACCACATTCGGTTGGGAAGCCAAGTCTATTCTCATCCAAGGTTCTAGTGGTGACTGAGCCTGAACAAGAGAAAAAATGGCTTTGGGGGCAAAGAGGGACAATTCAAGTTGGGACCCCCATCAAGGGATAGAAGTGGTAAGCCTCACTACACTGGTAAATTGTTTCAACAATGTACAGTTGGAAATAACTGTCACATTCTATTTTTTGGTTTCACTAGTCTGAAGTAGTTGATGGGCTTGTAATGTTGGGTACAAGTTACATTAAAACTGGGCGTTTCATATTTTTCCTTCATAGATATTTTAAAGATCGTTTGATGTAAAAATCCATGAAAACACTCCCCCCAGCAGATAGAGATCGGCGTCTAAAATATTGAGACCTCCCTATCCAAACACAAATCAAAATGTCTTTTGCAGACAGAATTTTGCCTGATCGCTCAGAATCATTTATTCCAGTGATTTTTCCATTTGGTTCGAGGATGCAATAAAAAGGATTAAGAAACCATTCTGAGTCGAGAAAACACGTATCTCTACCATAACCGAGTTGCTGCCATGTGGTTGGACAATTAAATCATGTGATCAGATTCAGGTTTCAAGGACAAGCTTTTAAGCCCATGATAGTAAGATTTTCACATCAGGGGAAAAAAAAAATGGTTTCCATTTTGCCTTTGGGACACATCTGTCGAGTGTCTTTTGAGTATACTTAAAGGCAAAATATTGAACAGGGCACGTTCAAAGTTGATCGCACTTAAACATAAGCGACGAGAGGTCTTCAAAGAGCCAAGACAAAAAGGCTCGGCAACTGGTTTGAAGAAGGAGAAGAGCTTTAGTTGCTGAGGTTAAAAGGAGGTCATCAGTCTTTGTAGCATGACGAATAAAATTTTCTGCAGAAATGTGATGACTCGACATTGGGGAGGGCTGCAGGGGTGGAGATGGTGGGGGCAGAGAGAGAAGTAGGGCTCCAAACAAGGACGTTCCATCTCCCATTTCCATTTTTCAGATCATATTTTGTCACACTTTCTGCTCCTTTCAGAGGTGCAAATGCTACTGGCTGCTGATGACCTCATATGGCGCCGTGACTCAGAAACTCTTATCGGCTATTATTGCTCTTAGTTACAGTCTTAATGAGATTGCATTGTTCCCTTTGACGTTTCTACTCTAGTACGGATAGGGAGCCTTTCTATGGTGAAACGGAGGCGCTGCGTGTTATTTTTCATTCACACTTTCAAATTATTCATTACGCAGGAGTAGTCTATGCGATGGTAATTGATTTATGAAGGCTTTCTAAATTATCTATGATCAGGAGAAGGTAGTCTTCCCAGAGTTACTTCTAATAGCTTTTAGGATCAGCACAGCGGATAGGGATGATGATTAAATTCAACCCGGAACCAGAACAAATGACCCCCCCCCCCTTTTTTTTTTTATGTCATATACATACGGAGCTTAAATTTGACTTTGGTTCCTGTGCTTGCAGTTGAAAGTACGATTACATTCATTGTATACATACACAAGCACAACTGTTGGTACCCTTTTATTAAAGCAAGAAAAGCCCAGAGTGGAAATGAAATAACTTAAAACTTATGAGGCTTTAATTTGAAATATGCTTATTCACAAAGCTTCTGGGAAAATGTCTTTTGGACAGATGAAACAAAACTTGGTTTTTGGTAAATTTTATTATGTCTACGCTTACATATGCAGGAAATGAAACATTCAAACAAAGGAACAGTGCAGTTCCTGTGAGGCTTGCTTATGGTCTGGGGCAATTTTGGTGCACCATACACAGGGTATCTTGACTCTGTGACTGTTAGTTTCTCAAGACTATTCAAGGGTACTGGGGTGATGTGTGCTTCCCAGTCAGAGAAAGGTCAGTCTCAGTCACAGGTCATGGGTCTTCCAACAGGATAATGACTCATAAACCAGGGATGAGAATGACCAATTTGGAAAAACACTGAAAATGTCTGTCGATGGCGTGGCAGGTGGATGGGGGGCGGGGGGGTTGTTAGTTGTTGATTTTCCTCATGGATATTTTTTGCTCCTATCGGAACACAGACTTGCCAGGAATGTCCACTTTTTGTATGTGTTTGGATAGACATGTTGATACCGTTTTCGGTCCTATCTGCACGGTTTCACTTTTTTTCAAGCTATGGCCGTCTAAAACAGTTTTTGATTCCAGCATCCTTGTCAATTGCCCTCGCTCGATCTTCATCCTTTTTTTCTCACACTTTTGTAACACTTTCCCCATTGTAAAACTTTGAACACACCGTCGCTCAGTTCGCGCCATCTAAGTCCCACGCGCCATTACTTGGCTAACTAACAAGTTACACTGCGATTTCTGAGAAGCGAGAACACATGTACATGGCAATGGTGAAACTCGATTGACCACTAACACGATTGGATCGTTATACTGTATAACTCTGTTGTCCAATCGAGTAATCTGCCGCAAACAGGTTTTAATGTTTATGTCGCAAAATGAAAATATTTACACTACTGAGCAAGTTAGAACGGCATATGATCGTCGTACCTGTGCTAGCACTAAGATGAAATTGCAGCTCGGAGCCCACCGCCGAGAGGCAGGCGCACGACCAACTCCCCCCAATGAAATTTTCTCAACGGATTGGTGCTTATCTCGAGAATGGGCATTTTTGTCTGAAAAAGTTGGAATTCTGATGATTGGCGGAAAATTCTCAACCCTGATAAACACCTGAGAATGACTGAAAACAAAACATTGGCCTGTTCTGAAACGGTCTTAAAAAAAATCTTTTGACCTTCAGTTTCGAGAAAACACTCTTCAAATCTGGGAAAACCAGATCAGTTTTTGCATATGAAGAATGCCCCAAAATATCAGTTAGCTACCAGTTAAGAGTACTATCATTTTGATCCACGCCACAACCATTCGTAAGCTGGACCACAACTCAAGAAAACGGTGGCCCACAAGACAAGAGCAGTGCCCAATTATCATATTGGACAGACTGGATGAACATTCGATATGCCAAATTAATTAAGGGCCAACCAGAGCAGCAAAACATGGGCTGAGACGAACTGAGAATACGCCAAGTCGAGGTGTCAAAATTACTGCCATCGCAGATCAAAGACGATGGCATGTCTGTGACAAAAAACAAACTGATTCAGTGTCCTCTTATGATATTACTGTAGTTCTTTACGTGAAGAGGTCAAACTATGAATAGCTTTGAGGTCACATGTCGCCTTTGGTGATCACTGCCCTGAATCATTTTATGCAATAGCGAACAACTTGTGTAGCACATTTAGGATCTTATTGCACTTGTCAATGGTTCACCACTAACATGAATTTATCATTTTCTCATTATTTCATGCAGTAAATAATTCAAAACATGATTATGCCCTTCCTATTCGAAATGGAAAGATTTGCAGTAATTTATGCAGATAAATTAGGCTCAAGTGAAATCAAGGCTTCCTCCATGGGATAAAAGTAATCATCATGAAAGGAAAATGTCATTTTCACGCAATTAAAAACTTTTGGAGACACTTTAATTTGTCTTGAGTGTCTGCGGGATTTGGGGAGTCCAAACTAATGCACTTGTTTGGTAATTAAATAAGAGATAAAGTTGGTGATTAGTGCAACCGGTGCATATCAAGCTTGGAATACTTATTTATGTGTTTGGGAGTGTGACACTGAGTATTTTCTTGCGCGGGCAAATGCATCTGTGCAAGCATTTGTTAATTAATAGGCATTTAACTGTTGCTTCTCAAGGTCTTAGGACAAAGACTTAATCTTTTTCTTGATCTCGTGGCAAAAATAAACTCATTAATTCAATCAATCTTCCACTGTACCGCCACCATGTATAGACATTTTGTATAATTATGATAAACAGTTTGATAATGATCGCCGTCTTCTTATGCCATCAATCCCTTTTCAATGGGGGCGTAACGACTCCACTTTTGGACATCTCCAGCACCTTCACCACTAGCGAGCCATTCACAGTAACCAACCACTAGTGATTGTGGATTCTGTATGTGTTGTGTGGCCTTGCTGACACTGTGGCGCCAAACGTGCATTAACCGGCTGGGGGTCTGAATACGGGACGAGGCTCCTGCTTTCCCACAGGGATCAAACACGCTGCTCTTGCCCTTGAGCTAGACACCTTAACCTCAGCGTCGTTAAGTATGCATCGCACCAAGCCGGCTTGGTGTAAATGTACGTTGCATTTTTGTCAGTGTGTGTAGGTCCCAGCGAGTACATAAGAGGGCATCTGGAGGGGTGAAGGAACTGTGCGATGAATATTAATCACCATCGCTGTTTGGATTCAGGGAGGGACTCAAGGGATTGCAGTGAAGTATTACCTCGGGGGATATGTCTACGATATACATTCATTAAGCATCAGTACTACCATGCGTAAGGCTGAAACAGGGCACCATGTCCCTGCATGCCCTCAGGGATGAACACAGTTTTATGTGTGCACGTATCGTGAGATTATACAACCACCACCCTGAAACAGTGTTCAAACTGCATAGTATACAGCACCTTCACACTGCCTACTCATCTGTGGTAGACATTTTCACTGGCGTCTACCTGTAGTTTCATAATACGTCTGGGTCAACAGAGAAAGGGAAATCAGGGGGAGGCTAATGGAATCAATTAACAATTCTGCTTCACCGCTGGGTATCATGAGTGCTGCTTTAACGCTGCATCAGACATTCAGCTAGGGGACATACTATAAATGTGTTTGTATCTAGAAATATGGCAAAGATTACATTGTATAATATATGACGTGCATGTGGTGTTTAACAGTGAGTGAGGAAGTAAGAGTTGCTTGTTCGGTTGTTTGAAAATAGGACAATCATGTTGACAAAAACACTTCACTTGTGTCAGTATTTTCTGGAAAAAGTAAAATGTTACAACTCAAAACAGCAATCATGTACCCATGACACGCTACAAAGCTCAACAAATCTCATGTTTAGCTTTAGTTTTGGTTTTTCTATGTCTTTTTTCCAACATACAGTAACTGTAGAACTGTAAAAGGTTTTCTTGACTCAAGATGTCCTGATTGACAGTAATAAGTTGACAATCACGCAAAAATATAATTGTTTTGTCTAATCTACTGTATTACCGACTACAGTATTGGGAGCAATTACAAAATACATATTTTTAATCACACTTGAATGACAGTAAAGAATGCTAAAATGTTACTTAAAACTGGCTATACAGTTACTATATATATTTTTTTTGTGGTGACATTTCGTCAGGTACTTTCAATTTCAACAATCTGTTTATGAAATAATTGTCCCAAAATTTGAGCAAAAGCAAAAGCTATGTTCTACCAGAGCATTTCCACTTTAACTGCTTCCATAAGTCAAGTTCAACTTTCCTCCATCTAACAGGTTTACGCATGTTACACCAAAGCATTTACAATGCAGTGCAACGCTAAGACAAGACAAGTCGCTTAGGGAAGTGAAAGTGAAACCTGGGAACATTTGCACAAATGATGAGTAATTGTCCAAGAGCCTCCAAGCATGCCCCACAAATAAACCTGTCACCTGCTTTCACCGCCTCCTTGACACTGAGTAATTACACCGTAACGGACATTCTGCCACGCGTCTGGATGGCAACGTTAGCTCCGACATTCATATGCGCCAAATGGTTCGTAGTGCTACCAGAATCACAGAAGGATGAAATGAACATGCATTGTGTAAGCATGTCTGAACAGAAGATCCGATCTACAAATGCACCTGTCTTTGGAGATAATAGAATAAAAGTTCCTTGTGATGGGTGGTTATGGATTGTATGATGGGTACAAGGAGTAAGTAGGAAGAGGAGGACAAAGATAATGACCAAGCTCTGGGGAGACAAAAACATCAGGACAAAGGAAGTGTACAGTGATGAGACAGATGGAAAGAACAGAGGTAGGAAGAGCCGAGGGAGAAAGAACAAAGTATTGACAGACCAGTGGGTGGAATACAGAACATTTAAGACAAGACAATGGACAAACATTTGAGAAACAGCTTGGACTTGGTTGAATATGCCAGATGGTTTGGGTAAAAGTGAATACCAATAGCAGAGCATAGAAAATCAGGGAATATCCTGAAAGCATATATTTTCTGCATGTTCCAGGCTTTTGGCAGGGTTGGGGTTTAAAATAAATGCGGAATTGTTTCCAAACACTGTTTGATTTGGGTGTTCTTGATGTTTAGCAGTGGTATCTCGACTATATAACACTTTAAAGGTTGTGACATTTTGTGTTCAAGCAATATGAAAGAGCCACGAAATTGAGTTTATATAATGCATTTATAAGAAACCCCGTGCATATGCATTTACACACCCATTTTCTTTTGCTTCTGCCTCTTTAGGTAAATCGCTTATCTAGCCGAGTGAGCACATGACACTTGAACAAAATCTACTTGACCTTTTCCGCTCACAAACATGAGTAAAAACAATTGGGCACTAAATTCAGCACCATTAAACCAAAGCGTTTCATTGTTCATTACCGGCAGAGGAGAAAATGAATTTGTCTTCATGGATCACTGGTTGCAAGCCAAGCAGGTTGTACACAAACCAATCCCGCCACTCGCTCTGACAACCAAACAACCGGCAATCATATAAAAGGGCCATCATTCCTACACTGCGCTACACGGCCATCGCTGGCAAGCACATCGTGACTCATGTTTGCCAGCTGGAGACAGTTGACGAAAGAATAAGAATTACAGCTCGCGCCTCTTTATCTTCCTATTTGACACAATGCTGCTCTCATGTGATTGATGGCTGAATCAAGGCCTCAGTGCGAATGAGATGAAGAGACAGGAGCTCCAGCGGCCAACAAAAAGCAAACAAAAAGGAAAAAGGAGACGAGAGGAATTGAAACGCGTGAATAGGCATTGTTCATCTTTGGAGGGATGAGCTGCCATTTGTTCAGGAGAATACGGTTGTCTGCCTCAATACAATATGCGCGTTTTTTGGAAGTTCTAAACATTTAAAAGTTGGTTGTTTTGCTTTCTGATGAGTGCAGCTACATTTGAATAATTGCAGCTCACAACTTTGGGGATGACCCAGTTCCTCAGCAGCTTTGCTCACAGCCGTGGAAACCAGTGCTAAAATCAGCATTCTGACACCGTGCTGCCAAGGGTAATAAACTCTAGATTGGCCCTGAAGTTTGCACGTTCAAAAATGGGCACAAATGGATCTGCAAACTGATCTACTGACTTATCTTAACCAGGATTATGAATTATAATTATTTCACTTCTTTAAAAAAAGGCATCTGAAAAGCAAGTGCAAAATGGTGCCAGAACAGGCAAATTGAGACACAGCATGGGGAAAACCTTTGTATTGATGAAAACATTTTCATTATTCATCCACCTTCTTCATTTTCAAAATGGCCATTATCGCAATGTATTGTCTATTCAGCATTACAATTTTGGAGCTTCTGAATGATAAAAGCATTACTCCTCATTGAAGGTATCCAACATCTTCTCAGTAGTCTACAAGTGTTAAATGCAATTTTTGTAACAGCCAAAAGTGTTTACGGACCAGATTTGATAAACACATCAAACAATATGCATCAATATGTCTGAACTCCTCAATTAAAATCTTTTCCAGGATAGTAATTTTCTTTATGTCAGGAAGAAGTCTCAAATATGCACACGCAATCACAAACCCTCTGAGCCAAGTCTTAATTACAGAAGCAGCCACTTCAGGCAATTTGAAAGCAGCCATGATAAACTAAGGTGTTTACATCATCAAAACGCAGCTTTGCTTGCAGGTGAATTGAAGAAATTAGAAATGTTCATCACCGGCCAAGAACGGGTAAGCGCTGACTTGACTAAAAACATTTTAAGTAGATTGTCGGACGTAAAAAGAGTGAAACAGATTCGCTGTGCAAAAACCAAAAGTCATACCAATCGTTTTAATGTCACATCTCTTCGAGTAAATTAAAAGCCAGACCCACTTCGCTTTCTCTTTAGCTACTCATCACCTTGAGCCGCAACAGGCAGCCTCACTAATGATGCGGTTTGTTTCAATTGCCAAAAACAACATGCTGCCATTGTACATGTCATTTCACTCCAACTTCATTTAAACGGCTACTCAAAGGAGGAAACAACAAATGGTGTGTAGGTTCTGATTTCACCATTAGATGCTATATTTTTTCCCTAATCCATGAAATGTGGATACTCAAAGTAATTACAGTTTAAAAATTATTTGGAATGTACACAGAAACATAATTATCAGAAAAGAGTCTGTTTAATCCATGAATAGGTCATCTTGCCAACCTGAATATTCTAAAAATTTAGTTAAAACCAGAATTGTGATTTGTTGATCACGGTAAGAGCAAAGATGAGAGAAGGTGTGGGGGCGGGAAGTCAGATGGTCGTCAGGAGGCTTAAGTGACAAGAGGACAGACAATAAATGGACCTATAAAAGTAGAATCCGAGTTTTCTGAAAGCAATTCCAATGATTATGTACATGAGGACACACTGTTATTAACTCCCTTACTATACACAGTTTATTTGACTAAGGTGGTGTGGCTAGCACATTTCCCCTCGTAATTAAAATGATCAACCTTTGAATCTTGTCTCAGATTTTGAGCTTCCGTTCTACCATACAAAAAAAGAAAAAAATGCATGTATTGTCAGGGACGTGGTCATGCCAATGCCTCGTCTTGGAGTCCTGCACTTGGGTCCTACCACTTGCCCCTTGCTTGTGACGGAACGAACTGACCAGACATGGACCCACCAGGTCTTTTGCCTGCTGAATGATGCCCTTCGAGTGCAACGATACGAAAAACTCCCTGTGCTGTTTCCACCTTAGAGACCATCTGGCCACTTTGGCCTCGCAGTATGTGGTCCTTGTAGACCTGGCCCAGAAGACGGGATTAGTTGACAGGTCACCACCTCTTGTTTTTGTTTCAGCGCGCCCAACCATTGGCGTCCACCTCTTGCTCCTGTTTCATCGGCGCCTGGTCTGCAGCAACCAATCTTTGCTTGTGAGCTCCAGGGGTGGCGTTCAACTAGTGGGAGTCTCCTGCTCATGCTCCAGTATGCTTGAACCATGGCCGCTGCCTCGGTGCTCGATCAGCAGTCACCACCTCTCATCCTTGTGTTGGTGCTTCCTCCACTGTCACCGCCTCTTGCCCCACCAGCAGTTCTTCACCCGGAGCAGCCATATGTTCCTGTTGTCTAGATCCTTCTTTGCTTTTGGTATTATCCTCATGGACATCCACCTGAGTGGCCCCATAAGGACCTTGGTGCTTGGTGTCCTAACCAACCTCCTGAACTGCTCACCTGCTCAACTGCCACCTCGGATGGCCTGGACGGCCACCTGACTGACAAAGGTAAGGTTCTGTGATCCTGCCGCTCTGAGCTGGTATTTTGTTTATTGTTTGTTTTTGTTGGGTCTGGGATCTGCACCTTGGGAGTGTGTCAAGGGTGTTGTCATGCCACTGTCTCACGTGAGTCTGCTTCTGGCAACAGGATCTTACCTGCACCACGTTTCTTATCGTATGTATTTAAACTTTCTGTGTCATGTCTTTGATTTATCAGTTCGGTGCGTGTGAGTTTACGGGCTTCCTGTGAGTGTTTGTGCCTCATTATCACATTTCGCGTGCCTGTGCCCCATTGACAAAGTTAAGTCTACTCTTGTTTTTGTCATGTGCCATGTTTTTCACGTTGTAGTTATCGGACCTTGTTTCTTGTTTTTTTCAGACCTTCCTTTTTTGCCATGTGTTTTTGTCCTTTCACCTTTTTGGACAGCTTACTTGTGCACCGACCTCTGCCTGAATTAAACCACCTTTCTGAAACCATGTTTCCACCCTTGGAGTCCTGCATTTGGGTCCTACCCATCCCGCCTGCTCGTGACATGTATATAAACTTTCCTTTTATCAAGAACTCTGATACTTTTGGTGTTCAAAAGAAATCTACTTCAATTATGTGCAAGACCTAAAAATTGCTATGCATAGCAATTCATTATCAAAAGAAAAAACTCCCACAAGGTTATAAATGGACATTAAGGTGAAGCTTTTTAGTCAAGTTATTTCAAATGCTGTCAAATCCTCTTGAAAGTCAAATACAACCCCAGTGCACTTTTGTGATGTTTCCACCGTGGGTGTGCTTCCTCTGAACCAAGCAGTCTGACTAACTCAATACAAGTAGAAAGCAAGCAGAAGTCTTAAACCGGGACAGACACAAGAAGTCATGAACAAATAGGCTCCAAACCAAGAAGTCAATTTGTCAGAGGCCAGAATTCAAGCATGTTATGAGGATGAGCTGGCAAAAGATGAAGACGACTGAGGCTGCTTTTATATGGCTGAAATATGAGTCTCGGTTGGGGGCTTTAGGTGAGGGTGTTGGGTTATAAGCTGAGGTGTGGTCAGGAAAAGAGTCAAAAATTCCACCACAGTAGGAAGGCAGGCAGGCAGGAAGGACTGGAAACCCATTGCTAATGAGAGAAAATGCTCATCAGACATACACATCAGCAGAAGCAGCATTTCTGAGAAAATGCTCAAATCAAATTTGCAGATTTCAGATACTTATTTCGCTTATGTTATTTTTTTTATGGGAGGCTGTTAACATTTAAATGCATTTTTTATATTTCTGGACAAAAATGGACTAATGCAACCAGTTCTTTGAGCTCAGTGCACAAGAATATGAATTTCACAGAAGGTAGAGACCTGATGTTACCTGACAGCTACGTATCCTGCAAACTCACTGTGGAACAAGTGTGTAAGAATAAGATTCACTATATAATAAATAACTTAATCCAATGCAATTTCAGGTGGGCACAATATGGACCCTGGGTAGTGAAGTGGGCTATGTCTTCACAAAGATGCAGTCATGCATCCTAGCGCTGAGCAGTTTTCCAAATATATAGAAATGTGTTTTCAGTTCATTGACAATGGTCTATAGCCAAGGAAATAGAGGATTCTGAAATGGATGCATTAACACTTTTTTTGCGTGTTGATTTGCAGACACATCTCTAGGTGTTCTCAGCCATGTGCCTCCTTCCCAATTTTCCATGAGGCTGAGCACTGTCAGTAGCATCGTATAGTGCGGACACATTCGATCAGTCTCAGGGAATAGTCTGTGCCTGCAGCACAGTGCCTGGCCAGGGCTTCTTCCCCGAGGAACCACGTACCCTTAATTGAAACTCAACTGAAACAAGCTGGCAAAGTACAGATGCTACCACAACGCAGTCATCTGCAGCATCCCCACCTCACATAGGAGGGATGAACAACTACTGGCCTGGAGAACGAATTATGTGATGCACACACACTAGAACCCATACAACATGTTCCCTTATGCCCAAGTGCACAATGGAACATGCCAAAGAACACACAAAGATGGCACAAAACTGTGGTGTGCTCTGTCAGGAACATTCGAGGGAGAGAAAGTAGATGGTGGCCAAGATGGAGGCTCAGTGGAATAAACATGAAAATGAACCAGGCGAAATACTGACACAGAACAAGAGGAGGGGTAAAAAAATATGCAGAAAATTTTGATGTTAAGGTGGGTAGAGGTAAATAGAAAGTCAAGTGTGGACAGCAAATGAGTAGTTGGCGCATCTCTGTGATTGCTTGTTTAAACTGGGTTAAGGCCGTAGGCGATGCACTAATCACTGTTTAACTCTGTTAACTGTGGAGCCATAGCAAAATGACAGTATGGAAAATCAAATAAAATGGAGCCAGTACCAATAAATTATTGCTACACACCTCTTGCTTCAAAATGTATGTGTATTACCAACTACTGCATTATGCTCAAGCTCATTTATCGCTTATTGGGGTTGCTGTTTCCCAGCTGACTGTGGTTGAGAGGCTGCATCAGGTTGCCAGGTAATTCCTAAACTTTTGCATATGAACATTTACTCTTAATTTGATTTAGTGTTATTTTCAGTGTGGTGCGTACACTGTGTCTTACATTCAACAGTTCTGGACACAATTGAAATTTAATAAAAGATATGAAAATTATCAACAAGAATTATTGGAAAAAAATGATAATTCTGGAAATATCTTGGTTCAATGCAGCAGAGATCCGCCACCCTTTGGTCAATTAAAATGCAAAAAAACAAAACAAAAAAAAAACAATTATCCACAGGGAACAATTCCAGACACACTAAGCAAGTTGTAGTGGAAACACTATATTATCTTATTTCTATCACTCACCCAAGTAAATGGAAGTAAAACAAATGTGTATAAAATATAGGGATGAGTATGACATAAAAATTTTAATTATTCCCAAACTGAAATATGTGACTGAGACTTTAACGTGAGAAATCGAGTAACAGTAGTATTGTAGTGTCAAAGCTGACATTTTGAAATACATGAAAACTTTTACTTCACCTAAACAAGCTTTGTGGCCTGCACATTGTCAGACTGCTCCTGTATCACTGGGTAATATTTATTCAAAAATCATAATACAGCGTATTGAATTGATATAAGTCTGTTTGCAATATATCTATAATGTCTAAAAGATAACTGGAATAGGCTCCAGCGCTCCCTTGTGAAGATAAATGGCTCAGATAATGGAATAATGTTGAAATAATGTCAGTAATATATGCTTCAGTAGGACATATATTTAATCCGCTTCTATCATCTCAACATGAAGATTTTGTCTTCACCCACATTATGCGTTATAATGTGTATGCAATCATAAAATCACGTCAGGAACACGGTGTTTTAGTCTCTGTGTAAAGATCTGGACCTCATTTTTGGTCCACTTAGTGCAGTCACCCAAGTTCAACCACATTCATTTTCAAATTTTGCTTCTAAATACTTTCACATATGTGCTGAAAACGTGCAAAGACTGATAAGTGTTGAGGCTAAAAATGTTTTATCACCTTCAAAATTTTCCTTTTTTTTTTCCATTTAAAATATTGTCCAAGTTGTTAACAGCACTCTTTCCTGTGATGTGTCAAATTTACAATGTATATATATTTTTCTCCAGTTTGTTTGCACTTTAACATGTTTGACTCTTTGTACTGTTGAATATTTGACATTTTCCTCTTTGGCTTTTTGGTTCACAATACAACCCCCCCCCCCCAACTCAAATTGGCTAAGCAATAGCTCATGACTTGAAAAATCTATAAGATGTGGCCTTGTGAGAATGGCCAAATAACACTTATTTCCTTCAATCACAACATGTTTTTCATATGCCTAAAAAACAACATTTGAGTTAGCCTAAAACAGACCCACCGACCAATCAATAATTATTTAGTTTAGCAAACCATTTACCTTGTCCCACACATCCTGATTGGAAATTCGACATGTCAAGGTCACATGGTAGCAACCGGCGGTAATATGCTGACAAGGTCCTTTCTAACCTTCCGCTGGGTTCCCACCATTAACAAGCAGCAGCAGGACACTGCTTAGAATGCACTCAACACCCGTCTACTGTTTTCTGCCAGCTTCATCGTCAGCATCTCTTACAGAGATGTGTTGAAGGCTCTTTGTATTCGACAAATCCCGCCATACAGTTGCAGAGGGTAATGGGGGTTAACAAGAGGTTCACTTACACGCACTCTGCCCGAGTTCCTTAGAGGCCGGAGGAAAAAGTACAATATGTGCTATGTAGTAACCACTCTATGGGTCTGCTCGTGAAGGATAGTTGTAGCTTGTAGAATCAAATACCCTCACATGAGAATCAGGCTTCTTCATAGTGTGGATAAAAATCAGCGCACTCAGTCAGAATAATATGGCTTGGCGGAGAAAGACATTTATGACCTTTACAAGAGCACTGCCAATCATTCTTTTAAAATTCAATGTAACATTAATTTACTATAACATGGTCTTGAAATGAATGTTAGCAGAAAGATACAGGAGTTAGTGTCTCAAGACTCACTACCGAGGGATTTAACTAGCATCGTTAACATCAGGTCCTTTCAGTTTTGACGTGACTTCACAGAGCAGAGAAGAGAAGTACCACCGTAGTACCAAGTACCATAACTACTCATTTTCCGAGAAATAAGTACTTTTACGGATGCAATGCATTTTGACTTTAGTTAGAAAATTCCTGAATTGGATAATAGTACATGTCTAATGTACAGTATATAGACAAGTGCTTGCCTAAATAACAAACATTAAAAACCACTTGCTGTGAATCTAATGGCAACAAGCTGGTCTACAAATAAATGAGATGTGTGAGAATCATATACTGTATGCATAAGAAGCAAATTAATGTATTGCACTGTGAGGGTAAGACAAATTATATCCAGATGAAAGTCTTTTGTACCTTTTAAATAATGGATTACAAATGTACAATATAGGACATCCTTGCCATCAAATATATATTAGTTTCACTTTTGAATATTCCATTTAGTCATCATGAAATGTCTTTCCATTAATCTAAGGTATCCAGCAGGTTGGAAATGAATTCCAGACGTTAATTAAGTTCTACTCCGGTCATTTAGAGCCAGCCAATCAAACAGCGCATGCTAAATTGAATGTTAACTCTAAAATTGGTGTTGCTTTTAGCAGGCATGTTGGGCAACATCTACTAAGATTGCAATCTTTTTTTTTTACCCCCGCAAATAGTGGTCTTTAAATTGCGAAATTGTGCAGGCTGGTGGCAACAGGTGTAAAAGTAGTGGTTTGGGTACAGTATCTCTGAAGATGAGGTTGAGGCTCTCATGGAACACTTGTAAGAGTAAGACTTGCGGAAAATGAAATTTGAATTGATGGAACTGGACGTATTAGTGGAAGAGGCAAAGAAACATTACACATTTAGAGAAAACAAATCAATCGCTCTGATAATTTAGAGAAAGCCAGAAACTGCACAAAAGCCATGATTTGTGTGATTTAACTCAGCCTGAGAACATCTGCCTGTCGAGACAGCACACCTAGAAGAGTGCTATGGTAGAGGGCAGCTCCAATTGTCAATGTGCTGAAATCCAGAGCCGAGCCTCCCAGAACATTTGACAGAAGCCATCCGATTTGTAGAGAAGCTTCCATAGCCGTTAGTGTGAACCATTGAGTTTGTAGTAAATTATGCATTTAGTGTTATTTCCCCTCAAATCAATGTATTCCAGTTCTCAATATACATTAAATGAGATTACAGGATTATGGTGTACAGTTTTGGGTTTGGTTGAATGATTCTTGTTTGAGGGATTTTTGCATGTAAGAACAAATGACATGACGTGCATGAGGACAAAGCTGTTTTTCAGTTTGTAAATTTACAAACAAACTGCTGAAAGAGGACATTTGGTTGTATGGTTCCCGGGCCTTGGACTGTACAACTCAAGTATATCACATTATTTTCCGAGTTAGAAGTTACTGATGGTGGTGGGGGTCGCTCGCCTGACTTGCTAGTGGATGAATTGCTGGAGGCTTCAAGTTCCTCGAGCTTCAGATAATTTTAGTCGTAATGTATAATTTCCTCCCTCTCCCTAATTTACACCCATGAATCAATGTTTTAAAAAGTCCGATGATGAGAGATGTCAGCCAGAACAAATAATTGGCTACCCAAATCATGTCCTACATGCTTCGGACTCATGGGAGACACCCACTCTGGATCTTTTCAATAAGTCAGAGCTAATACATTATTGGTACTTTTACATGAAATCCAGGCTCGGGGTGGGGACACCACAAATCTGTAAGAAAAGCAGGGGAACTCTGCTTAATATCATTGTCACATTCTGTTGTAATTGTGGAGGGTTATGGTGACAGTACTACATACTGCATCTCTGTTTGGATATTGCTGGGTTACATTTCCCAGGAGTCTGGAGGAGCAAAAATGTCTCTCAAAGTCTTTCTGACTTGTTCTCAATGTTACACCGATTGGACTGTGGGAAGACAACAATTCACGTCTCCCACTTTGACGTAACAGACAGGTTTATTGAAAAGGAAGACAATGCATGCAGTATATCTAACACCTGTATAGAGGCAGATTTAAATTTGAAATGAAAAGTTGAACACAATCCAACCGATTAAAAAAAAATATTTGAATTTATTAATTATTATTAAACTTATTAATTTCGACGCGGATGTGCTCGCTGCATTTCTTCTTCCTTGTTTTCCATCAATCACCACTTTCATTACCAGATGCCTTCACAGACCTCTGGAGTTTAGAAACAAAAGCAACATAGGCTGACAAACATTCACTGACATTGATTCTGTTTACATGTTCACATGCAATAAATAATAAACAAACATGCCTAATGCAAACCGTAGCAGACATCCATCCATCTATCCATTTTCTTCACCGCTTGCCCTCACGAGGGTCGCGGGGAGTGCTGGAGCATATCCCAGCTGTCAATGGGCAGGGGGCGGGATACACGCTGAACTGGTTGCCAGTCAATCGCAGAGCACATGGAGACAAACAGCCGCACTCACAATCACACCTAGGGGCAATTTAGAGTGTCCAATTAATGTTTCATGTTTTTGGGATGTTGGGAGGAAACCGGAGTGCTCGGGGAAAACTCACACAGGCACGGGGAGAACATGCAAACTCCACACAGGCGCGGCCGGGATTGAACCCCGGACTTCAGAACTGTGAGGCCAACGCTTTACCAGCTGCTCCACCGTGCTGCCCATGGCAGACATAATTAGTGGACATACAGATCATATATTTTCTTTTCCCAAATGATTTTCGAGTGAATGTTGAAAATGTTAGCAGCTTGTTTCTCTTCAAACTAAAGCATTTTCTCCTAAAATGCCACCACAAACTTCAGCTTTACAGATGCAAATTCTGCCCTACAAGCAATGCATTGTTGTCATGAAGTTAGCGTAAACTACAATTATTTTTTTTCTGAGAGGAAAAGTGTAGTTTGTGTGCCGAGCAGTTAAAAGCGGCCCAGCATCTATCCAACCAAAAGCAACTTTTAACTCCCTCTCAATTTCTCCTTGTACTTGCTTTCTGTCTCTTCCGTCTGTCCGACACACATTCGGAAATTAATGTTAACACACTCTTCTCAAGAGGGACCATCATAAGCTGCTACGCTTTAGCAGATCGAATTGGCAGTGTAAAGCCGGGCAATGATAATATCCCCATCCTGCGGCAGTCATTAGATAAGCGTTAACACCGACACCGCAGATTTTAATTTTGAATAACAATAAACCTTTGTCTAAGTCTCACCTTTTAATAACCTGCCAAATTATGACAGAGAATCATAATCAGCTCCTCGGCCAGTTACTTAATTACACCGGCCGCGCTTTTCCATCATCTGTTAGCGATGCCCCCCCCCGCCAGCCCCACCACCTCCGAGGATGACAACACACAAGAGGGGAAATTAAGTCAGAGACAAGAAGGGACTCAGCTCCTGTTTGAAGTGGCCCAGAATAGCAGCACTGATGTAAAAAACAGTGAATTGCAAGGCCGCTGTCTGTCAGATGTGTCATTAAATTCAAATCTTCCCATAAATACATTTATAGCTGGCTGTGCCCTTGCAGTTTGTGAGAACAATACCTGTCGTTTCTTTTTAGCATGACTGTGGTTCTAGCCACTGAATGAATTGACAATCCAAACAAAAATAAATACAAGGATTTTTGTGCAAATTACTACAGCAATATGTTAGTCCTGAAACAAATCCCTTGATTTACTCTATCTAGATTTTACTAGAATTACAACACAGAATACTACAATATATTTCATAATTCACAATGAAAAGGCCCAATTTTAAATTCAATGACATGCGAAATGTTCCCTTTATGGGAAAATTCCATATAAATGTAGTAATTAATTCTATATACTTTTGTACATGTCCAGCATTTACTATGCTAACTTTGAGGCAGAGTTTCTGCTTTAGAAAATGACACTCCTTCTGCTAAAAAAAAATAATTCATGATAAAAGGTACAACAATTCTCCATACATTTAATTACACACACACACAGAAAAGGCAGAGTAACAACAAAGCATTAAATAAAGCCATAAAAGATAATAGTAGTGAGGAAACAGGTTAAATGGGAATCTGCTCTTCAAAGTCAAATGCACTCAGAGGTGAACTTCATCCAACTCTTTGTGGTAATTGGCCAATAAAATAAAACACTAACAATTTTTTTTTTCTGGCCCCGAAGGGGTAATTAGTTACAGGAAAAAGAGAGTTTCAATCTTATCTGACTGATAATATGAAGGGTGCATAATGAAGACTAATATGTCGCTTATAAATAGCTGGTGGGCGGATTCGGTGTCAAATGAGCTGAGTGTGCAGCGTACCGTGTTGTTGAAGTGAAACGGTAGAAAATGACTCCCATAGCTGAATCCTTGCGTCATTTGTTCACGGAATAGTCCGTCCTGATTTTCTTTTTACTGACATCACCAAAACACACCGACGTGGTATCATTCAAAATCAAAAACTGCAACCATAACGACATCATAGTCAGGTGGTAAAATGTGGAAAGACTCAATTATCGTAGGTCCAAAGGTGAGCATATATAGCTTTATGCATTAATTTTGCGCCCATATGCCTTTAGTTACTGCAACCCTGGTGAGGATAAGTGGCACAGAAAATGGGTGGCTAGATGCCTTTTATTACGAGTCACTGGCAGGTAGTGAAACAAATGACAATGCATTCAACTCATGGTGAAACATGGGGATTCAAAGAAAGTTGCTTCCTGTCCACTTCATTTTTTGCACCCTCCAAAATTACTGTTTTGTGTACATGCAGTGGTCACAAGAAGTTGAAGTTGTTTTGTCAAGCGTGGAAACCCAGACAGGAACGATCCCACTAATATCCAAACTGTAAGCTGTATCGCTTACAAAAAGCCTCCTGCGTGGATGGCACTAGCAAACGAGAGGAGGCTGGTATCTCCACAAAAAAATGTTGTGGCTAATTATACAAGTTGATAGTGTGTAAATAAATATAGTCATGTGTGTGTGTATTTTTTCATGTAACAGGTGTAGATATTTTTTCCCCTTCATATTATTCTTCAAACTAACTTCCAAGAGCATCAACAGATTGCAGTGCAACGAGGCACACCGTATTTGGACAGTGAAAATTGTGCTTTCTGCCCACTTAACTTCAAATCTCTTATGGTTCCATTCACACTCCAGCGAATTGTGGATATGAAATAATGTGTCAGTGGAAATGGGTACTTTGCCTGTTCCAAAGAGATGAGGAAAAACTATCTGATGGTGAAGTGTTAAAGTTGGCTAAGAAAAAAAAAAATGGACAGGTGAAGTAACCCACAACCATAACTCCACCCCACTGGGGAATGGAATGGAAAATTCCAGTACCAGTAATGGTATAGTATATACTTAGGCACTGTATATGCATGTATAGGGTATAGGGTTGCATGTATATGTAACATGATAAGGGGACTACTAAGTTTATATTTGTTGGGGTGAATATGCATCTTTAAGTTGTGCCCGTGCTCTTAATTTAGGCTGGTGGAGGGAGTACTTCAATATCAAGCAGGCTGATTATACTTGTCACTTAGTGTGTCGATCTGTGCATGTGGCCCATGCAGCAGACATTGCCCAACACAAATACCCCCAGCTCCTATGTCAAAAACGTCCAAGTATATGCTGGTTAGAAACTAATTCTGTTAAGATAATGCTAATCAGTGCAACACTGCAGCTCTGCTTATCTTTTGGTTCTGACATGAGAAACCCGTCATGTAACAACAGTGATGATAATAACAATAAACTGGTTTGGCCACGGTTATTACTCGGATGGGAGATTGCCTGGGAATACCAGGTGCTGTACGTTTCTCTGCCTGGCTAAATGCAGAGAGGTTCCATCAGGAAGGGCATCCGGCATAAAACTGTGCCAAACAAATATGCATTCATATGAGCTGACATGCAGTGGCGACCCCTAACGGGACAAGCCAAAAGGAAAGAAGACGATGACCAAAAAAAAAAAAAAAAAAAAAACTTTTAAAAGAATCCCTCTTTAAAAAATTGTATAAATACAATATTTGTAAAGTCGGCATTTTTGTTTCAGCTCAGTATATTACTGCTCACTTAATAAAGTTAGTGTCCCTTCATTAATGCAGATGTCCTAGAGGAGAGTTTGGCATTCTTCCCTTCAGTGCGAGCTTTGCTGTTAATGCCAAGACAGATTTATGAATAGTAATTCAGCAAGTGAAACTGTAGTAAACCAATTTTCCCGTGAGTGATGGCACACCTCATACTGCCACACAGCTACACAATTTCATTAATTCACATTGCCATTTAGCATTGGCATGCTTCCCGGTAAGAGAAGCACTGGAACATAGGTGCGTTAGTTGTGAACTTCATTATTTTTTGTTTTCCTAATTTACAGCAGTGGCAGCTACCGGTATAAAAATCAGCAAAACTCTCTATAAAAAGGATTTATCTCGTGGTAGCAAACACCAGGCATTCTTCATTAGCTGTATCAGCAGTAGGTGGCTGCTGGAACAGTTGCAGGGCCAGGCCTTCCTGGGGTCAGACTGGAGAATAATCAAAAGATATAATGACACAAGGAATGTCCCTGAAGCACAGCCAATGGTGGGGGCAAAGCATCGCTGCCCGGTATCAGACACAGAACACGGAGGACATACAGATACAGACACAGAAGGGGGGAAAGGAGAGGAAAAGGGAGCGTGCTCCTCTGGCAGTTTAACAACAAAAGCAGACCCACAATCAAAGACAGGAGGCTTGTAAATAAACTGATGAAACTGAGGGAGTATGTGTAAACAAAACAGTTGAAAGTGCGAGGGAGCGATAAAATGAGCTTGGCGTTCATATCTGCGGCGTGAATGAAATGAATGTGTTCAGTGGAGAAAGATCACTCATGGAGGAAAAAGACAACAACACATTTTCAGCAAGCTCATTGTGGCACAATTTTCACAAAGCAGTACATTTTGATGAAATATATTTTGGAAAAAATGTATTTCCCTTGTCAAAAGTCAACAAATCACGTGTACCACTTTTTGGGTGAGGGGGTAAAATTAAAGTGTGGGATGGGACGCTGCAGTGTGCTAATTGGTTATCAAAGAAGGGAAACTAGATACGACAGCACGAGGAAAACACGAAAAACAAAATGTGTCTTTTCTCTAACAAAGCTTTGTCATCCTCTTGTAATAAACAGCCACATGACAACAAAAAAGAACAGAATATTGGATGTACTCCATTGTTGCCCTTTTTCTACTGCCACCTTCTTTGTTTTGTGTTCCCCCCAATTAATTTGTGGGTTACACTGGTTTGCTTTGTGATGATGTTACGTAATTTATGCAACTCTCTAGCTCGCAGACTCGGTGCAAACACAAGCAAACCAGAAAAATATTTGTCCTTTTTTGTTCTACAATGAAAAGCCGTTAATGCCTTTTCTAAACACATGGAAAATGTACCGAAAATTGGAAACCCTTTGCTCTCATCAGTGAGATGAGGTGCTAAAATTAAGAAATGCATATGTATCACAATCCCAGATTTGCACTAAGTTTCACAGCAACAAGAGATTTTTCCTGCCTGTAGGATTCACCTTGTTAAAATAAGAAAGGTATGGAAGTGCAAAATGGACCAAAGCCAACAAGCGTCAAGGGCTATCTGATAGACCTGATTAGATATGTATTGCGTGTTTCGAGAGGACAACAGATGTGCAAACAAAGTTAATGTGTGGCCACCTCACTACAACGGTGAACAACATAACAGCCTCAATTTCAATTTGTCTCATTTGTTTATCTCCCGTTTGTTTGTCTCAAACTGCACAGTGGCCCTTATTCTCCGCCAGGGATGAGCGCATTTGGAATGAAAAACAATCGTGCTGGGCAGTTGTGTTGGATTTGGGGTTTGCTCAGCAGCGTGTATTGTTAATTGGCCAAGTAATTGATCGTTTTTGTTCAGTCGAATTCAAGAGAAAAGCGAAATTGCCTTTAGACCGCTGGAGACCAATGTTAAAGAAACTACATACATTTGCTGTAATAGTGTTTTTAAGAATCCCCATCATGAATTCACGTGGTCATTGAATTGAATGAGGCGGTAAAATGTTATGCCTTCAGCTGCTTTACCGTAACTGTATACAGTATTTTCTTTTTAGCCACCGTTTGAAGCCAAAGGCATTTAAACTTCCCCATCAATCACGTTTGCCCTTAAAGAGAGAGATGTTAAAATAATAAGGGATGATCGGGTGTGCTGCTGTGCTTTTGCTGAGTATGATGCCATAAATCATCAATAGAGCAGTTATAATCACAACCAGGCATGAAATACATCTTATCCTTCTGTATGTACCCTTTCATTGCTCAACACGGCTTTCAAACAAATGTCCGTTCAAGTGTTTGTACAATATGCACATTAAGTATTATGTCTTTACTCGACGAGCAGAAAATACGATCAGACTGCTAATTTTCCAAGGCTTTGGTATTCTTTTTAATCCCTATGATAATCTGATCAGTGTTCATTTTTTCAAGTGTATGTTTTGTCCCACCTTGTCTAATTAGATTTACGGAATTTTTCCAAATAGGATAGCCATCTTGGGTGAGCTATGCCAGATGGATGCCTTTTTTATAAGGAAATTGGGGAGCGATTATGCAGATGGCATCTAGGAGGCATTTATAATAAAATTTTGATTCAGTAGCATGTGGACGGTGGTGACATAAAAATTGTCCAGTACTGAATCTGATGCTGATTTTGCATGTACACTCACCTTCTCTACACAGTAAGAACAGTCCTACAGATTTATCGGTATTAGGGTTAGGTGAATAAGGCCAATTTTTCTCATGCTATTTTAAGTTCGACATCACAATATGCTCTTAAGGGACTTTAATAGAGAAAATTATTCATACTCTAAGTCTACCATTCATGTTTTGCTCACCGTTATGTGTTCATCACTTCGCAGACAATCGTTGACTAGATTCCATTTGATCTGTGACAATGAGACTGATGAATCGATGAGACGAAAAATGAATTTAGAAATGCTTTCATTCCAGATGAGATGAGATCTCAATTCTCAATCGTTATTGAGGACGGCATTATCGATTGCATGGGCTTAATGCATTAGAACATGCATTAAGATTAGCAACAATAAAAATATATGAAAGTAGCTAGCTTGTTTTGTGCTAGTAATTAAATTAATTAAACTATGTAAAATGTGGTGATACTGTATTTTCAAATCATACAGCAACGATATTCTCACATTGTTGTCTTTGCTGTGGTAATAACTTATCTAACTGGTATCCAACCTCTCACAAGCATAGGCGCTGCCATGACAACCGAATACAATCTTTTCCTATTGTGCAATTTTCTTCTACTCCCCATTACATGTAAAGACAGTAATTCTGGAGCCATTGAACAGGCCGTTTTATGGGATGATGACTAGTACAGTAAGTGCGCTTAGGTCTATTGATCTGGATTTGTAAGCTCATGAGCAAGCACTCAGAAGCTGACAGCTTGCACTCCGAAGATGGCTCTTTCCGTGCCGTGTGGCTCCTGGATGTCCGGAGTTACTCAGGGAAGTGAATGACAGCTACAGACTGAGTGGAACCAATGCACGGAGCCAGGCAACTCATAGAAAGACATTTTATTGCTATCTCATTTCATGAATGTGGCTTCATTACTAGGAAACTGTAGCCATCAACTTCTAACGCCACTCAGAACATTTTTGACCTCTTGATATAAGTGGAGTCATTTACAAAGGTGGTCCCCAAACAGCATTACAAAAAGACCATGTGGTATTTCATTTGGGTCGCGGGTGAGCTGCAGCCTATCCCGGGTGACTTCGAGCAAGATATTGAAAAATGGAGATACACCATTGACTATTTTTGGAATGAAAATGAAGAATGAAGAAAATACAAACTCCACTGAGGGTCTATAATCTGGGATTCAAAACCATGCCATTAATTATTTACTTACTCCTCCCATTACTAAATTGCCGTGATTTTCTCTAGATATCATTTAGAGTTCATTCTGTGGGATCAATAAATTACATTAAGTCTACATGGCAAACGTTAACATTAATTAGTGACAGCTGTGCTCAGTGCAGGTTTCTCTCGACAGCACAGGATTCACCCGCTACAGGGCTAAGACTGTGGTCTCGGCACTTTGGCCATGTGGCAACTAACATCTTTGCAGGCAGAGATGTCAGAAAATCTGTCAAAACAACACATCAGCATGAGTCAGACGGGGAGGGGTTGGGCGATATCAAGGTGCGCGCAGACACTCGCTGCTGCAATATGCTAGAGCTATGCTTCGCCACTCCGCCGGTCTACATGATCATTGTTGATGTTTGAATGATGTCATCTTTTTCTCTTCCCAGAGATTTTACACATTCTTTGTTTTACATTGACATCACCAGTCTATCCCGGAGCTCATTTGTTCTGTTTTTTGTGTTTGTATACAGACTAGAGTCCCTAAGTGGTCTAGACCGGCCAGAGATTCTGAACTATTGTTGCCTTGGGACTAGCGTTTTCCTATTGTTATTAAGTTGTAAGCCACTTTTATAAAAGATATGAGCAATAAAGAAAATATCCATCCATCCATTTTCTGCAATGCTTATCCCCACTAGGGCCTGGGAGCTTCACCCACCACTTCGACCCACCACTTTGTCACTGGTCAAGCTTGATGCGTCTTTATTTTATGTGGAAGAGGTTTTAGCTTTGAGAGGCTTTTTTGGTGTGGAAAGAGTTACAATGTTTACTCCATATGCTTATTTTTTTTTATTCCTATTGTGCTTTTCTAACTTGTTCTGTTATTCAAAAAAGGAAAAGGCTTTAAGAGAGTTATCCATTATCAAGGTTTTTTCATTTCCTAGTAAAAACGGCTTGCGCTTTCAAAACAGTGAACTGATTTCTGTATTAATAAGACCGTTAAATAAGATAACTCCTTACTTTGCAAACCTCCCACTTGGGATTTAAGGCCGAAGGGGGCTTTCATCACCTTAAGGTTATAGTGAACTATGACGTCTCAGCTGGGGAACACTTCATGGTTTTATGAAAGCTATATATACCACATTTATATCCAAATGGGGACAGAAAAATAAAAAAAAAAGCACTTTGTCAAAGGTATTCACTTTAATATCTTTCAGGCACTGAGCCATAGTTGAAGTCTCTGAGGAAGGAATCTCACTGATAGGAAATGATGAAAAAGAATTAATTTGACCTTCCCTTGCGGCAAGTATAAGTGAGAAAGACAAAGAGGGCGGAGACAGCGCAGAGGAGAGTAAGGACTGATGAAGTCAAGGGAACCATATGGCAGAAGGGCTTTCAGAGAGGCTGCGGTCCTGACGGGAGAATTTGGCTAATGAGAGCTCTTGGCTCGCTGCGCACCAAACCAAGTCATCTGATTCATGGAAAAGCCCAAAGGAAGAACAGAAGTCATCCTGAGCGCCTTCAGTGATTTCAGCAGAAAGAAGAAAAACGTACTGTATACGCAACTGTATAATCCACTTCAGGGCAAGACATACAGTATTTGGAGCTTACAGGAAAAAAAAAAAAACCCAGTGCTGTGTCTGCCTTGAATACTGTAGATATTTGAATCATGTCCTTATTATGTCTCTATTATATACATTGCATTTTATGCTTCAGGTTCATGAACAGATTTGCATCTGTAGTTCATCACCACCGTCAACAGAAATTGCAATTTGCACCAGAAAAAGTGTGCGTGTGTTGGGATATTTCAGGAAAAACATTGTTTTAGATGAACTGCAATGTTTTGTCCTTTGGACAAATTTGTAACCATTCATCTTGAAGAGTTATTATTTTTATTCAAAAGATATATTTTTTTTATATTTGAACTCCAGATGTGTGTAATGGGTCAAAACCGAGGCAAACTAAACAGCATCATTGGTGCATGAATAGAAAACTCACCAAAAGCTGTTTTTTGAATGACTGAAGCGCAAAAAAAAATAAAAAAATTAAAGTGGTGACGAGGCATTGGAAGACTTTGAGTAGTTTAATTTTTTAATTCCACCTCCCAACTACTTTGTTTTAGAGTAGAAACTTGATCTCCTGTTGTGAAAATGGTGCTTAAAACAAGTGGAAAAAAAACAAGGCAGACAATCACAGACCGATGCAAGCACTCATCAGGAGTCACGCATGGGTACACCCGATGAAATTTGAATAGTCACTCCTCGCTCAATGGACTTTTGGTCTTGATGATGATATTTGCCTTGACACTTAATCGTGTTTACTACCTAATAGCCACTGTTTGTCAAAAATGGGTCCCGTGCGTGTGCGGCGCAGTTTGTTTTCACCGACAATGCCTCCCGTGATCGGGTCGACATTGTTGCACTGCGTTATTTCATGGCCATAAACAGCAATTTGAGCCAAGATTTGTGTCCTTTAATATAAAAAGAGAAAAGCAAACAAAAAAAATTCACCCTGTGACCTTTTATTTCAATGTACAGTGCATCAATATTTAATTCATTTATCCTTTGGATTCAGAGATGATCCCAACAAACCTAATGAATATTCATTGCATTCCAAGTTGTGAGAAACAATACGATTCCACAATTCTTGACAGGATTTTGGAAGCCCACAAGCAAGGTTTTCAGTAGTAAATAGTAGGACAGCGCCTTGGGCATGACAGTGAACAAGCGGTTGGTATGTTTGCCTCACTTTTATGAAGTTTGCAGTTTCGATCTCAGCTCCAGTTTGAAATGGTTCTTACAATGTTTTCCCAAAACATTCATGTTGGGTTAAATGAAGACTCTAAATTGTCCATGGGTGTGAATTATTGTTTACAGTATGTAATGCCTCCGATAAAGTGGTGACCAGTCCAGGGTGTACCCTAACATTTCACCCAAAATCTCACTTGATGTGTGCTTTCATTAGTTAACCAGCCACAATACAAAATTGACTTTACCAACAGTAAAAAAAAAAAAAAAATAAAATAAAATAAAAAGTAGCTTTGGGTGAGCAATCTCAATGCCGATTATTGAAAGGAATCCGGGTGATTTGTTTCCCATTCGTCTTTGTCACTCTTAATGAGTCTTTTTTTGAGTAAATGAAGCATAAACACTCAGGCCGTGTCTACATGCACAGATTAGTGTGGCGTATTCTGAGAGGGAAAAAAACTTTCATGGGGTGCCGTCAGCTGTGTAATTCAAGTAGCTTCTGAGAGAAATGATTTCACTAGCCAGTTAATAGCATATTTATTAGCACGGGTGACAAAACCGTAATGGTCCCGAGCATGAAATTGAACGCAGAAAAAGTTCAAAATTGGATTTCTCTTTACAAGTTAAGCAATGCAACACTCCACCAACTTCCCATCTATGCGTTGCAGATAATTAAGAGAGTCCGTGGAACAATTCAAGGCTTTCGCGGACACGTCTTTGAATGTTTAAAAGCCCTTGTGGCAATAAAAACCCACACAACAATACATTTGTCTCAGACCTGTCAGACATTTGGTATCAATCCATAACTCACTTCCATTTCCCCTTGACATCTTGTGTCAGGCGAAGGAATATTTTTGTTTCAAATGTATACAGGCTTAATATCAAATGTACTGCTTGTGGGTCTATCTTGCAAAATCAGACCTGAGAGACAGAAAAAAAAGGAATTGGCCAGACAGAAAGTGGATCATGTTTTCTCATGAGATGCAGGTTTATTGATTTCTGTTACCTATTGATCCTTGATACTACAATTTTGTTTTTCTCAGACTTGTTTTTGCTTTGTGTAGAGTGGGTTTTATTATGATGCAAATATCTTTTTCATTTCCTGACAGACAATTAAATGACAAAGGTTTTATTTCAGATGAGGTCAAAGGATGTAAGGATTGAGATAATTTAAAAGTATCTGTCATCCTTCCCATTCTACCCCAGTTTGCTGATTTTATGTGGCCAAAGTTGCTTTTTATTGATTAATCTGCTTTTTTAAAAAAATTTAAATCCCAGACAATTTCAAGTAACATTATGAACACCTTTTTGAAGGATCCTAGGTGGCTCAACAACATCAACAATATCAAACCACTGAATTTGGACCATCTCATGCATCTGTATTCAGACTATGGACATTTTGTCCCAAAAAATTAAAACAGCACACAATCCCCCCATCCCATCCCTATATATAATGTATTACATTTTTAGCTTAGAGAGATATCCACTCAAATATATATAATAGTAGGTTTTTTTCCCCCCAATTTAGTAGGAGTGCCATGTCAACCCATCTTTGTCCATGCTCATCTCCCCCCACCCCCCTCCCCACATTGCTGTAAAACTCAGAGGCTGCTGTCGTGTGGGTTTGTTTGACCTGTCTCAGATGACTGTAGCCTCGCACACTATCACCACAAACCTCCTTTCTCTCTTGTCTGGGAATAGCACTGACATGGGGAAATCTAATTATCTCCGTCCTATGGCCCAGTAACCCTTAAAGGTTAATCACTGTCCGTCTAGCCAGCGATGTCTGGGTACACTTCAGTAATTACAACAGCTCACGCTCTCGTTTTTTTCTCTCCTTCCATCAGCCTTTTCTTGTGCCTTGATAGATAATAGATGTCTCACTCCTCCTCATCATTGCCATAGAGATATTGGTCTTTTTTTTTTGCCATCATTGTTGATGTGGCCTGTTTCTTTCTGTTTTTTTTGTCTTTATTTGTTATTCTAAGAAGAACAGCTATATTTTGTGGGCTCAACGACTGACATTTAAATGCACATCTCTCTTTATTGGATAAACAATACCAACATGGGCTTTATGCTCAGCTTAATCTCGCCTTTTCATGAACACCTTTTCAGAGAATAGTCTATGTACAAATGCTGGTGTTTAAGGTATTGCATGCGTGTAAAAAAAAAAAAAAAAAAAAAAAAAAAAATATATATATATATATATATATATATAAAGAGTTTGTTTTCAAAACGAGACATAGGCATTTTTTTCAGATTTACGGAACTCGCGCCAAAATTATCCAGCTCCGAATGGATAATGGAAACTCGCGCCAAAATTATCCAGCTCCGAATGGATAATTTTGGCGCGAGTTTCGTAAATCTGAAAAAAAATGCCTATGTCTCGTTTTGAAAACAAACTCTTATATATATTGCCATTAAACTTTAGTATATCAAAATGAAATGTCTGCCACTGTGTCAGTCACTCTTCACCCATAGTTAAGAGTAGGAATACACAAGTCATTGGTTTTACATTTCACTAATAAAAGTGGTTAGCATGGCAAAAATATGACCTTGTAACAGATATATTTCCAATTTTGTGTGGGATTTTTGATAAATCCAATATGGGTTGTTCTTCTCACCTTCCTACCTTTCTGTCTGACAAGCTTTTTCATCCCACATACCTTCCTGTTTTCCTCTCTGCTCGATCTTCTCACCCATCTGTCTTCTCACCTCCTATTTTTTTCTCCCAATGCTTCATCAGCACCCCCCACCGCCATCTAATTTCCTTTCACTTTGGTTCATCTTCCAAAATGTTACAACTCTTATTTATTTTTTTGCATCGAGCAACTGCTCAATGTGCGTTCACCCTGGGCATAGAAATGTCTCACATTTTCTATCCTACGTGCTTTCCAGCCCTCGTACCCCACCCAAAAAAACAGCCCAAACAAGTGTTTCAAAGTCCAAAAAGATTACATGTGCTCCGATTACACCTGGGCATGAGCCTCGCATACAGTAGTTCTTCAAATCAAAACAGCATATTGTAATTATTCCTAAAGCTGGAAGGTCGTCATCTGCCTTTGCCCACTTTTTAATCCACTGACTTTTTATTTAAAAGTCAGAGCACAGCATGGAGGGAAAGCAGTTTCACAGTCTGCATCTCTTCCAAGAATAGTGCTTGATGACAAAGATTCCTAGTATTTGCGTTACATGCATGTGGGCTAAATTGTGTGTTTTTTTATAAGTGTACTCAATGTGATGGAGCTAGTGTTGAAATGGAGCGCCACTAGGTCATGGAGAAGGGCTGACTGTAACGAAGCAGCCACAGGAAGTAGACAAGCACACGATGATGGCGAGAAAGCAAAGAATATGGATGGAAAACATACTTCAGAGGATGACGCATGAAGTGAAAAAATGCATTGTAGGGAAGACTTGTCAAAATGTCAGTGAGAAGGTGAAGTGCATAGAGCGCCATCAAAAAGATGAAGAAAATTCATCTGAGGGTTTATTTTGGATACCGACTTGAAAAGAGCGGGAGTGAAGTTAATGCAAAGTCATTAAATGCGTTGTTTCATTAACACAAATTACATAATAGGAAGGTCTGATGTAGCATGATTTGGAAGGTGGGGCTGTTTTTTTAACCTTTCAAAAAAAAAAGGTTACCACAGGGCGCTGATCCTGCTCATTGTTAAATATACACTTGCTGGCGAGATGACGTGAGGCATCCCAGGGAAGCCGCTCCAATCGCAAAACATCCGTAGACTCCTATGCAACAATAGTATATAATCTTAAATCTTAAGTGCAGAAATGGACGCCGACAACATCAAGAAGCCCCTTGACATGATTTCAGAACTCCGCAGCGTCTTTTGCACCAATTACACGAACCTCTGTTTATTTTCCACCCTAAAGCAATCAAAGGAAAACGTTTGTGGTTTCGTAACCATTTCGATTAATCACCTCCTGTGGGCTTTACAACAAGCGGGCACTGCCATGACTACAGATGGCAAGTGTATAAATGGACTTCTATTATGTGAATAGTTAGGAAAATGTGAAAAGTCTTTCTATGAGTACACACGTTCCGCGTGCTCTGTTTAGAAATATGTTTAGGATCATTTTTCAGGTGCGGGTGTAGTGTTTGCAAACATTTGGTAGATGTCTCTACATAATCATTGACCTTGCGTGAGAAGTTGAAGGGTTCGAACTTCCTCACGGACGCGGAGCTGCAGGGCCTGCTGCAGGATGTTTTGCCTCTCTGCTTCCTGGATGATGCCCATTCGCTCCAGCTTCCGGTCTGTCAGTCTCATCAGAGCCCGCCCTTGTGAGAAGAAGAAATTGTGAGGGAAGAACATCAAATGTGAATCGTACCAAAATAATGACACTCTTGTACCAGCACACGCCACAAATATGCTCGACTTGTAATAAAAAAAGGCAAAGCCTTAATTATTATTTTAGTATTCAATAATTAAAAATGGGCTTTGCAATTCAAGCAAGTTGTCAAGTTTCTACTAATTAATGTGAAGGACTTGATGTATGTTATCATACAGAACTCTCATGAGAGCAGGCTGCATAACAAGAGCGCTGCACAAATCGTGCATCGCGACAGCAGCGCTTGCATTCCCCTTTGATGTTCATGTTTAGCTGCGTGAGGAAGCTAATGAGAAAGTCGACATGTTCATTACATGTAAGGTCTGGGTCAGGTCAGCTCAAAACTAGTGCACCATCCTTTCAAAAAAAAAAAACAAAAAAAAAAACAACATTTTGAAATGAATCATTAATGATACAGTGACACACTATTTTGTGTAGCACTATACTTGGAAACAATTTCAAGTATACAAGCATTACTCCTTATTCAACTGTTGTAACTGGAAAAATCATAATTTCATCGAGGTCTGGGTTTCTTCGTGGAGGAATTGAGCTTTTGCAGTGGACTTTGCCGTAATCAGTAAGCTAGTTAGTGAGTCAGTTAGTATAGCATTTGTCACATGTGCAAGTGGAAGCAGATGACACAATAATTCAAGCTAACAAGCTGGCCTCTGAATTATGGAGGACTGCAGCATCAAGCGGCCTTTGCTGTTTTTCTTTTGTCCTGATGACTGCCAGACTAGAACTACAATGTATGGATTATGTCTGATGCTGATCTACAAAAAGGGTGACATGTTATAATGTTATGAGAAAAGTTTAAATGAAAATTGAAATGACAATGTTCTAAATTCCAACTGGAACATAAACACACTAATTTGAGATCACTCTCTCTCAACAAACCTGACATTTATTATGGCTATTGACATTAAATATTTGGAAACAAATCTAACAAACAGGTGATTTCAGTCCACGTAGTTTCAGGGCAGATGCTTTCAGAAACATTTGTACAATCACATAAAACTGTTTGTTTTGTTTTTGATACATATACTGTATGTATGTTTACTCTTGTAATGAAACAACTTATTCTTGTAAAAATAAACGGTGACTGATGTAGCATTCCGACTTAGATTGACTATTTTCACATTATAACAATCTGTCTTTTCTTCGTGTCATTAGCTGAACACATTTTCTCCCATTATTATCCCATATAAAAAAAGTAACACCTGAACGAGCTATACTGTATTTTTGTTTTCCCCAATAGCAGGGGATTAGAATGAAATAATTCCACATTGACTCATTTGTTCAATCCACTGCAGCACATTAGGGCAAGGAGAGTTATTGTATTGATTTTTTATTTTATTATGAGCCAACTGGTAATTTTTCAAACCGCAATTAATTCCCTGTGCCCCGCATGGCAAGAAAACAATGGGAGAGGGGTGGAGAGAGTCCATCAAGGGAGTACAAATGATGGGGAGAAAAATAAAAATAAAATTCCATTGCATCTGGGAGAAATGCAAACCCGCCCCACCGAAATTCATGAAACAACCAAAACTTCTTAATATTACACTGTGGTGGTGACATGTTATAATTGTCTGTTGGAACCACAGAATCGATCGCAACGCTAAGTCCATTAGGATCATTTATTGAGGTGGAGAGGAAATCATTGATTCAACACTGCAACACAATGTGACAGTGAACGATGCTTTAAGCAGTTAAGCTTGGAGAAATGAAAGCCCCAGCTGGAATACAATATACACAGACCATTTTTTAAATCCCTTTAATACATGAAAAGTGTGCACGATGTATCATTCACTTTTCATAAATATGGACAGATGTGCAATTGTAATAATAACAAAACGGGTGTTTCCCTGCCAATGGCTGGCGACCAGTCTGGTGGGCTCCGCCTCTCCGGGTCATCCAACTATTCAATGTGTGAAAAAGCAATTGTCCCCAAAACCTAACTACCGGTTTGTCTACCCTCAACAGTAAAAACTGAACTCAAGCGTTTTCTATAACTGGCACTACGTCTGTTCAGTGGAGATATTTTTGGCTCACTCTTCCTTGCAGAATTATTTGAATTTGACAACACTGGAGGGTTTTCGATGACAAACTTTCTGATCTTGATGTTTTTCAGCGCCTCGCGTCTGAGTTCCCAGGCATTTCAAATCTTCTATCACCATCAGCATAGTAACACACAAGTATAAATACTCCGAGTACCACAACAAAATATGCATGCCAAATACTGGGTCCAAAATCTTACAGTCACATTTATTCAACATAATTCTGTTCACTGAATCTACTTGGTCTTCATCTTCAGTGAGTGAGTCCAAGAGAAAGATGAGGGTGTGCACTTCAGCAGCGTAGATAGGACTACCAATCCAAATGTTTCAGTGTGTACAAATTCCACTTAAAAAAAAGGCACCCAAATTTTTTCGTCTATGTCTAGATGTCTATATAATGACAATCATTGCACACAAGAAGGTGCAAAATGGTGCAACTTGGGAAAAAAAAATGCAAACATTGCCATGATGCTACTCCACTTTACCTAGTCAAATATATGCATTTGTGATCAGTATTTTGAAAAGCATAAAGCTAACGTTACAAATGAATGGAAGTATACTGGCTTTATCACATCAATTTTATTCTTGATACTATTTTCCACTATTCCTCCACTATCATTTGTGTATTCAGATAACTTTTTGACTTATCATATTTATCTGTCACCCCTGGAATGAGGTAAACAGCTTCTTACATCCATCCATTCATCCATCCGTCCATCCATCCATCCGTTTTCCTTGCCGCTTATCCTCAGGGTCAGGGGGAGTGCTGGAGCCTATCCCAGCTGTCATCGGGCATCAGGCGGGGTACACCCTAAACTGGTTTCCAGCCAATCGCAGGGCACATGGAGACAAACAGCCGCACTCACATTCACACCTAGGGGCAATTTGGAATGTCCAATTAATGTTGCATGCTTTTGGGATGTGGGAGGAAACCGGAGTGCCCGGAGAAAACCCACACAGGCACGGGGAGAACATGTAAACTCCATATAGGCGGGGCCGGAATCCAACCTGGGTCCTTGGAACTGTGAGGCCAATGCTTTACCAGCTGATCCATCATGCCCTCCATCTTATTCCAGGTTCTTTAAAATATACATGATTGTTTATTCGAACTGCCCACATAATATGCACCAGGTGGCACTGAGCTTTCAACTTTTGTACATTTACTCAGATTTGTTTTTGTTTTTGTTTTTTATCCCTGGTTGTTGTTCTTGTGATAGTTAAAAATGGAAACATACCAAAAGCAGTCTGTTGTTTTGTAAAATTCACAACACCTCAAAACCCCAGAAAAATACACTGGGAAAAAGAAAAGATATATGTTCACATAAATACCAGATTAATGACTGGTGTGTAGGCAGAATTGTTGCAAGGAGACAAGATTAATCTCGCCGGCGCAAGCTACTTTGATGAATGGGACTGCAAAGTGCATGAACATTCACACAACCACACACAATAAATGCGAGATTCAGAATAAAATGCTAATTTAGGCATACACAGACGCAGATCTTACATTAGGTGCTATAACTCTGTCTTAGCCGTAATTGTGCATGAAGCTACAGTATAGCCTCCTACATATAAGACACATACAAATATAACTACGATTGCATGGTGATCAGTTCAGGGTCCCAAAGATGGTTGGGATAATCTCCAGCATGCCAACGACCCTAGTAAGGATAGGTGGTATGGAAGATGATCGAATGAACACAAATATAGCTTAATAAATACAATTGATTAGCTCTAAAAATAATGTAGTTCTGAGTTTGCTATAGTGCTCACTGAGTAGTATCTCTACTTACAAATGTCTCTAGTAGCAAAAAATTCTGGTTACAGAACGCCTCCTCGGAAAAATATTGTCTCTAGTGACATAGGAAAATCAGGATACAAAAGGAAAGAATATGTGCCAGATTCCCCAAATTCCACAGAACATAAACATCCTGTATCTTGGTTTGTGTGGTGCAATAGAGCTGCTCTCCCATTGGCTATTGCTGGAGCATCCTCCTGGCATCCCTTTGGCTAGGAGAGATGTCAATCATTCCTCATGATGCACATCCTGTTGACAGTTACAGCATTGAATAATTTCATTGGTAGTTAGATAATAGCATAGATTTATTAGGTTTTTCAGTTTAAAATTTAAATACAGTACAATAAAAGATCCATTAGTTACAGCAGGAGTTTGCACTCTCCAAATGCTCTTGATGTCATCAAAATCTATTTTATACGTAGCAAGAACCATCCAGTGGATGAGCAGACATCACTAAATGATGCGACTGTGAAGGACCAAAGACCTTTAAAAGATGTGCAGTGTGAGGGGCTGAATGCAGACCACCCCTGCATTAAACCACCAATCTTGATCACGAATAATAATTCAGGACACACTCACGGCATCAAACATCAGTGTATCGCATGGGCAGGGTTCTGTTTCCTTTAGATCACTGTGTGCGGAAAAATACTGTGATTCTGAAGTTCAAACCAAAGAAAATTAAAACTTGAGTGATTTTTCCCACCAAAGTGACTATTACTGCTGTTTTTGGATATTTTAATATGAAGTTACCAAGAGAGGAGTCGAGTGACATAGCAAACAAAAAGTGACTGATGTGATGCTTTGCTAGTTTGGGCAAATTCTTTTCTATTAGTGTGTAAAGTTGTAATTGGGAGATGGGTGAATCTCTCTCTGAACGTTCTGAACTCCCGCTAAAATGACCAGATTATACTGCGCGGATGTCACGCAAGTTCCACAATAACAAAACAAAATCGACCCTTAATAAAAGGCGCTACTGCCATTTTTGGGCCAGGGTGATAACCATTCACACTTTCAGACAATTTAGACTTTAATTACACTAAAATTCAAAGGACGCTGGAAGCCAAGCCTGGAGAGAAAAGTAAATGCTGTACAGTTATGGGAGTTGAACCCAGAATCTCTCAGATGTAAGGCAAACATGCACTCCAATATATCACACTGTTATTAAAAAAATATATTTACTGACCTTATTCAGAGTCAGTAATATTTTATTAATTGTACATTGCACATGAGATGGCTATTCAATTAAGAATAAGGTCACTTATTGCCAGTAACTAAATTTGTACCACTACGTTTTTTTTTTCTAAGTAGACACATCATGACACCTTTTGCACTAATTATAGCATATACAAGAAAATGTGTATTTAATCAATTGATCACGGCAGGTTATTCCTTTACGAAAAAACATCCGGGTCCTTTTCATTACAACAGATTAGAGGCTAATTTAATTATGCCCTAATATGGTTTAATGTATTTTTAATGACATCTGAGTGTCGCTGTTAGGGATGGGAGGTCAAGATCGAGGGAGACGAAGTGGCGCGATGGGATGCATCGATTTCTTGTGAAGCGGGATCAGGATATGTGTTGCATAATGAAGTCATTTGCCAGTGCTTATTGCAAATATGGAGCATATAGGCACATCCAAATGAATGTATTTTAATCAAGAGTCATGCATTCTATAAATTAAAAAAAAAACAGTTTATCTTAATTACTGCATGTAAACAACTACACGTCTGCACACAATTAGCTAGCTTTTGTACGGCTGTTATGCTATGTTAGGTTTTTTTTTTGCCCATAATGATATTCAATGTATCATTTATTTCCTCATTGTTTATGATAATAAAGTGTACAAATGATGAAAAATGCACATTATTTAAAAGATTGAATTACGGGCTGGATTTCTGAAAATTGTGTTCACTCATTAATCCTTGTAGTGGGGACAACTGAATTACTTTCAGATTTTAGAGCATAATATTATCTCTTAATTGCAAATAGGCGAGTGCATGTTGTTTTTGTGTGTCTGTGTGTGCATGTGCGTGTGTGCATATGCAAATACGGATAAATGGCCATGCACATTTAGGAACCCTTCTTACGTTCTCGTAACATCATTATACCTGAATAACAAACCCAGGCCATTATGTTAATACAATGTTATGAAGCGCAGCTCGATTCCTTCAATCGAGTGTATTCTCTTGAGAAATTATGAGAACATGATGATTTTTTTTTTTTTTTTTTTTTTTTTAAATAGTGACATTACTCCAAGCAACTTGCACTAGTTCTATGCACAGGTACAAAGCCCACAAAGGCAGACAGCTTTGCCTTCTACAACAATGGCCTGTCCCCCTAGCAAATGGCGCATCCTATATTTTGCCAGAATTCTTTTTACTATAAATTTTTTTGTTTGCTAAGTTAAAAATAAAGAGAAATGGAAATAAAATGCCCAAATTGAAGCAGAGTTGCGGGAGACTAACAGCCACAGCATGATTCGTAGTTTCAGACCATTTGCCATTGAACAGCAAATGCCACTCTGTGCAAGCATATAAATGGTGAAAATGCATTAAGGCCAAATTGGGACTCATCATCATTCTGCCACTCTTCATGACCTCAGAGCGTTTTTTACGCTGTCAGAGCGTCACTGAATCGAGGAGGCCCTCGATGGTGACAAACAAACAGATTAGCATGATCAGTCGCGCTCCGAGAGGTGGAGTGCATGGCAATTAACGGTGGTCTGTTGCTATGAAGACCAAAGTGTTGCTCACAGCAGGGTGACCTTGAGGATCTTTGTCAGGAAGATGATTGACGCGGCAAATGTCAGCGGCAATGTTTTGACTGGGGAAAATGAAGCGCCAGGTGGTAGAGGCTGGGTAAAATAGATTGGCAACAATCATCATGAAACAGCGACGCAATAACCAATATAAGCTTCACACAAACACCAGTTATTTATCAGATTTAACACCGCAAATGTCAGCATTTTTTTTTTTTAACATTCATATCGCCATGACTAAAGTTTTAAAATTGACTTGGGCTTCAAGACATATGAAGCCAAGCAATTTATGCTTTTCTCATCACGTAATGATAGATAAAATGCCTCACTCCCGGTTATACAAGATGTATTTTTATTGATCCTTTTCACACATAATATTGGCGAGACAGGGGAGAAAATTAGGATTAATACATTACTAAGTACAGTAATCAATAAGTGCAACTCTTCATACTTAGACGGTGGACAGCAACGTTGAAAATATTGGATGGTGGTGCATCAATATAATATCGCGACAGAACAATACATCATAATATTCCCATTTTGGTCGAACTTAGACGCAGGAGCGCCATTAAAGCAGACCGATCATGTGTCATGGGGTACCTGTGATATCATGTTGTTTGAAGGAGTCGCTGTAGATCTGATGTTGATTCGGACAGTGTTTCTTCAGCCATTTGCAAACGTCCTGTTGGGTCCACAGTGCTACCGGTTTGGACAGCTTCACATATCCTGGCTGTCAGAAGTACAGAATATCAAACGTGTTACCGTCTGAATGAATTTTAGAATCCATGCATTTGAAATACTGTAAATCTTGCAATGAAGCCCTTTGGAGCCTTTGCTCCCTGTATCTCATGAGTTTTTTTTTTTCTTTTTTAACAATTTGAAGATATGCTACAGGTTAACTGTCATCAATATTCTCCACCTCAAGGTTTAACTTTGAAGACACCAGCCTACATGTACAAGTTGTGTCACATCATTCTGTCAGACATGGGTAGAATTCCAGTCACATTCCTCCAAGTACATGACAAGCTCCCCCCCCCCCCAATTTTGTGTTCTTCTGATTACACTAACATTGACATAAGGAATTCAGATTTATCCGACAAATCAAAACACATGAAAAGTAGAGGTCTACAGAACAGTTGTCTGTACTAGTTGAGAAATCCATGGAATAAATTGGATACACATCCGTCCATTTACTTTATGCACAGAACACAGGCAACTATATACAGTATGCAGTATGTTGTATTTAAGGTGTTGCATTCATTACACCACCAACACCACACATACAGAGAGATAGATGTCAAAGTAATTTGCACAAGTGTCAATTATTTAACATTTACGGTCTAATTTAAGCAGACTTTTTAATTGGAACTTGACCGATGAACAGCATCAATAATTGGAAAATATCCAATAGGAATTATTGTGTGTCGTGTGTCTAGCTTTACTCCACATCACGACTACTGAAAATTGAACGACAAGAGTAATTAAGTACTTCACTTGGCTGACTTGTTCAAACCGGCGATGGTGGGAATCCTCCAGAAAGTCGAACATGGTTGAATTCCAACATATAATGTACCATATTCAATTTCACTGGAAAAACACAGGATAGCAACAGCAACTTATCTCTTCCTCTTGGTGGTCGTTCCAACCTTTACATTTAAACGCTTGTGTTAGGGTGGGCTGCAACGCTGCACAATTTACAAGATTATACAGTGAAGAAATCTGCAATCATTTGAATTTACTGCCTGCTCAAACTACAGTGAAGAAAATAAGTACAAGATACCTGCTATATTGCAAGTTCTCCCACTTTGAACTCATGCAGGGGTCTGAAATTTTCATCGTAGGTGCATGTCCACTGTGAGAGAGATTTTGGGGAACAACCTCTTTCCCTCAGTCAGAGCATTGAAGATGGCTCGTGGCTGGGTCTTTCAACACGACAATGACCCGAAGCACACAGCCAGGAAAACCAAGGAATGGCTCCGTAAGGAGCATATCAAGGTTCTGGCGTGGCCTAGCCAATCTCCAGACCTAAACCCAATAGAAAATCTTTGGAGGGAACAGAAACTATGTGTTTCTCAGTGACAGCCAAGAAACCTGTCTGATCTAGAAAAGATCTGTGTGGAGGAGTGGGCAAAATCCCTCCTGCTTTGTGTGCAAACCTGGTGAACAACTACAGGAAACGTTTGACCTCTGTAATTGCAAGCAAAGGCTACTGTACCAAATATTAATATTGGTTTTCTCAGGTGTTCAAATACTTATTTGCTGCTGTATCACACAAATCAATTGTTAAAAAAATCATACATTGTGATGTCTGTATTTTTCGCTTTAGATTGTCTCTCTCACAGTGGACATGTACCTACGATGAAAATTTCAGACCCCTCCATGATTTCTAAGTGGGAGAACTTGCAATATAGCAGGGTCTTCAAATACTTATTTTCTTCATTGCAGTTTGAGCAGGCAGTAAATTCAAATGATTGCAGGGTTATGCCAACACTTTTGGTTTTAATTGTGCAGCTACTGCAATAACAAACAAAAATTTCACAACCAACACCTTTCACTTTAGCCTGTGCTCTGGCTCTGATGTGGTGCGGCGTGGCATACCAAATTGTATTCCATCTCTTTCTTCTCCATCAGGAGTGTAGAATTATATGCTCTGGCAATGTTTCTTCTACTTTTCCTTCCAGGCCTCTCTGCCATATTCAGTCCTTGTCAGCTCTGTCCTGCTCGCCCTTGCCATATTTTTCCTCTCAGTTCATCCACATAGCTCTCCACTAATATGGAAAACCTCACTTTCTCCTCTATGCCGTTCTTTCCTCCTCACTCTTCGTTTAGAATCGTAGAACATGGAACGAGGGGAATTTGCGATGCTTGTATTAGCATGTGCTGTATCTTATCCACCTAATTTGTAATTCACTTGGAAACTAGTATTGTTCACAGACAACAGGAACTGCGGAAAATGACAATTTAATGTTTGTATACATCTCTGGGGTTCCTGCCTACCTTTCAAGTGCGGAGTAAATTTTTTGTTAGCTGCCTATTTATGAAAATGTGTCAGTGAGGATCCCACGGTTCTGCCCACCTGTTACTACAATGGGGCTAATTAACAGAATAACCACCCCCGCAACAAGTTTCCACGGGTTGCCATCTGGGCTGGCCAAATGGGCGCTGACTTTAGGTCTAGGTGGGGGCTGGGGGTGGGGGTTAATAAGCTACTAGCGGTTTCATAAATGGTAAGGAGAGCTGCAGCATGGCATTAGTTCCTGATCAGCGTCACTTACTTGATTGCTGGACGATGCTGTCAACATGGTGGTGCTGCAGAGGGTGTTTGTGTTTAGGTGAGTTATTCTTGATCAGTTCCCCGCAGGTGTGAATATGAGCGTGAACAGTTGTGGGTTCGATGTGTCACGTTTAACATTTGTGAAAGAAATGATGCACATGGGCAGCATGTGAAGTCAATAGACTGAGTGTGTGACTGTTACTCCAATGACCTGTTGAAGGTGTACCCCCACTCCCTCTGCCCCAATGTCTGCTGGCATGGACTCCAACTCATGCAGTAAAGAAAATTGATAGAATGAAAATAGAAAACTGGATAAATTGATGATGATGGCCCTCCCAGTGGTGCCAGTGGAGCACAGGCAAAATGAGTGGTGGCGGGGGGAACTTGTCCGCTTGTGTTAATATTACTGAAACCCCAGAAAACAAAAACAAAAGCAGCATATCATCATCAATGTTAGAGTGTGTGAAGGATCTAAGGCAGTGGTGTCAAGCTTGATCACGCTGGGAACCAAAAGTTAAAGCACAGTTTCGGTCACAGGTTGAACAACATCGAGATTTTTGAAACATCCATACATTTTGACCCAAAACAAAACATTTTAGGAAACTCGCCAGATTGAAGTGAGCAATTGATTATTTGTGGCAAATCAGCTAGCAGTGACTTCACAATAGTTTTGAAAAAAGTCAGATGGTATTGTGTAAAGACAGCTTATTTCTGCTGCTGAACAGTTTTCTCGACAGTTTCTTTGGTCATCTGTATCAAATTCAGACATTGTAATAGCGTTTTTGCTGGGTAGCTTCAGATGTACAATCATTTCATCATTTTGCTGATATTTAACCTCTGATGGAGAACACAAACACATTGCATTTACCAGCTAGGAGTTCTGGAGCTATCTGATTTTTTTGTGAGCTTGTCAACCACACCAAACAGAGTGTGAGTATTGTTGAGGTTCTGACCTACGATTTCAGAAGTGTTGGTGTCCAGCCATGACTAACTCTTCATTACAGACTTTGTCTGTAGTGGTCATAGTCAATTTGGAGTTTATTTTTTCCTCTACTTATGTTCCTTTTCCCTACACTTTGCATGTGATCGATTCCCGCTCAGTGATGGTGTCAATATGTGCCCTGCGACTGACTGGCAACTGGTTCAGGGTGTAGTCCGCCTTTCGCCTCAAGTTTGCTGGGATAAGCTCCAGCACTCCCACGACCCTTGTGAGGATATGGAGCTTAGAAAATGGATGGCTGGATGATTTAGAGCTCTAGAACACCTCCACAGTGTTCCAGGTTGCCTCAAGGTGGTCTTAGTTTTTACAGGTGGGACAGCATTCATTACATTCGAGATTTTCTAGGTGAAATTGTCCAAAAACTAGTATAGCAGCGAGCTCTTTAGATTTTCAGTCAATGTTATAGTCAACCATCATAACCATAAGCATCCAGTCTTCTTCTTTTTCTTTCGGCTTGTCCTGTTAGGGGACGCCACAGCATGTCATCTTTTTCCATCGAAGCCTATTTTGTGTATCTTCTTCTCTCATCCACTGTCCTCATGTCCTCCCTCACAACATCCATCAACCTTTTCTTTGGTCTTCCTCTCGCTCTTTTGCCTGGCAGCTCCATCCTCAGCACCCTTCTACCAACATACTCACTCTCTCATCTCGGAACATGTCCAAACCATCTAAGTCTGCTCTATCTAACCTTACATCCAACTTTGGCTGTTCCTCTAAAGAGCTCATTTCTAATCATATCCAACCTGCTCACGCCAAGTGAGAACCTCAACATTTTCTTTTCTGCTACCTCCAGTTCTGCTTCCTGTTGTCTCTTCAGTCCCAGCGTCTCTAAACTTATGGCCAGCCTCACCACCTTTTTATAAACTTTGCCTTTCATCCTAGCAGAGACTCCTCTGTCACATAACACACCAGACACCTTCCGCCAGCTGTTCCAACCTGCTTAGACCAGTTTCTTCACTCCCTTACCACACTCACCATTCCTCTGGATTGTTGACCCAAGTATAACCATAGTTATATAAGTTATAACCATAACCATCCGGTAACTACTGAAAGGTTTGTCACAGAGTACAAACTGACATGTGGTCACTATAAAGAATACCAGCCTTACTCACAGTATGAACAAAACCGCACAGCACAATTTTGAACAGGTCGGGGAAACGCACGATACTCCGACTACTACTACTACTACTACTACAACTACTCCATGGGACTAATTAACATTACAATAAATACATAATTGTTTACAACCATTTCCAAAATGTCACCAGATAGCCTACACTGGATTCGAGCCACATATGGAAATATGGAATGTTGTCCTGGTTGATGAGGTTTGTACTTTGGGTGATATCATCGCTCTTCATTGCATCATCAAAAACTACGTAGTTGCATGTTAAAGAATCAGAGGAGGCAGCGATTCCCAGTATCTTGTAATTATCTGATTGCGTTATCATACCTCTTTAAAGTGTTATAATATTCAAGCATGGTATACTAATTGTTTCCAATTGTGTATCGTTCAATTTACAGTAAGTGCCCCTTTTAAAACCAGGTGTCCACCACGTTTAAACCTGTTGCTAACAATACATTAAATTTCTCAAGACTAAGTGAACACACTATTTAGTGCTTGCTGTTCGGGAACTCAGTAAATAAGCCCCCACACAAGGAACTGCGGTATAGCAGGATAAATTCCGAGCAGGAAGGCAAAAGTGACAGATGGCCGAACGAAGCGAGTAGGCAGGTAGGCGAGGCCGCAGTGCACTTAATGCGATTGCTTGGCATCTCGCATTGCTGCTGATTCTGCAGAGAGGTAAGGGCGCACGGGGTGGATTAAGGTGGGGGGGGGGGATGGAGGAAGAAACTGCATTAACCATTAAACACAGCTCAACTCAATGTTAATTAACCCCGACTAGAAGCCTCAGGACACAAAAGGGAATATTCAAAAACAATGAAACAAGAGTGGCAAAAGAAGCAGTTTGACTGACAGAATAACAAAAAAAAGTGAAGGTGGAAAAAAAGACCAATGTGTATACAGCTGCGCTGACAGGCCTAAAAAGAGGAAATAAAAGAAAACGCAGGCGCTTCACAAACAGATTTGACACAAGAGACTCATTTTCCGTGAACCCATTTGTGAGTCAATGGCCATCTGTGTTTTACATTCTAGTCCGATTCAGCCCATAGCGGCACTCTTGGGGCGAGGGGAAATAGGTGCGCTTGTGCCCTGCTGCCAGCTCGCAGTGCCAAAGGGTGGGGAGAAAACAGCAGCAGGAACAGAGAGAGCGAGAGAGCGGGTAAAAAGGAAAAAAAAAAAAAAAAAAAAAAAAAAAATCGGAGCACAAATGATGCTCAAAGAACTGTGCTCAAGACTCCAGGCCAATTAGAGGTTTGAGTGACAGAGCAAGGCTGTGAAAATCTTCCAATGTACCATGTTCTTTTCCCAAGTTGAATATAGCTGGAAACATACACATAAAACTCAAATCGTAAATCGGTGGCAAATGTTGCGCAAATTCAAAAACATACAAACAAGGAACGTAATTACACACATAAAAGAGAGAACCGGCAAACGTGCTCCCAACATAACATTCCCTGCTGTGTTGTCCTTGGCTTTAATTGATATCTAAAAGCCCAGCATGGCTCACCAGTATTCTTCACGTTACCTTGGCAACTGAGGAAGGACAAGCTCAAAAATTAAAGACAAGAAATTTCAGGGCCTTGGGGGAATGCACAACCCTGACATGAACTGGAGAGTGGTGAAATAAGCAGCCACACAGCAACGACAGCAAACTACAACACACACAATGGAGCATGTAATTGCTCCAACAGTGAAATGCATTTCAAAATCCGATATGGACGTCGTCAGCTAAATTAATCAAGAGGCAATCACCTCCCTTTGTGGGCCCGTGTGATTCCGAATGAAACGCTCTTTGCGGTTGAATGTTTGAAATTGGCAGTGGCTTTTGTGCAGAGTGAATTGGACTGCGAAAACTAAAGAGGAGGTGCGCAAAGCGGGCTTTCAAGTTCCATGATCAATGTCATAATAGTTAAAAGTAAATTACTTTTATGCAAAGAGATGCATGTAATGAAAAAAAAAAAACACACACAGACACACATACATTCTGCAAAATGAAACGAGAGTGTCCATGATAGGGTTTTAGTCACACACATGTAAGAAAATATAGAAAAGGAAAAGCAGATACTCAGCATATTAAATTTTTGAGGATGCATTCAAGTGAAGTTTAAATTAAGTAATTTGTTGCACAGTGTTCCTTTATCGCGGTTCACCTCTGGTGGATTCAGTGGATTCCGGATTCTGAACACAATTTGTCATATTGTGGGATTTTTAGTGGAAACTGATTTTTTTTTTCCTGCTAAAAATTTTCATAGCTGAAAAAAATAAAATATTACAAGCAATAAAATGTACATAGTGTACGGTATTACTGTGCATTACTAAGAGTATAGAACGAGTTTATAAGAGTGTAGTAGAGCTTAATAGGAGTGTTAGGAAGATTAATAAGAGACCAAGAGGTTCTTACAGGTTTGAAAAATGTATAAATCCCTCAAAGAATTACTTATTAAATGTGGTAGCTACTTTGGAGATTTCATCTATTGGCCCATAGCTAACCACTAAGATAAACAAGGAATTATTGTCCTGGAAATAAATACAGTATGACTGAAGTGAGTGATGTTATAACAGTACATTCGTCTGGCAGCTTGGTTTTGTTTCCACTCAGTGGCGGTGCAATTGTGAGTGTGAACGGTAATTTGTCCATCTCTATACATTCCCTGTGAATGCTTGACAACCACTCCACAAACTTTTGGCCTTAAGTAAGTCGGAATAAGCTCGAGCTACTTCCCGGAATGGGATCAGGGGTTGAGAAAATGGATGGATACAAATCGAAATATAACAACATACAGATGTGGTAACAAAGAGTTTTTTGTCGAATAGGGTTAAATATCAGAAAATCTCTACTAAACCCAACACCCCAATAATATGACTCAGACAACAACCTAGAACACTTGCATCATAATGATATCAATAGAAGAACTGCAGTACTGCATTGTACTGTGAGCAGTTTCGGCAACATTTCATTCAATTAAATAAAACATTAGCAACAGCTCTTACCTTGATGCACTTTGTTACTACACCAGTCCCACAACAAACATTGTTAAATCATTGAAAAGGTCACTCAAAACAGAACACATCACGTATTTTCCATTTTCGTCATTAAGGCAACACAGAACTTTTATGACAGATTCTGTATTTAATAGGCTATTGTGAAAGTGTTGATTTCCGACTGTGTATATAAATATGCATTTTTCTAATGGTGTCATTAAACTGCGAGGTTGATAAAGGTAGTGCTCCCTTCATGAACACACTACATTACAGTAGTACAGTTTTAGAGTACCCTCTAGTGTTATGCATCAGGTAGTGCAGCTCTTCTGCTGCGATTGCATGGAAACTAACCATGTTGACTGAGTGAGTGTCGATTCCAGAGATTGTCATCAGTCTGATCGCCTCCTCGCAGCTAATTATCATCCTTGCCAAAGCTTGCTTTCGCCTTTCATTCTTTCCCTTTCTGTCTCAGTGAGCCCCAGCTGGCATGAGATGAATATTGCCCCTGCAAATTAATCTATTATATGACAGACTGTGGACGGAAATGGGGTGGGGGTGGGGGGGTGGTTGGGGGGAAGCTTGTGAAGGTGTACATATGGGTGACAATTACATGCAATGCTGAATGAGTTAATAATCCATTTATGGAAGGTGAAGATTTACAAAGCATGCCGAGCGAGGCCAGTCAGAGAACTTCCAGAAGGCTTTTTTGCGCTTTGCCACAAGCTCAGGAAACGAACAAGGATATATTTTTAATAGTGTGATTTTCCATGCTCAAAAAGAAAATGTGAACATTCACCTATTCCATGTGGTAAAATTCTCACATAAATTATATATATATATATATATATACATACATACATACATACATACATACACAGACACACTAATGAAGTTGATTAATTTTGTTAGGAAATTTGGTACATTAGCATGGTTTATTCAGGATGATCTGAATTATGCATTTTCAACTCTGGGAGGCCTCAACTTTAGTTTGTCATACCTTGCTTTAAAAAGCTCACAAAGTGTTTACACTGAGGCGCGTGTTCAATTCAAAAACTGCTTCCACTGCTGCATCCACTTGTGTTGATGGACAGATTTTGCACAGAAGAACAGAGAATATGAGAATGTTTCTGTATATTTGGAGTGATAACTCCCATTTCTCCCTCTTGTCCCAATCACTCTCCGTTTCCGAAGAGGAAAGTTTAAAAGGCTGTCGTCATGAAATTGATGATTTTTAGTATGTTATTAATGAAAAAACGTCAGCCAATATGGGCCCATGTGTTTCTTCACCACAAAGCTTGATTTTGACGTATAAAGCTTTTTGTAACTCCCGCCATGAAAATCCTTTCGAGGGATTTGTTTTCGAGAAGAAGCAGGAAGTGACGTAAAGGACAGCGGCGCCCCCAAGTCGACTTGTTTGTTTCCATTAGTTTTACCTCCAGGAAGGTAGCTCATTGTTCCTTCGTGTTAGCCAAAATGCCGGCTCATTGCATTGCTGGACATTGCTTGAACATTCGGGAGAATGGATTTACCCTTCATAAGTTTGCAAGAGACCCGGTTCGTTGTGAAAAATGGATTGCAGAGGACGAGAGCTTCGTGGGTTCCAAATAACAGGTAGGTGTGTATACAGCTACTAAAAAAATAATAGTTTGGGGCAGACAACGTGATCGGTCTCTCATAATGTGGACGCCGTCGGGCTGCTGCGTTGCTTCCCCAGCGAAGACTGCGCTTCGGGCTTGCGGACCCAGCTGAGAATGCCTCACTCAGCCGCGTGCACGCAGTAATGCGCCCCGGCACGCCGGTGTTCATCGAGTACTGCGGCTATGAACATCCCCCTAAAAGCAGCACGGCTCCATTATGTGGCACCATGGTGCCGAAAATCAGCCACACTGGCTGAGGTGCCACGTTCAGCAGTCACGGCTTCTGTGAAGGCTGCACGTCGGGCTTTGCGAACGGGGGCGGCCCTGAAGAACCCAGCCGAGAATGCCTCACTCAGCCACGTGCGCGCAGTACAGCGCCCCGGCTCGACTGTGTTGCTCATTGCGTACAGCGGCGTCTGTGCACAACCCCCTAAAGCAGCACGGCTCGGCTCAGTCATAAGCCACACCGGCTGGCTGCGATGAGCCACGATGGCTCATCTCCACCGCGGAAGTGGATCGGACGGGGATGCGGTTTTGCCGTGATCGCACATCATCTGAATATGGCTCGAAACAATGTGTAATATTGCCCCGGTAACTTCACTCGGTTGTGTGCTGTTCTCCTTTTCGAAAAGAGCTTCCGTGTCAGAAGGGGCGCGTTTGTCTCCCATAGTTAGGGTGCACCGCGTGTTTTCATTGGCGAATGTCCAGGTGACGTCACGGACGGAGGATGCAGCCAATATGGCGACCACTTGGATATCGTAGAATGACACTTTCTGCAACTTTGCGCATGGATGACGCGCTCTCCGCTCACATTTATTTTTTGTATAGACATTGAAGTGAATAATGTTATATGTATTTTTCATTACAATATCTATTTTACAATGTTTATAGGGATGACACTTGGGCTTTAAAAATACTTTATGCTGACACTTTTGAAAGCAGTTGGTGCTTTAATACATTTTCAGAGGAACAGACGACAAATTTAGATGCATGTCGAAGCATCAACCTTTTCTCTATTCCCCTGCTCATCTGCATGTCACATTTTTCTTATTTTTCTAATCCCACAGATTCCTTGAAATGATTCACTGCTCATGAGAAGTTTTTTTCACACCAATAAAAGAAATAGATTGGTACCATTTTCCTGATGCCTTGATCAATCCAATGTATACATTTCTTTTCAGCACTGTCCAAAAGGATTCTCGTTTAGAAAATCATAACCAGATTAAGTTTCTTTCGGCTTGTCCCTTTCAGGGTCGCCACACGCACATATATATTTGGCAGAATTTTTACGCTGGATGCCCTTCCTGACGCAACCCTTCTCAGGGAGTGGAGGCCCCAGTGGGATACGAACCCACAACCCCTGGTTTACCAAACCAGGGCTCTAACTACTGAGCTACGGGGCCTCTACAAATAATAACCAGATTAAATGTAATAAATGCTAATTAACAAATTCAATGCAGCTCTGCTTATGTTTTTGGTTACGCAGCAGCAGGGGTATCATACGCAACTATAATAACTTTGGATGGTTCCTTACCCGTGTGAGCTCAGACTCTGACACGGAGCGATGTGGCGGCAAACGGCGCTGAAAAATGGACGGGCTTATGTCGTGGTAGCTCGGGCTGTCGTCATCCAACGGCACTGGCGGGCCGTCAACACACTCCTCGTCTTCATCCAGCTGCGATTCGATGTCTTCAGGGTACAGCTGGTGGTCGATGCCATTCTGGCTCAGGTTGCAGTGAACAGCTGCGTGGGTCGGAAAGCGCACGGGAGTTAGTGGGTAACAGAAGGCAGAGTAGAGGGAACGCTAGTCAAGTTATAAGAGTGCCGTGGGAGTATATAAACAATATTTTGCCATAAAAATCACATCCCTAACTTTCCTAGATCTTGTATGGATGCCATGGATTTGGTACTTGGGACTTGCCCAACTTACTCACAACGCAATCAAAGAAACCAACCAACAATACATTAAACAAATAAAATGCAACTACATAATCTAGAATAGTTCAATAACACTTATCTATCCATCCATCCATTTTCTCTGCCACTTATCCTCACGAGGGTCGCGGGGAGTGCTGGAGGCTATCCCAGCTGCCAACGGATAAGGGGGGGGGGGTGGTACACCCTGAATTGGTTGCCAGCCAATCGCAGGGCACATGGAGACAAACAGCCGCAAGGGGCAATTTAGAGAGTCCAATAATTGTTGCTTATTTTTGGGATGTGGGAGGAAACCAGAGTGCCGGGTAGAAACCCACGCAGCACGGGGAGAACATACAAACTCCACACAGGCGGGTATGGGATTGAACCCAGGACCTCAGAACTGTGAGGCCAACGCTTACATCACCAACTGATCAACCTTGCTGCCATTGTTTATCTAATACGTTTCTTTCAGCTTGTCCCGTTAGGGGTCGCCACAGTGTGACATCTCACATCTCAGACATCTCATACTTGTTTGGCACAGTTTATACACCGGATGCCCTTCCTGACGCAACCTCTCTTGGGTAGTAGAGGCCGCAGTGAGATGCGAACTCACGACCCCTGGTTCACCAAACCAATCTAACCATTGAGCTACGGGGCCTCTTCTGATGTATAAATTCCAATAAAATATCCACATCAGCGATGCTGATTCTTAAATGTATTAATGTGTGCAGATTACTACGAATGTGTTTTGCTAGTCAAAGTTGGCGTTTTAAAAGTTACAAGTTTTGTTATGACCAACCAATCAGAAGATAGAAAGATGCTGATTTCCCCAAGGGCCACCAGCAAGAATGAAATGTGATAAGTTATTATAAAGGTATAATAATATAAACTGCCCCATTGCGGTGGAAGCGGTGCTATGGAATGTAGAAAATAGAATAAAATTATTTCATGGAATAAATGGGCAAATAATTTAGGTTGCAAATGTTACTCAGTGCTTCTACTAGTGCTAGTAGTAGTAGTAGTAGTAGTAGTAGTAGTAGTAGTAGTAGTAGTAGTCGTAGTAGAGAGGGCCTTCCTGGCACTGACCACTCACCACTGGGTAGTACAGAATTGTTTCGGATTTCAAACAATGCATTCAGTAATATCTTGTTACTGAATTAAAAATTTTATTTATGCATTGTTGCCCCCTCTCTGGAAGTGAGTGTGTATAAATATATATTAGGTGTTAATAATATTTATGCATTCTTCCTACAGGCTGCTCTTGAAGTGACATCACCAATTTGAGTTTCTTAAATAAGGTAAATAAATATGAACTCAAATCACAATCCATTGTAGCAGTTCAATTAAACAGTGTTAATAGCAGTGTGAAAATGAGCAAATATTAAGTAATCAACCTTTGGAGGCACAGCCCTTCCCAATTCCCCCACATCCAAAACAAACAAACAAAAAAAAAAAACCGCATTCGCATTCATTTCCAGTGTATCAGATTTAAAAAAAAAATAATAAAATAAACCCAACCAAAAAAACGATGTTAAAACCACATTACATGTATTCCTAACCTTTACCGTTAGATGGAGACAAACAACACCAAATGTCTGTGCACAGTACAGCAAAGTTCTGATACGTTGCATCATGGTAGAATCATGTAAATTTGGTATGTTCCATGAATTAAAAACTCAATCAAATAAAGATCATACAGTGCCACATGATAAATATTAAAACCCACAGTGTTTGTACCACATTTCTTGGTATATCAGAACCGATACTGTAATGACAGTTTTCTGAATCTAAACCCGGAAAGAAAAATCGAACACCCACTGCAGCAGTGGAGTTACTTCTACAGAGGTCAAAGCCTCCGAAGCTACACAAACTGCGTCAGTTCAACCTGCACAATCCTGGGCAGTCAATATGACAACTGGTGTCAAAAATATTGCTTTTTAGATTAATACATTTATTATGGTGTCTATCAAAACTGAGCGTTGGTTTAACAATAAGAAAATTAGTGTGAGTATTAAAGTATTATACTAGGCAATTTACAATACAACAGATAGATAATTGACATTTAAAAAGCTTTGAGGACTAAAAATGTATTGATAAAAATCACTGTAGATTTAATGTTATTCACAATAATATAACGATGAGGCATATGGTGGCGTACGTATACCAGGTATGGCACTAAAGGAGGAGAAAGTGATCAATGCAGGTTGACCAGACATGAATAGAGATGGGAAGGATGTGCAGTAGGGTAGATCGATTCAGGATAGAGATAGAAATGTGTTGACTAGTGCCAGCAGTGTGCTGGAGAGATGGAAAGAATACTTTTACGAGCTGATGAATTTGCAAAATAAGAGACGAAAAAGAGCAGATGTGATGAGGCATGTGGAACAGGAAGTGGCTATGATTAGTTTAGGGGAAATTAGAAAGGTACCAAAGAGGATGAAAAATGGAAAGGCAGTTGGTCATGATGACATACCGGCAGAGGTATGAAGCAATTTGCAGAGGTGGATGTGGAGTTTTTGACCAACTTATTCAACAGAATACTAGCGGGCGAAAAGATGCCTGAAGAATGGAGGAAAAGTGTGATAGTTCCCATTTTTAAAAGGAGGGTGATGTGCAGAGGCGTGGAAACTGTAGAGGAATAAAGTTGATGAGTACTCAATGAAGTTATGGGAAATTGTAATGGAGGCTAGACCCAGGACAGAAGCAAATATCTGCGAGCAACAGTATGGTTTCATGCCTAGAAAGAGTACCACCGATGCATTATTTGCCTTGATGGTGTTGATGGAGATGGACAGACAATCTCAGGAAGAGCTACATTGTGTCTTTGTAGATTGAGAGTAAGCCTAAGACCGTCTATGGAAGTCTGGAGTGGTAGAGAAGTTTGTTAGAATAGTATAGGAAATGTATGAGGGCAGCAGAACAGTGGTGAGGTGTGCTGGTGTAGGGGACAGAGGAATTTAAGATGAAGGTGGGACTGCATCAGAGATCAGCTCTGAGCCCCTTCCATTTTGCAGTGGTAATGGATAGGCTAACAGATGAGGTTAAACCGGAATCCCCTTGGACCGTGACGTTCACAGATGATTTTGTAATATGGAGTGAAAGGAGGAAGCATGCAGAGGAACAATTAGAAAGATGGAGACATGCACTGGAAAGGAGAGGAATGAAGATTAGCCGAAGTAAAACAGAATATATGTGTGTGAATGAGAGGGGTGGAGGGGGAAGAGTGAAGCTCCAGGGAGAAGAGATAGCAAGGGTGTACAACTTCAAATACTTGGGGTCAACAATACAGAGCAATGGAGAGTGTGGTAAGTAAGGAAGTCCAAGCGGGGTGGAACAGTTGGCAGAAGGTGTCTGGTGTTCTATGTGATAGAAGAGTCTCTGATAGGATGAAAGGAAAATTTTATAAAAGAGTGGTGAGACTGGCCATGATGTACGGTTTAGAGATGGTGGCGCAGGAAGCAGAACTGAAGGTGGCAGAATTGAAGATGTTGAGCTTCTTTCTAGATGTGACCAGGTTGGACAGGATTACAAATCAGATCATCAGAGGTACAGCCAAGGTTGGATGTTTGGGAGATCAACCCTAACGCAGAAATGGTTTGGACATGTCCAGATGACAGAGTATATTGGTAGAAAGATGATGAGGATGGAGCTGCCAGGCAACCGATCTCAAGGAAGACCAGAGAGAAGGTTGGTGGATGTTGTGAGGGACGAAATATACACAATTGTGATATATGAGGTGCTACCCAAAGAAGGATGCACTTTTTCCATTGTTTTTTTTCCTCTCGTAAAAACAGTGTCAAGATTCCATGCCACACCCTTTTGTAATGGAACAATTAACTCTAGATTTCAGACAAAGACAATACAAAGCCATTTGAACTTTAAAGAGTTTGTTTTTATTTGTGTCCAAAACCAAAAACAAAACCCTTCCATCCATGTTGTCTAACAGCTCCCATGTTCAATAGCTGTTCAGATGAACTAAGATTAATGTTCCACAGAATAAACAAATAATTTGTGCAGTCACACCAAATTGGCTGACGTGCAAATATATGTGATGAGTGAGTAAAACTTTATGACTTATGATTTTGCTTAACCCAAATAATGACTTAATTCAAATCACTAGAAATTAAATGGAGAATCGACTCGACTGAGTTAAGCCACAGTAACGAGGGACTTGCTTGAAACATGAACACTTGTGATTTACTTGTGACGTGCACATACAGTGCAGGTCTGTAATTTACTCCTTCGTGTGGAAATTGAAAAAAAAGCACCTTCCATTTCCAAAAGCCCGCCTCTATACAGATAAGCAACTGCCACCACACAGCTCCTCTGTATAGCCTTTGCATGTTCACGGGGCTTTCGTACATTTGCTCGGGGTATTTTGAGACCTTCCATGCACATTCAAAAACACATAAAAGTGAGGCTCGCAGAAGACAAGCTGCATAGAAAATGGATGGCAGGAATAATAACACTGTGACAAAGTTGCATGGACTAACTGTTTCCTGTTTGATTTCTCTGACACACAATAAGCAAGGAGAAACAAAATTCCCATGATGATCACTGAATGGCATCTGAAATGTCATTCTTTTTTTTTAAATAGTCTTCTATAGAATTGCAATAAACATGCTTCAGATTTGGATCACGTTCAGTGATGTTCAAGTCAGTCAGGGATGAACAAATTCTTGTTCTACCAGCATCAGACAGCTCTTCAATCTTGCTTCCTGCTGGCGTTCGCTGAAGTGTGATCACTTGCATCTTAATATTTTTAGTTTTCAGTCGGTCGGCAGAATGGGAATCACATTCCAGGTGCATTGACCCATAAAGATGCCACAGTAAATGGATGACTGAAGCTCCGTTTAAATTTTGTTCCTAGAAAACATGGCCACCGTTGACAAAACGACGACTCGTGAGCCAACGTTGGAGGGCAGGATGGGCAAACATGTCAGACTGGGGTTTTCGTGGATATACCGAGTTATTTAAACTGCCCTGCCAGTCATGATGCAAATGAGAAAACTAGGACATCCTAGAAGAGGTTTAAATGCGTTTGAGAGTTGACATAAAAAAAAAGAACTGTAGTTGGCAGATGTTAAAAGCATAAATTGGGTTTTGCCAGAATTTGTGATGTATCATCTTGTATGAGCTGTTATTGAATTGATGACTTACATGTGGATATCCCACTCTCTGCATTAGTCAATCAGATATGCAGGCTAAATAACTGCTAGTACACCGAGTGCACCTATTTTTTTTGTGATTTATGGTAGGATATCAAGTTCTAACACAATGGGATGATGATCATTGTTTGACGGCAGGTAGACTCACACCATTAAAAGGGGAAATCGCAATCATTAAAACTGTTTGCATTCCAAGTCATTCAGCACAGGACCGGACGTGCATTGGCGAATGTACACAAGCGAGGAAGGTTTTGAACACGATTGAAATCCGCAGCACGGACCATTGATCCCTCTTCATTGCTTCCACACTCTTCTTTCCTCCTGGCTCCCTCTTTCAGCCCTTCGCTTCACGACAACTCAAATGAGGAGATTGCGATTGATATAGAATCACATCAAAGGATGTATTACAGTCTTCGTTTAAAAAGATCAAAGACCTACGGATACAACGTGATGTGGCTAAAGATGTACAGAAGTGGCAGAGAAGCTGATGGCAAGAATTAAAAGGAAAGACAGCATAAAGTGGAGGACTGTTGTATTGTCCTCAATTCTATTATGGGACCAGTGGGCAGAAGGGAGGGGCAATGAGATGTTCTTTTTTTAAACCAGCAACTGTGACTATAAATAGCACCATTACATTCATCACTTTCCCCATCCCGACATGTGCTGTGTGAGCATTGTGGGGGAAGTCAGACGGGGGTGTCTTCCTCATTTTCAACATAATTGGTTAAGTAAAGATGAATTTGATTGCTCCACTTAGAGCATATGGCTTGAAACAATGTTTAGTACAGATTAAATATTTTTGCAACATGGAGTGTATGATTTTTAGAGCTATATCATCTTTTTTTGTTTGTTTTTGCAAAAAAAAAAAAAAAAACAAAAAAAGGCTAGACAATGCCAAATACACATTACTTTATTTAGTATTTTTAAAATTGTGGCTGAGAGGTGTTGACTTCAGGTTCTACACCACGGAAAAAAATCATTGAGTTAGCATGTAACCTTTAGCAAATGAAGTGTTGCAAATGAGTTTGAAATCAGGCAGCAGACTAACAAGGCAGCACAGAGAAATTGATTTTATTTTACAGTATTTGTAAGACTTAATATCACGGTTGTCTCATTTATTGAGAGTTAGTGGTGAAACAATTCATTCATCATACCAATGTAGCAATTTACAGTGGGTATGGAAAGTATTCAGACCACCTTAAATTTGTAACATTGCAGCCATTTGCTAAAATTATTTAAGTTCATTTTTTTCTTATTTCCTTGCAGGTCTGAGTCTACTGTCGAGACCTTCATGTTCCGGGGAATGACAGTCTTTCAGGACTTGATGTGAGAGACTAACATCAACTCCATTCTCAAAAAGGCCCAGCAGAGAATATACTTCCTGCGGTTTCTGAGGAAACAAAGGCTGCCACAGAGCTGTTCAGGAGGTTCTACACAGGAGTCATCAAATGTGTCCTGTTCATCAATTCAAGGCTGGTTTGGTGTGTCCAGAAAAAAGGACCAATTCTGAGTCCAACGGACAATGAAAACTGTTGGAAGAATTGTCAGTTCCCCCCTACCTACACTTGAGATAACATGCACGCTGCTAGAATTACAACAAGAGCATAAAAAATCCTCTTGGACCCTCCACATCCCTTACCCGAGTATAGGAAGTCATTTGCACAATTGATATTGTTCCAGATTATGGATCTACTAGTCACTTTAAACTGCATCAATTTGTTGAAGTCTGCACCACTTGCTCAATGGCCACTGCGCCAGTCTATTGTTCTACTATTCATTTCAAACTACTCTAATTTGCTAGAGGACTCAACACTCAGCATCATTTTGCAAAACTGCCCCCTCCAAAAAAAAAACAAAAAAAAAAAAAAACTTTAGTAGCATTACCACATTACTGGTAACCTTTTATAGCTCAATGAGTGTGTTTTTATGTCTCAAAAGTATTTTCAGTCAATTTGTCAGTCAACAAATCAGTCTGTTGTCGCACTAGAGCAGCCACAACCACCAATGACATTCCTTGTATTTTTGACATATTTGGCAAATAAAGATGATTCTGAGCTGCAAACGTGAAAAAAAAACTGCCAAGTCAACTATCCATCCATCCATTCATTTTCTTTGCCGCTTATCCTCACAAGGGTCGTGGGGAGTGCTGGAGTCTATCCCAGCTGTCAACAGGCAGGAGGCGGGGGACACCCTGAACTGGTTGCCAGCCAATTACAGGGCACATGGAGACAAACAGCCGCATTCACAATCACACCTAGGGGCAATTTAGAGTGTCCAATAAAAGTTGCATGTTTTTTGGGATGTGGGGGGAAACCGGAGTGCCCGGAGAAAACCCACGCAAGCACAGGGAGAACATGTAAACTCCACACAGGTGTGGCCCGATTTCAACCTTGATCCTCAGAACTGTAATGCAGATGTGCAAACCAAGGGGAGCTCAATGAGTCAATTGCGAGGCAGTCTTGGTCGATGGCGGGACTGCGTGCTAAAAAAAAAAAAAAAAAAGTCAATGTTCCCTCTGAACTGCGCACGTGTGCAATTATACACTGCTGATCCAGTCTCTTTGCAGATATTTTGCATTGAGCGCAAAAAAATCCAAGGCAAATTGAAAGTATAACATACAGCTATTCAGTTTGTGGCATTTTGCCATGTGATTCAATGAGTGAGGGATGACTGGTTGCTGCATTCAATGGCACAATTCACATGCGTACTGTAAAAAATGAAAAGAAGCCTTTCTTTTAGGCAGCACACAGAACTTTCTCTAACAACGACAGCTGCTCCACCACACACTCTTTTTCCTAGTTTACCTTACACCGCCCCCTCTGGTCTTAAAGATGTACACTCATAATTACAAATGTTACAGTACTTAAGCAGCCCATCAATGTGTTTTATAATGACAGCATCCACCACTCCTGCTTTAGTTAGCAACACAGTCTGGGGACCGTAGAGCAAAGACGAGCTAGACATGCTGCTTATGTTTACTTTCGATATTAATGGAGAACGTTTAAAAAAAAATGCTGTCGTTTTAAGATGTAATGACTGTCGGTGTATGTGAGTAATAAAAGAAAAAGTGGTTAAACTGGAGGAGATTTTCTCTTTTCCGAGTGGGAAAGGTCTGATCTGAAGCCAAAGTAGAAGGAGCAGGATGAGATGGTGTGTAATTTTAAAATTCTACCTTGGCACAGCCTGATCCAGGTTGAAAGCACAGACAATACAGTGCACAAAAAGCTAATTCTGTATTTTAAATATAAGAGGCAATATAACATTAACCTTAAAAAGGTTTGGGAGCATCATCCCACCCCACCCCCTGCCCAGTTGTCGGTAGCTCACAAGAGGCTGGCTGCTTGAAAAGTAGATCTTGGGGTAAAAAAGTCTTGGCACCCCTGTGCTAACCAATTGTCTACCATGCTGCCAGATTTAGACATTGTTTTCAAATATATGTTTAACTTCTTCAAAAAGGGGTCACTGCTGTTGATTTGGATTAACCAATTTTACAAAACACACAAGGACTCGTAGAGGAAATATTTATCACAAAATCAAACCATCTTGGCATTTAACGCTCCCCCTGGCATGAAAAATGAGAAGTGTGCCCATCCATTTCCATCCATTTTCTGTACCGCTTATTACCACTCCATGTCTAAACTTGCTACCTAGTGTAACACAAACAGATCACAATTTATAACATCAGATGAGATTGAATTATTTTAAAAACTTCGATTACATAATTCGTCGAGAATGCTCAGACTGAACAAATAGACATGCTCGTGCAAATGTGCGTATGCACATGAAAATAACAGTCATGCCTCTGAACAGAGATGGAAGCTCAAATTTTATTCCCTGACAAAGTCAGCAAAGGTTACAAAATATGCACAGGGTGTCAAGCGAGTCCTCCCACGACTCTTCCAAAAATATACAATGAAATAAAACACAGAAACTGTGGTGCCAACATGATAAATAAGACTTGTGTGTCACACACACACACACACACAAATCCCGCAAGTAAATAGTTAGCGGTATGTATAAAAAGGTTGAATAATATTGATCAATGACAAATGAGTTGAAAATTATAGTAAAGCTACAATATTCAGAGTTTCCAAATGGACATTGTATTTTATTGGCAATTATTATTACTACCGCAATAAATGCAATATGGTGTGTGGCACCTTTAATAAGAAAATGAGGAAGTTGACATAAAGAGAGTGAGGTGAGTGAAAGCTAGCAAATAAGCTAAGATATCAAACCATTTCTTCTTTTTGTATGGTCCATCAACAGATAAAAATACCCGCAGCAGACAAAGCAATCCTTGATAAATGGGTGTTGTTGTTTCTGGTTCAGTGAAATAATAAGGGTGCTGCAGAACACCAGGAGTTTAATTTTTGGGTTGCAGCAAGTTGGTGGGCAAAAAGCCATCAATTAATGTAATTTGTTCATAATTATCCAGTTCCATCACGTTTGCTAGGTGGAGGTGGAACAAACAGGATGGATCCAAGGAGTAAACCCACACTTGCTGAGGTATTCACAAGTTTTTAAAAAGGTCTCTAATTAATGACAAATATTTTAATGAGAGTCCCACCACTATTAAAATGAATCACTGTTATCTAAGTCCTAGGTAGCTTTAGTGAAGAAAAAAAAAAAACTTATGCTCTTGCGGCCATATAACATGTTTGCATTGGAAAGCATGTTGCAATGCATTGAGCACCAGTATTTTGGATTTTTTTTCGAATTAATATCATGCTAAATAATTGGATACGATAATCATACTGACAATATTACATTTTGATACCATGTCATCCCCAGCTCCTACATTTTGGGTCCATTTTTAAAAAGGGATTGGGAAGGGATTATCGCAACACCAATAATGATCAATGCAGGCATTGAAATCAACTGTCATGAGACAGACGAGCTGTGCTGAAAATCTTGATACGAAATTAATCACTTGGAAAAGTTATTTTTCCCGTCTAAAAGAAATAGAGACAGAAGTAAGTGAGAGACACAGCCTGCGAGAAAAGACAGTCGAATGGTCGACTGGCTCAGTTCATGCAAGAACACAGATGGGCTAAATATAATTTGAAGTTAACTCTGACTCACTTTAAAGTACGTATCCCAGGCAGAAAGGCTCTCGGCTTCAAAGTCAGGCTGCAGGAAAGGCTACATAAATAGAACATCTCAATTTAGAATGGCGCAACTGTATTTTTTAAATATTTGATTAGAGGAACAAACGTCATGCTAATGGTGACCAAAATAAGTGAGTGCAAAGTTGGGAAAGTTCTCAACCAAAGTGTTACAATAGGGTGTTAAAGGGGAAATCCAGTGGTTTGAATCAACAATGTATCCAATGGGTTATGTAAGATTTACTCTATTTTGACAATGTGATGTTAAATCCTCTCTCATTTCATAGTGTTGTGAGAAGATTTTTATCAACAATTACGAATTTTCAGGGGCGCTACCATTTTCGCAAGTCACATGACTTATGTGCTCAGATGTGACGGGTAAGGTGCCGCACCAAAGGCTCATTTACATTGTGCCCAGTGCGGCTTTCTCGGATTTATCCCCACCTGATGTAAAAATAGCAGTATCGGTTGATTGGGAAGACGGAGGAATACTTCGATACAGATTTGAACCTGTGGCTGTAAATAATGTTCACTATTCGGATGGTTCTTTGGGTGGAATGACAACTTGGAGGCCTACGCGTGGGACATAAGTGCGTAAACAAAGGCCCCCGGAGCTCCGGGCTGGCAGACGCGGATGGTTCTTCGGACGGTAATGACGCGGAGTCTGACGAGCTTTGGTGTCCGGCGGAGGCTCCGACGCCGAAGCATGGCTCGTGGCCCGTCACCAGACACCGAAGCATGCCTTGTGGCCGACTGCTGGAGTTGAGAGCTCCGGGAGTCTTTGTTTACGCACTTCCGTCCTGCGCGTACGCCTCCAAGTAATCAGACTCCGGCGTCATTCCGCCTGAAGAACCATCCGAATATTCACCATTATTACATTGGATCCATTGTTCATGCAAAACACTGGATTTCCCCTTAAAGGCATATATAAAAGCACAAGTAATTTAGTACTCTTCATTTGGAAAAAGATTAAATCCACTATACTCACAATATCACATGACCAAACCTAGAAAACTGGTTAGCGGACTTCCTGTGTAGCCCACGATAACCAGCGTATCGGGTTGATGACATGATGCTTTAATCTAAACTTGCTAGAATGTTATTTTCTTTATGGCTGGTGTCTCTGGGCAAACGATACATATATGACATGACATATGTAAACATGAACAAAACCCAAACATGGGATATTGTCATCTTTGGGCTCATTTTGCAAAACAAAACTATGTATAAATTGAACATTGCTACGGGATTTTTGTCCTGGTCTACTGCTATAATGTTCGCCAAATACCTAACCAGGAAATAAGTGCTTTATTCTGTTTTCCCGGATGTGGAAATTGTTTGCTCATAAACCCTGAGGCACGTATGCTTCGGGCTCCATTTAACAATCTTGTTGATTGAAGACTCTAAATTGCCAGTAGATGTGAATGTGGGTGCGAATGGTTCTTTGTTTATATGTGCCTTCCAATTAGCTGGCAACGAGCTCATTTTGTACCTCGCCTCTTGCCTGAAAACACAGTAGCTGGCATAAGCTCCATCCCCTAGTGATGAAAACCAGTATATGAAATGGATGGATGGATATGAATTTATTTGGTTTTATTTCTAGTAACGACTTAGAAAGTTCTTGGTTATTCATTCACTTATAACAGTCATAGGTTTGCACTTGAGTGATAGGGGTTTCAATTAGTTGTTGCTTTGGCTCTGTAGTAGTTTCTTTCGGCTTGTCCCTTTCGGGGTCGCCACAGCGTGTCATCTCAGATGAACGCACATATATGTTCGGCACAATTTTTACGCCGGATGCCCTTCCTGACGCAACCCTCCTCAGGGAGTAGAGGCCCCAGTGGGATACTAACCCACAACCCCTGGTTTACCAAACCAGTGCTCTAACCACTGAGCTCCAGGGCCTTGCTTCGACTCTGTGAGATTTAAAAAAAACTTTATCAAGCTTTTTGATGGAGAGATGAGCGAGAGCCAAATTTTAGGTGCATAGTGTAGTCAGGGTGTGACCTTTTTGTTCAAAGCTGAAGGGGACTAAAAATGGGTGTGCAGTGTGCAGGCAAAGATGATCATGATTATCACCATAGGTGTGGCAGACTACTGTACAGTAGGTTATGAAAATAAATACAAAGCCAAGTGTACGATAGGTGGAGGTAATTTTAGGGAGGGGGTTTCCATATTATGCAGTTTTAATCGAGCAACAGAGGTTCCTTCCTTTCTTTACATGTATTCCACTTTAAAATTGGGGAGGAACTTCCTGCCACCTTACAGTCCAATTATGTATCAGAGATCTACAATTTCATTTAATTCCTAATTATTAGTGCATTTTGCTGCATTCATGTAGCACATTCCTCTACATTTCATATATTTTCTTGCAAAACAAAATATATGTGATTTAACTTTACTGTCTATAACCAAAGACACACAAACTGCTAATACTAAACCAGTTTTTGCATTCAAATATACTGTACAGAATGTCGACATGTAAATGTCTTTTGCGGAGCCGAACAAGGACATTGACAGAATTTCTGATACCGATCAGATTAGTGTAAAGTCTCATGAAGATGTGGTCTAAAATGCTACAACTGATATCAAGCAATGTTCAACTTGAGATTCCAGAATTGACCCTGCCACAGTTTCCTTCTCCTGACATTGACTCAGCCATCTGTGGCCATCAGGCTATAAGCGTTAAACAGCTTCACAATCTGCAGAGCAGCTCATTTTTAGGAGTGAAGTTCCTCCACTCCACATCACTGACTTCCAAACGACGTGAAATATTCACAAAAAAAGCTGTGCGTCATTTGTCACAGAGACGATGGGAGTATAAAAGGCTAAATGTGTTCCACTTATCTCTTCGCTCCAGAGTCTAATTTGCATGGGCTTCAACTTCAAAAACGCTGACACCAGTGCTGGGAGATTTTGAAGTGCCCTTTACAACACAAGATGTCAAGTTGTCTGGTAATTATTATTTTTTTTTTTAACCTCAATCGAAGTCAGCAACTTTGCGATAGTATAACATACAAAAACAAGACATGCACCAAAATGTGCCTTAACTTTAGGCAAATGCCCAATTACATCAGCGATACCGGATGTTGGATGATGTTTGTTTGGTTTTGATCATTTGCAATTGCTTTCTACTCATTTCAGGGTCTGCTGCCTTCAAAGTTGAAGTGTAGATAATAAAGTCTGTGAACAGCATCGCAGAAGAGTCCACCAATACTAATAGCCAGAAGGCATCGGAACATATTATGCACATTCGAGTCAGACTGAATACTACTGAGGTTTTCAACACACTGCACAGGGATTCAATCAGGAAGCAATGGTTGCAGTTCAATGTCTGCATAGCTCTGAGCTCGGCGAAGGTTATAAATAGTCTCTTTTTTTTTCCACTTGAAGGAACAGCTCAGTTCACCACATCGCAGTTTAGAATGAACCTGATATTGCTCATGTTTTCATGCGGGGTGTGAGGTTGGAATGTTGACTATTCCGGTTGTGACATTTGATGTGATCAACCACACAATGGTGAGGAACAAGGAACAACATGGGGGAGCGGGGGGATCTTGCATTATGTGACTTTACTTCTTGACATCTGACTGTCTCACTTCAGAGAAACTGCATTAGTCGGATTTTTCCTATTACCGAGTCATGTTTAACTGATAACTATTCAATGTAGTGCAGCGTGCTGCAGCAGCTTCACCCTTTGGGTAGCAGCCTAGCCTAGCTTTGCATGCTAGTGCACATGCTATTGGTCGTATAGAAACATGCTGCCATTCTGTTGGTATGGGGAAGCAATTTAATTACTGTAAGTTAGCACCCATTATTCCCACCATGTTGTAATGTTGGTTTGACTTGAAAGATTAAAATACCTGATCTGACTAATGCGCTGGTTTCCAACTTTTACGGATACAAGACTCAATCACGCCAACAGACAAAAATGTGACCAAAAAAAAAGAACATGCGTTAAGTAGTATATGTACTTACTACCATCTAACAGATGGCATAAATAGATGGACAAAAGACACTATATTTTTTGAGCAATTAAGTACAAAGGTATATACAGTAAATCCTTCCATCCATACATTATCTGAGCCACTTATCCTCACTAAGTTCACAGGAGTGCTTAAGCCTATCCCAACTATCTTTAGGAAGGAGGCAAGGCACATAAAAAACAAAACAAACATTTGCACTCACAGTCACAGCTATGGGCAATTTAGAGTCTCCAATTAATGCATTTTCACAGGAGGAAATTGGAGTGCCCGGAGAAAAGCCACGCAGGCACGGGGAGAACATGCTAATTCCACACAGGCAGAATCAGGATTTGAACCGCGGTCCTCAGAACTGTGGGGCAGACACTCTCCAGCTGTTCCACCGTGCAACACACACACACACATTCAAAATTTCATGAAGCAGTACTTTTCAAAGGTCACACTCGATGGCTATAAGGCCACCCGAGGGAAGATTGCATAATTCTTTCCCCATGATATTTGCTTCATCCTCAGTCATCTTAATCCAATTTCTCCCCAATAAGGATGAGGAGATGCCCCTTACTGTTATTATGACTGAGCAGATGTAATCCTACACCACAGACCGTAATAAACATTTTTATTCCACTAATTCTATTGCTCCACTAAATCCGGGAATGGATTTGAAATGACTTTTCTGAATGGATGCACAGCCAAGTGGGGCAGGACATTAAGGCGTGTTGATGTACTTAGGCAGAGAGGCAAATGAACAAACTCAGCCACAGGCGTAAACAACTGCCTTGGCCAGACCTGGGGTGCACTTTGAGGCTCTGTTTTGCTGCCTTCATCAACAGCATTATGCATTTAGTTTGGTTCAATGTGATGCTTTTCCCCCAAATATCACATGGCCTTCCCAAAGTGTTGCCTTGACTGACAATTTGTCATAATTATTTCACTATATTTTACCATGCAGCAAAACACGATGAATTTCTGAATGAGAAGGACTCCATTAGGACTCAAGGAGGAAAAACAGGTACTTAACACCAGGGAGTGTAGTAATCTATAAATAATGTACTACTAATTTATTAATGATAGGTCTGATGGTCATCTGGATGTGATTGTTAATGCATCAGTCTCTGGAAGTAATTAAGGCTTCTGTCTCAACTAGGTGGCTCTCAAAAGAAAATGTCAGCCATGTGAAGGTGAGAGATGCTATAGTATGCTTGTCTGTGCAGTGTTATTCTGCTCAATGTGACTCGGGCGTTCTAATGTAAATTGGACCTCCAATCCCATAAAAAAAAAAAAAATTAGGAATTGATCAGAAAATATTTTCAGTTCAGACAGAAAAGCTGAGCAAAAAGGAAGCCGCAAAGGGGAAAGGAGATGCAAAGGTACAAATCTGCTAAACGTAGTACTTTCAGGAGCACAGTGGTATCTATAAGTCTTACACGTATGCCCGGTGGGGTCTTTCCATATTATTCCGTCATTCATCAAAACTTCTTTAGCTTGAGAAACGTTGAAACTTGAGTGTCTAAATGAAAAGCACTTATCGCCGTCTTGTCTTCTACCTTGTCAGTTTTAAAACGTGCGTTTTAAAGCTTGAAGTGACATTGATCCCAGCAGAACTGGGGATTTTAGTCAGGTTTTCAAAAGTGGTCTTTGCTTTTTCAAAGCTAAATATTGTCTTCGCATGTGTTACAAATGATGAAACAGTTGACCTATATTTCATGTCTTAGGGGTTGGAAGAGTCGTGGGACACAAGAGTCATGCCGCAGAGGTATTTTATTTTCCTTCAGCATGTCAAAAGACAACTGAATTTATAAATTAAGACATTTGTGAGATCCTCTGACACAAGCAGATGGTATCATCCGCTACAGAACTATATTAGTGCTTTGGCGAAGGGCTGACGTGCAATACCCTGTAAAACATGTTTATATTGATATGTAGTACTGTGCTCACATTCCATCAATTTCTTTATTTTCTTGCCGGTCACTACTTATTTTTGGCAGAGCTGCCAGCTATTTCGTTTCAACGGAGGGTGACATCATCAGCAAAGCTTCTGTCAGTGACGAGCAATACTTGTCAACGCTTCTTCACGCCGTGTGGAGGAGATGTGGTCAAAAGCGAAAGGATTTCTTTTTAATGACTGATCCTTCCAACAGCTGAGGAATGCTATGTAGATAAATCTGAATTACATTCTGGTTTATGAATGTATCCTGTTTACATGGCAACACAAAAAAAAAAAAAAAACCTAACCGATGTGAACTACTTACTTGTGGTATGTAGAGTAGCTGGAAATTATACTAAAGTATTGGTAAGAGGAAAGCGTAATAGGACTTAAGTAAAAAGTTGTCTACCAAACTTCATGACAGTTTAGGTGATTTTAGCCAGTGATTATTCAGATCATGACCTCTGTTCAATATGATGAACGAAATGATCCATAAGGGATCAAATGTGTTGGTACCATTCATCTTCAAAATTAAACCACAACTCTTAAAACAGCATCTAATTAAGCATACTAATGAAACAATACATAAACATCTTCCCAACACCAAATTTAAATGAACCACTTGCCATCTTATTTAAACCTTCATGGCATTATTATATAGTGGCATAGTTTGAAGGAAAGCCAAACTAAGAAAATATCATGATTTCCAAGCAAGTCGGTACATTATTCCATGTGAGTGCAAGAACTAAACATATTTTAAAAGACATCTTAGAAATAATATTTGAAGTAGCTGAATTAAAGGATCAGATCCATGATGCAGTCGTTTTAGTCATTTGCGTGTTCACAGAAAACATTTTAATCGTGTCTCTGTATTCAATGGCACCGATGCATGTCCGTGTTGGGACAGGGCAACAACAGCAACAAAAGTTTTGAAACGTCATCATGCCTTGGAGACGAACAAGACTGTCAAGTTCAGGTGCACCGACTAAAATCCTTCTAAGAAGATGTACAGTATTTGTGGCTTGGTAGGAAGGTATGCAGTGGAGGCTCATTCCAGTCATACAAGCATGCAAAAAAAAAAAAAAAAAAAACCACAACACTAGGTCACATGCCAGGAAATTTTTTGCACTGAGGTATAGTTTCAGCGGTTTGTTTTTAATTCAAACGTACCTCTCATCGGATTCTGAATCCATAAGATCCCCCCGATAAGGTGAGGAGACCTGCCGAGCATCGCAAACCACAAACAGTCCAGAAGATTCCAGCACCTCTCTCACATCGAGTGTCCTCACAGATTCATCTTATGTTCTCCCAATTACAGGGGACATGCTCCACATGTTAAGACCACCTGCTGCGGGATGGGCTCGACTAGTCTGGGGGAAAATGTTCACGCGCACGCACATCGTGCACGCAGAGTGACATCACAAAAAGGCAAAGTGCGGTGCCTTTCCAAATAAAACGCTCAATAAGTGGACTGGCAGGGGTCCTCCAAGGAGATGGTTATGCAAAACAAGCCCCACTGTGCTCGGCTGCAGACCTGTTAACCACCGATTATGTGCTGTCACTCTGCAAAAACGATCACGCGCGTGATGGGCAACAATAGAGCGAGCGAACGCGCGCGTGCACGAGCAAGATTAGCCAGCACAGTGATGCGGAAAGAGGAAAAAGACAAAGCGTCACCCAATCACGAGCTTTCACAGTTGAACTGATCCAAGTCTGCCCACGCAGCCAAGCCTTCCTTGTCATCGCTGTGACTTTTGACCATTTCCTCTTCTTTTTTTTTTTGTATAGAACGAACAGATGACAATATAACCGCTTACCTTCGAGAGCCATAGCGTCAGTCCACGAATGAGGGCATCACTCACAAAAGAGCCGGAGAAAATGCCAAAGTCAACGCTTTCTCATTCTACCTGGTTCAACCGTTTTATCGTTTGATTGCTGCGGGCAAACCAGATTGCACATCAACTGCAGCCGCTTCTCAAAGCATCATGGGAAATATAGTCTAAGAGCAGAGGACTAGCTAAGAAGTAGCCACACACTGCTGGGTTTGGAATTATTATGCAAATCATATTTTTTTAAATCTTATTTTAATATATAAAAATGAGAGTTGATTGGAATAATTCTCAAACCATCAACTCTCACAATATATCTCAAACGTTTTTTAACAAACCTCCCCGAGATAATATTAAAACAAAATTAACATAACTTAAATGCACTGCTCCAAATGATTTCCTATGTCAATTTCTTGATATTTTCCAGGTTTTTAAGAATCGATAATCACATTTTTTGTGAAATTGCTGCATTAGAAGGTTATATTTATCGAAATCAGTCAAATCCATTCGATCAAAAGCATAAGTCTACATTTGAACATAGACAGAATAGGAATTCTCAAACTGTAAAAATCTATGAACGATTTTAACACTTTAATTGTAAAGAAATGCACATATTTGTTTATTGCAAAACATTCAAGGGCCGATTTACCATTCATTGATTATTTTGAGGGACAAAATTTATTTTTACGGCCTATTGTTTAAAAATCAAAACAATGAAGGTGAGATCATCACATTGCCTGGTCATGTGCTTCTATCTTTGTTTATCTTGTATTCTTTGACGTTTGTCAGAACATACGCTTTTTTTAAAAAAAAAAATCCAAGATTCCAGTCACACCAGTCGAGTTTAGTTCATATCGAAACACTTCCTTTTACACTGAAGGCAAACCTGTTCCCCAAATCATTCTATGCAAGTAAGACGCTTAGAAAATTTTCAGGCATACTTCATTTATATCAGGAAATTGTGTTACTCCTGAAAAAAATAGCTTTAAACTGAATAAAAAAGAATGGAAAAATACAAATGAAAGACTTATATTCCAGCAAATGAAAACTGCCACACATGCAGAAATTATTATTCATTATTCTTTTTGTGATCCATTTTATGGCATATTAAATATGTAAATGTATACCATTGATTGGCAATTCTTGTAGGGAAATGTGACAAAACTATTCAGTCTCATGAATCATCTTTAATTTGATGAAGCCAGTTAAAAGCAAAGAAAAACAATTACCCACTGGAATACATTTGTTCAGTGCAAGATTACTGGTAATGCTTCAAATCAAGAAAAATTTAAAGTAAGAATTCTTGAATTAAGTTTTATAGAAGAGGAAAGGTTAGGTTAAAATTAGAGATAATAGTGAGGTACGCCCCAATGTGATCCGAAGAAAGTGAAGCCGTTTCTGTACTGGCCGCTGAGTAGACGGAGCTGAGTTTCTTTGCTGTCGGCGTACATGTTGAAGGTCGTGCCGCGGGGTTGACCCGCGTGCAGAGTTCGCCCCTTACTAGTGACGAACACGATTGACTGCAAGACGTTCGTGTACTTTCCAGAAACCTGAATGATGGTTTCATCCTTGTACAACAGAATCTCCTTGGCCGTGCCTTCTTCCTTGCCAACTACTGGAGACCAGATTGGACCGTATCGGAATTGAATTCTGATGGAGAAACAAATCAAATAAAGCAGGCATGTTATTATAATAATAATAACCAAAGGGATCAATCAGATCACATTTGTTTAATATTTACCCAGTGAAGTAATTGCTGTATCTCTCCCATACCCGGATAGCTGTGATGGGACCGTCTCCAGAGAGGGTGAATGAGTCACCTCCGCCCGGGCCCACGGGTGTACTAAATGAATACAACTCAGCCTGGAGTGAAACTAAAAAAATGAAAAACAAAACAAAAACACAGAAATGAGGAAAGGAGGACCCAATTAATTGTGTTTGTATTGAGATGAACTTAATAGTTGTGCACCAGCGTAATGAATTTGAAATCCAATTTCAGTCCATCCAAATAGCATTGCATTTTGTGAACATTGGTTAATATAGACCTTTCTGGACAAAACCTTATTTCAATTATGCTCTGTTTTACACTGCTGTTAAATTTTTGTGCCAATATTTTTGTCCAGTAGTGTACTAAAATGCGTGCCTTGGCTTAAAGACCAAAGTATGGAAACTACTATCTATCTATCTATCTATCTATCTATCTATCTATCTATCTATCTATCTATCTATCTATCTATCTATCTATCTATCTATCTATCTATCTATCTATCTATCTATCTATCTATCTATCTATCTATCTATCTATCTATCTATCTATCTATCTATCTATCTATCTATCTATCTATCTATCTATCTATCTATCTATCTATCTATCTATCTATCTATCTATCTATCTATCTATCTATCTATCTATCTATCTATCTATCTATCTATCTATCTATCTATCTATCCCTAACCCAAAATCCCTAACCCTAACAGTTATAACCCTAAATCTGTTTTTAATTCCCCAGTGGGATATTTTGAAAAGTGGTCAAGGAAGAAAAAGAAAAACTAAATTCTTCAAATCTTGGAGACACAGAGTGTTTACTTCCCAAATACATGTCATCTGTATGCTGGACAATTAAACAAACTTACCATCAGGAAATGTGAAAAGCATGAGAAGAGTGACAATTGGAATAGTATTCATTCTGTAAAAAAAATAAATGAAAAAAATGATACTGGAAGTACATATACAGTGAATATATATTGAATTACTTGTTCCATTTTGGATAATGTATAATGTGTCTTTAAGGAGCCTCAGTTATTACCTGTGTTATTCCTCACAACAACTGGCCTTTACCTGTTAAATAATCAGATTACAACATAGCATACATATCAAACTCATTTGCATCAATATATGATTAGAAGCTAATTTGCAATCACAAACTGTCCAACCGTAATTATTTGTCAAATAACAAATAAATTCTACTCACAGAGTTTTACATGGAAGTGCTCAAAGATCAGCGTGTGCAGCTCTGGTTCTTCCTTTTCTAATGTGAGAGCAGGTTTAGAAACACGCCTTGAGTATGCCGGAGCCCATTGCCCATAACAGACTGTACATCCTGGTTGAAGCAAGACCAAGGAAATAATTAAAAAGTCTCAGAAGGTAGCTTTTCTGGTCTGCCACCGTCAGCACCTGATGACTGAAAAAAGATATAACTATGATAATTATAGGTGTGGCTGAGTGAGTCATCGTCATTGTTTTCTTCGCAAGCGGAGGAACAACCCTGAAACAAGTTTTCGGCTTCCGCAGTCAATTTGTGTACTACTACTACTGTATGCTATGGATTGTGAATTAGCAAGCGGGTAAACAGCTAAGGTATTGGAGGAGTGAAAAAAAGATAAAATCATTTCTCGAATGCTTAAAGGGTTTTATTGGGTTGTAATTATGGGGGGAGGGAATGACAGCAATATAAAACAAACATATCTGTTGAAAGAAAAATAATTGGTGAATGATTATGTGACAGGAAAAATACATATAACATATCATAACCCTCCCATTGGACCACAACAAACAGATGAGCTCACGATTCTCAGTTTTGACATAAGATAAACATTAAAAAAAACATAAAGGTAAGTTTGAGCTTTACTTGTTCACCGTTTCACAAAAATTTAAGTTTAGTATATTTGAAGCAGATGGCACGGTGGTGCAGCAATAGAGTGTTAGCCTCACCGTTCTAAGAACTGCGGTTCAAATCCTGGCACCGGCTGTGTCGAGTTTGCATGTTCTCCCCGTGCTTGCGTGGGTTTTCTCTGGGCACTCCGGTTTCCTCCTACATCCCAAAAACATGTATCAATTGGAGACTCTAAATTTCTTATAGGTGTGATTGTGAGTCCAGCTGTTGTCTCTCTCCATATTACCTGTGATTGGCTGGCAACCAGTTCAGGCTGTACCCTGCCTCTGCTGTGATTGGCACTAGCACTCCCGCGACCCTTCTGAGGATAAGTGGCTCAGAAAATGGGTGGATGTATGGATATATTCGGAGCTTGGTGTGGCACTTTCACGATGAACCTAAATTAATGAAACTTTCATTTGATCTCCAAATTTTGAGGCTTATCAAGAAATCTTACCCCGAATGGGAATAGTATCCCAAACTTTTTGTGATTAGCTTACCCTGTACATTTTGTACCGTATGTACAGTAACCATACATGAATTCTACCATACATTGACTCTCAGGTCCTTGCAGACATGCTGTAAGCCGTACAGTATGATTCATGTGTGCATTGTGTGGTTTCTGTTTAAAGGGGAAAACCACTCATTGAAAATAATGTATAAGATAGGTCATGTCAATAGTACTGTACCTTTAAAATAAAGATTTTCATCAGATATCATTTAAGGTTGTTTATGTCAGCAATATATCTGTTAACTACAATTGAAAACATACATTTCATTTTTTGTCTTACTGTCTGAAGTCAAATCAGATTTAACATCTCGTGTTTCAGGTCTGTCAGGTTCACCAAAATTATTTAATTTTGTTAAATGACACAATAATGAAAGAGAGAATTTCTCAGATAATTTTACATAATTATTTTTCAAGGGCAAAAGTTATCATATAATTCCTTCGTCTGGAATAGCATATCATTTGAACATCATAACTTGGGTCAAACGTTTCAGGTAACCTTCCACAAGCTTCTAATAATACTTTGCTGGAATCCTGGCCCGTTGCTCCAGACAGCACCGGTGTAACTGAGTCAGGTTTGTCGGTGCCTTGCTCGCAGACGCCTTTTCAGATATGCCACAAATTTTCGATGGGATTTAGATCAGGGCTTTGTGATGGTTGTTATCATTAAGCCACTTTTTAACCACTTTGACAGAATTCTGAGGGTCACTGTGCCCATCATTTGCGCCAAGTCTTAGCTTCCGGGCTCATATCTTGAGATGTTGCCTTAATATCTCCATGTAATGTTCTTTCTTCATGATGCTGTCTATTTTATGAAGAGCTCCAGTTCCTGAGGCAGCAAAACAGCCCCACACCATGATACTGCCTCCTCCGTGCTTCACAGTTGGGATGGTGTTCAGTTTTCCAAGTTTCTCTATTTTTTCTTCAGATGTAACGTTGGTCATTGCGGCCAAAAACCTCCACTTTAGTTTCATCAAACCACAGAACATGCCTCAAGAAGTTAAGACCTTTGTCTTGTTGTCTTTTTGAAAAGAGTAATCTGTGTGTTTTATGTTAGTTGATAAGTAATGGCTTCATTCTTGGTCAGTGACCTTTTAGCCCGTGAGAGTGCAGGACTCCTTTCACTGTAAATACTATCCCTTTCTTACAACCATCATGCATCTTCACAAGGTCTATAGCTTTTATTATGGAGTTGATTAACATATGTCGAACCAAAACACGTTAGTCTCTGGGTCACAGAGCACGTCTTCTTCCTGAGTAGTGTAATGGATAGACATTCGCATGATTTTTATACTTCTATATAATTGTTTGATCGGATGAACATGGCACCTTCGGGTATCTGGGAATTGTACCCAAGAGTGAGCCAGACTTGTAGAGCTCCACGAGTCTTTTGATTTGATTGCCATTTTTTTTCTTTTTAATTTTCCCATGATTTCAAACAAGGAAGCAGAGTATTTTAGGTGTGGCCTTAAATACATCCCCAGGTGTGAAGTCAATTAACCCACATGTAGTCAGTTAACCTTTCATGAGCTTCAAAGCCATGAACTCAGCATCTGGGCTTCCCCTTGTGCTTTAACGACAGTACTTTTTGTGTATGTAAACTTTTGACATTGAAGAAAATAATATAGAATTCTTTAAGAAATGTTGTCTCTCGTTATTGTGGCATATAACAAAACTAAATAATTCTGGTGAACCCGACTGACCTGAAACAGGACAGGTTATGTCTGGGTTGAAACTTGGGTGAGACAAAAAATGAAAAGTGTTTTTGCATAATGTATACATTCTTCTGGATTCAACAATACATATTGTAAATCACTGTTTGCACTGTACTGTGAAACTGAGATCATTGTACTTCAATAGGCATTTATATTTTTTGAAAGATAAATGACAACACACTTTAATAGTTCATAGTAAGCCTAGTTAGACAACTATACATTATATTAAAATTTCAGTCTTTGATTTCTAAATGTTTAATTGGAAATTTACTGGGGCTTCAAAGCTACTTACAAAACAATATAATTATTACAAAAATAACAACTGAAGCTGGGTGATACAACAGCTTTGACAATGTTTGATTACCAGGTTCGATCGTTAATTAGATGTTAACTATTTCACACGTTCGCTATGCGAAGAGACGTAATCAGGGTACAAAATGATGAAGCATCAACAGGGAAGTAGAAAGATTAAATTGGAACATTTCCAACAAAGATGATGCCTGTATTACAAGAGTTTACGAGTTGTTTCGTGAGAATCAGAGACAACAGCCCAGTGGGCCCCAATGGCGGTGATGGCTCCGTGGACCCGGCCGCTGAGGAACCGCAGTTCAGCCTTCTCATTGGTCGGATACATGTTGAATGTGTGGCCCTGAGGTTGGCCCGCAAACAGGGAACGGCCCAGGTTGGTGGTGAAAACCAGACTTTGTATGTAGTGGGCATACTTTCCGGAGAGCTGCACGATGGCCTCGTCCTCAAACAAAATCATCTCCTGTTGTTGGCCGTAAGTGTAGCCCGTAACGTTGGTCCATGTGTAGCCATAGCGAATTTGGAGGCTGATGAAGAGGAATAAATAAGTACAATGAATCAAAAAGGCATACATGGTCATAGTGTTACACCTTTATTATGCACTTATTCTTCAGTGGCCTGTGCCCTAGTCAACCTTTTATAAAAGATAAAGAAAACACATATTAATAATAAATTGGGAAATGCTATGATAAAACAGTTGTTCAGGATGGATTGAAAAGACATTTTTTGTGAAGGCTAAGCAGCTTGGAAAATGGATGGAATGGAGTAGATTATTTTAAACACATTTATAGAGCGATTGAAGTCATGTTTTTAAAGTGGTCATCTTTTATAGTTAAATACTAAAAATAGAAAATAGTGATTGATAGTTTCAATTTTAAGACCATACCATTGAAGATCTTGCCAAAATTGCCATCCATCCATTTTCTGTACCGCTTATCCTCACATGGATCACCCATCAAAATTATTTTTGGGCAAGACGTGCGGCACACCATGAACTGGTCATCAGCCAATCGCAGGGCACATATAAACAAACAACCATTCACACTCTCATTCACACCTACAAGCAATTTAGAGTCGTCAATCAACCTACCATGCATGTTTTGCGATGTGGGAGGAAATTGGAGTACGGAGAAAACTCACGCAGGCAAGTGGAGGACATGCAAACGCCACAAAGGTGGGCGGGGATTCGAACCCTCATCTCCGAACGGTGAGGCAGATGTGCTAACCAATCGTTCATTGTTCCACTTTCATATGTAATGGCTTTGCAAATAAAAATACAGGATCTCGATCTTAATGTTCAAAGTACCTTTGAGTTAGAGATAGAACTAAGTGTGAAGTACTCATCAAAGTGTTTCAAGCAAGTTTTTTTTGTGTGTGCCTTGATTCAATTTAACCTCTGGACTAGCATGACCTGAATGAGTGAGAATTTCCACAGAAATATAACAAATGATATTCCCCAATTATGATATGTCACATTGATTGAATTTGTTTTTGAAATGATCTGGCATTTATCAGCTGTTACTGAGTAACAAGTCACAAAACAGTACACACTCATTCAGGAGTGTATTTCAGAGTGTATTTCAGTATTTCATGAGTGACCCTTAAAGGATTCAGAAAATATTTCGCAACTGTCCAAATAAAACAATGCATGAAATGAAATATATCAGACCCCAAAGAAATTTTTGTTTTGGGTTGACAAGATACAATCGAAACAATGTTTGGATTTTCTCTATTTTCACTGCCTGCTTATGCTCCGCCGAATGCGTTAGTTATTCACCCATAGATGTAGTTATTGTTGGCCTCCCACACTCGGACTCCGGTGATCCTTCCATTGCCGGTGATTGCGTATGAGCGCCCCTGCCCTGAGCCCACTTGTGATGAAAATGAATAAGACTGGTATTCATTTTGGTCTGCAAAAAAATAAAAAAATAAATAAATAAAAAAACTAACTAAATAAAAATACAGTTGTTTTAGAATACAATGTTTAGTGTGCAATATTATGTAGATGTGCAACAATGAGGTAACAACAGGTAACAAAAATATCAGTTTATCTCTTGTTCATGTGCAGACTTACAATCACCGAATGCTGTGACTGCAAGGAGTGGCAGAAGAACTAAGGCCTTAAAACCCATTCTGTGTAAACAAAGAATAAGGGGTAAAAAACACTTAATTAATGTTTTACAATATCGGAGAAATAGATTTCAGCCTCACCTGCCTTCTGTTCCGTAGTTTTCTCTTTAATTGGAAAAAAACGGCAACAAAGGAACCAAAGTAAAACCATTAAATTTGAATCCAGGAACCCAGAAAATAATTGCCAGTTTTTTGATTCAACTTACCAATTGCGTGTCGGTTCACAGTAAGGATGTTCCTGCATTCGTCCACCGGGCTAAACTGTGAATACACTTTCATTCCATGGCAGTTTATTTATAGTGGCAATCTTTTATACTACTTCCTTCAAGTAGATGTCGAGACACAAGTGGGAGGAGGCGCTACCGACGCTTAGAGGCGTGTCAGGTATGTTTTAACTCCAAATCAGCAGAGCTATCATGCTGAACCTGTCCTGTCTTTGTAGCTTTTGACATTTCTTTTAAACGTGACATCACTTCCTCATTGCTTTTTTTGTTGTGGTACGTGTCCATCCATCCATTCATCCATCCATCCATCCATTTTCTGAGCCGCTCATCCTCCAATTAGCAAAAACTGGGATCAGATCCAAGGAAATTCTTTTTCGGATCGATGAGACCAAAGTCCAGCTGCATGGATGTGCTGCTATTCCAAAAATGTTGGTCGCTCCAAAAACAACAATGCTCTAGCATCGTGTTTTCGTAGTATTGATCCTAAAATGAAACTATTGAATTTGTTTCAGAATAGAATTTTATTTTGGGCAAATAAAGCAGAAAATGTATTGTGCTTTTATCTATCAGATCAAATAAGTATTGTTTCCTCCACCCGCATATTATTACAAAAAATTGGTCAACGCTGTGACAAAACGGATAAAGGAAAATTGCTTTGCAATGAGAATAGTGCTTTTAAAATGATTATACACTAAGTTACTAGTGGATAAAAACAAAGTGTTATCACACCAGCAGAGTGATGATCACGCCATCATCCCGTCCTTGCCAAAGCATTTCCCCTTCAAAGTGGACTTTCCCATGTTTTCGGGCTCTCATCAGAATCCCCACCACCTTATCAGAGATACGAACGTATCTGTCAAACAGTTCTCCAAATGTAACTCTTGTCTTTCCGTCTTGATCCGGACCAGCCATTGTCCTGATTACGTAACACAGATCGGATATCTCTCCGTGGATGTGTTTCTCGGCTCGTTTGGCTCTCTCTGCTGTTTTCGTACCCTCCTTGGGGCGTCCGTATCCATCTTGACCTTTTTGGAGGCGGAAGGACATGGAGTATTCTTAGTCAAAGTATTCACTGAATGGGTTCAACTTCTGGTTATCGGTGTGTTCCGAGGCCCAGTTTTGCCAGCGGGTCTTGAGAATGCCAACCGAACAGCATTTCTTGGAGAGAACTTTGATCCTATTGGCTTCCACTGCTTCCTTTCCAGACCTGAAAAGGATGATGGTTACATTTTTTAGGCAATGCCGCAGGAAACTAACCTTAACCACAGATCCTTTTTTATTCTGAGCTTCAACAACTTCATGAATTTTAGTCTGGAACTTTTGTTCACGTACCGGTACTGTAACGAAAATAAGACTGATGTTGACAAAGGTCTCTTACTCACGTTAGGTTTTGTGGCCTTTTGATTTTGACTGATGGCTCTCCATCACAGCTTTTTGTCAAACTACTTAGAGATGCTTCATCATCAATGTTTAGTGTCTCCCTTTTCAATCGTGAATGTTGACACGGCTCCCTTGGATCAGAACCAAGCATCTGTAAATCTTCCAAACTGCCTTCATTTGCAGTCTTCTGCTCATTCTCCATCTGCTTCCCAGTTTGGGTCAAGGTTGAGGGCATGTTGGGCCACTTTCTCGGGGGAATAGGAGTGGATTTTGTCTCTAGCAATCTGTCAGCGTCCTCACCCAATTCTCTTTTCTCAATCCTCTTTGTCAATAACTTAATTCCAACACGTCTATCATGCGGTCCGCCAGTAACAGTCTTCATCTCTTGCTGCACCTTGATTGAGGAGGCAATGATTGGTACCTTTGAGTTGTTTGTATCTTCAAGCTGGGATCTATCCCGAGGCCCATTTGGTAGGTCAGATACCCTTTTAGGAGCAACCATGTCATGCAGAGCATCTTCTGTCTTCTGGCTGGAGTTGGATTTCTGAGGGACCCAAGTCTTTTGCGGTTCTTCTGATAAGTCATCCTGACTTGAAGGACACCATCCACTAGGCTCTGTAGCCTGCCTCCTTTCATTGTCTGATATCCACTTCTGCCAGCTTTTTGCCAGGCCACAAACGGTCCTGACGGCTCGAAGCTTCTTGATGTTTTTGTTGCCGGACGCTTTCCATAGAGCGGCTTGGCCCAATTGCTGCTTCGACATCATTAGTTGCTAAAACCCAAATGACGGCACAAATAATCCTCTTAAATCAGGTGTCAGGCTATAAAAACGTTGTCTTCCTTCATAAACTCTGTGCTGCCTACTCTTCCAATTGCAGCTGCAGCTCTGAAAGCAGACACGCTATCCAAGGGTTCCGTTCAAGGCACCTTTGCCCAACACTGCTCACCCGTACACGGAGTCATGTTTCATCACAGCTTGTAGTGCCTCTAACGCCAAGTAAACATTGTAATGGGTCACTGGATGCAAAGTGAATGCAGAGCAGACTTCTGACTATCAGACACACATAACTTTATATATCCTGCATTAATTAGCTGTAATTCAATACAATTGTATTGGATTGCTCTGTGGACTCTGATTCTTTTGTACTTGTAAGATTTTAACGAGAGTAAGGAGGACGTAATTGGCAAGTCTATTTTGATCATGAGATTTGAGGAGGAGAGATGAAAGCTTTTGGAATCACATTGGAAACCGTATAGGTGAAGTTAAGAGACAGCAATGATAGAAAAGCCACATACCATGAGGCAATTCTTGCCTAGAAAAGATAAAAAAGTGATATGCGGACCGAAGCGAGCAGGAAAGAAACAATTTAATGCACGGGTAACATACGTGTTTCTAGGGTTAGGTTGATGGGTTGTAAGAAAATAATGCTTAACACTTTGAGTGTAGGTGTTAATTTTCACAACATTATACTGTAGATGGATTTCTAATCCACGTTCGCACAGGAGACTGGATCTTATAAATAGACTTTGGCACACACGAAAGCGCACAGTTGCAGCTGTTGGCAGTCCGTCATGCAGCATAGGAGTGACTCGTAAGCAATTAAACAGGCAATAGTCATATTGAGGTATATTTCGTCTATTGCATGATGCTCATTTGTGATTTAATAAATATGACAAAGTAGAAGGGTGGTGCAACTGCTTAGAGCATTGTTCTCACAGTCCTGGGGACCAGGGTTCAAATCCCAGCCCTGCATGTTCTCCCTGTGCCTTGCGTAGGTTTTCTCCCAGGCACTCTGTTTCCTCCCACATCTCAAAAATAAGCATTGTGAGTGCGACCCTTGTCTGTCTCTGTGTGCCCTGCGATTGGTCGCCAACTGGTTCAGGGTGTACCCCGCCTCCTGCCTGATGATAGCTGGGTTAGGGTCTATAGCATTCCCGTGACTCTTGTGAGGAAAAGCAGCTCAGAAAATGAATGGATGGAAAATTTAAGCACTTATTAAAACCACACACAAAAAGTTTTCTTTTCAGCACCATTGTCTAACTGTTTTTCTTTTGTGGTACTTTCAAATAGTCTAGGGTCATATTTTACATTCCATCAAGCTCACCTAAGATGTTCATGTAACTTTTTTTGCGATGAGATCCCGTGCGTGCAAATCCCAGACTTCCTTGTTCCTCCAAATCACAAATGAAACTGCTGAAAGATAATAAATATAATAGATCTAAAGCTGATAAAGCAAGTTCAATTGCCTTTCCTTAAGCCTAGAAGTGGCAATTGATCAATCACACGCCCCCCCAACCATCCTTCATTTTTGACACATCAGCACCAATGCAAACTGCGACTTAAATAATACAAATACGGTTATATTACTCTGTTTACACTGTTTTATTATTGATTATGGCTTGATAATTGAATTTGAATGAAACTTACATAAAAAATAATTACATATTCACTGCTACTGTAAGAAAAAGGGTTACTTTCCTTTTACTATTTTTCCAGGCACAAGCCAGTGGTCTAACGTCATGGCTTTTGTTTGATTGTTTTAAACAGCTATTTTGGAATGTATTTGAACAATTGATGACAATATCTTTCATTCATGAAGCATTTATCTGTACTTCCCTCAAACATTTTTGGGAAATATGATAGAAGAAATATTCAGAACTAAGTGAACATCACACGCACATACGAATCACCAGACGGAAACGTGTTGTAACCAATGCACAGGTATTTGAAACAATGACGTCACCACATGATATTTAAAGCATTTTTCCTGTACACTGTGCCAAAAAAAAAGAGTTTTTATCGTTTCTTTTTGCATACAAGCCACTCAGGTGATTTTTATATGGCAATATAACTTATATTCCGTAGAAACAGACCCATTATTTCATCCTATTTAACTACACGGTATTTTCAGAGCAGGCATATTATGAGGATAGAATTTCACCAGCAGAGGTCACCGTATACTCAATTTGGAAAAAATGGCGGTTTGGTAAGAGTTTCAGGATCGAATAGAACAGTCCATAACACACAAACACACACAAAAGTTAAAGACAATCGGGTTTAATGCATCTTAACTTTTACACGTGAACTTATTTTGACCCTTAAACCTTCCTATGTACACATCCAACAGGTCAAATTATTAGTACTTTTTTTGTTTTGTTTTGTTTTTTACCCATGAACATTCTTTCAGGCAGCTGGCCACTGAGCTTCGAGTGTCACATACAGTACTGCCATCAGCATGTTGCAACAACGATACAGAGAAAGAGACTGGCAGAGTTACACAAAGCTAGAGAAGTGCACATTTGTGGAAATATGTTGGAAAAAACCTTTCTGTTCAGCTCCTTGTTAGATCACATCAAGTTGTGCAGAAAAGTCGTGTAACATTAGACAGTCATTCATGAAAGGTCACATCATGTTAACATTACTGTGCATTGTAGGTATACCCTGAAATTTGTTCTCAAAATAATTAATTCTGGTTGTGTGTCCAGGCGATTGGACATACTGTATGTTATCAGGGTGATTTTGGTCGAATGGACCGGATGGTCTTCGGAGGCTCAAATCTGGACACAATACACCTGTCTTCCTTCCCGTGCTTCAACATCTGCACTCTCGCTGCTGCGTTGTTTAGTTTATGGCGCTTGTTTCCACATTGTTTTGTTTGGCGACCCGTTTTGCTCCAAAATGTATTAATTGTCTTGGAACGCATTTGAGAACATCCCTTGCGAGCACATCTCTCAGACCTTGTTAATCATAAATTATTCTCCATTTTCTGCAGTCCTGTAATTGCTTCTCAGCTACAACACACCAGCTATTGCAATGTATGCTGGGACTTGTAGTACTAGTTGTTGTGTGCCTTTCTAGGGTACACTAACTGGCGAGTTCCAACAAAAAAATTACAGACAAAATACAAGTGCATGACTCTCTGTCAGTGCTTTAAATATAGAAGATGAGCGTATGTTCTGACTACTTCCCAGGGAGCATGGCGTCCCAGCATTTCGCATGTTTGCCTCACGGTTCTGACGTTTTGGGGTTAGAATGTCAATTACAGCCTCGCTGTGTAGAGTTTGCATAATTGCCTCCTTGTCGGGGTAATCCAGTTAACCCCCACATTCTAAAAACATGCATGTTATGGGGATTATCTACATGTGTTCCATGACACTTTCGTCCACAGTATTTTTAAGACAGAGAAGAAGAAAAAAATGCTGGGGTGCTTTAGCATCACTAAAACTGGGTTTTAATTCTACACAAAAAATACGGTTTTCATCCAACGCAGCGTGGCTTCATGTTGGCTGGAAAGTTCTGAAAAGCTGACCTTAGCAAGTCCAAAATACAGGTCAGAGAGGACTAACCATGACGGTCTTGGTCACCAGTTAAGAGTCCAACAAGAGGACAGAGAGCATTACTGAAACCACATGGACTCATTTGACATTGAGGGAAAGTTAAAAGTTCCTGGCTGAGATTTATATGACAGCCCACATGACAGTGTTTTACATTATGAAGCGGGTGGAAGCCGAAGAGGAAGGAATATGATAAAACAAAAGCATTTTAGAGTGGCAAGTGTTTACAGTTAAGGACGCTTCAAATATTGCTGTTTAATGTTCAAGATCTTTCCCCGTGTCACTGATAACTGCTTGACGGTTGCAAGGCCGACTGAGAGGCCACAGCTTTAGTGGCAATGCTGAAACCCGTCAGCACTGATGGACTCATGTTAATGTCAGAAAAAAAATGACAAAGAGTTTCTTCGGTTGTTTTTACACTGGAATAATATTTGTTTTGTGCGCAGGCGATGTCACATTCACTAATGAACATTAATGACAAAATGCAGTCGAGGCCAAAGGGATTTGGGAATTCCATTTGCTCTTGTTAGAATGCATTCACTTTATGTCATATATCAAATTATTCAACAGATGTTGGCTGGGTTGCCCGGGTGACTCATGTAATCTGTTCCAAGTATATCTAACATTTAAACTGCTGACCATGGCCCAAGTCAACAGCTTTCCCCTCGCGAGGATGCGATATTTATAGGCAGACAAAGGTCTTTGTGGGTTCAACATTTAATGCCGATTGATTTGCTGACAATCTATCCAGTGTTTAGTTTGAAAACAATAACAAATCAATCTTCACAAGGAAAGTACAGATAACTGTAACACTTTAAGAACATTGTTTTACAAGGAATTTTACGGCATTCTATGCTTCCAAGAAGAGAATTTAACTCCTTTTGCGTGAGCTTCGCTGCTAGCTCACCTCAAAGTTCCATTGGGACAATCTAAAGAGAACCAAAAGAACAGAGGTATGAATTAGATTATACATCACAAGATTAAAGTTCTAGAGTTTATCCCAGCTATCATCGGGCAGAAGAAGGGGTGCACCCTAAATTGGTTGCTGCCAATCTCAGGGCACATAGAAACAAAATGCATTTGCACTCACAATCACACCTAAGGGCAATATTGAGTCTCCAATGAATCCAAGGTTTTGGGATGTGGGAGTAAACCGGAGTGCGCAGAGAAAAACCCACACAGACACGGTGAGAACATGCAAAGTCTATAGAGGCGAGGCCGGGGTTTGAACCCTACTCCTCGGAACTATGAGGCTAACGCTGTAACAAGTCACACTAACATGCCACCACTCGTGATTATACTAATCTATAATATATAACATAAGGCATATGATATAATATATTATATTATATCAAAACCAAAACAACTTCTCTGCCAAAATCAAGCCTTCCAGTCTTACACAGTGGTGTTAAACATACGGCTCACAGGCCAACATTTGTCCGCTAGGGAGGTAACAGACCTTGCCCTCAGGATGTATTGTAAAGTGAAAACATACCAGGCTTGGAACTTAGAGTTAAATCTGGTCAATATGTTCATCCCTTGCTATGTCACGGCATACCAACTGAGGGTTCAGTGCATCACAGATTTTCTAAATTCATAATTCTTCTAATAATTTGTCATATTGTGGGATTTTGGATCATTTTTTTTAAACACAAGATGCAGTAAATGACATTGTGCAAGAGCGGTGCGGTATTGAGTCAACACTGGCAGCTGCCCTCTTTACTGGGGTGTGATCACTTAATCGAAGAATCATTCAAAGAGTCTTGCAGGAAAAGTTCTGTGTATCTTGTCCATTTCTCATCTACATTTGATTGCCGCTTGTAGTGTTATTACACCAGTGTACAGTGCTTGTGAAACAAAGTTTATTCATTATTTCAAGCCACCAAAACATACTGCGTCTTTTAAGACTTTAAGACTTTAAGACTCAATACATACATAAAGATGACCGCCACTTTCTGGATTTCACCTATTGTGTTTGTGTTCCGGAAACCAACCCCTGCAACAAGCGAGAGATAACGGAACTGTCCCGTTCATTGACATATAGCTCAAGTCGATATTACATTTTTGGAGTCCAATTTCCTGTGATCTGCTTCATCTAAGAGGTACTAACACTTCCAGAAATGCAACGGGGGCTGTAAATGCCCCGAGTGTACACATGGAGGGGAAAGTTTAGAAGTAGTTATTGGTATGTTGTCTCTTGACACCAACTAAGGTCAAATGTTTGTTTGCCAGCTTGTATGGAGGCTCTTGACACTCCCCTGCCTCAGCCACTATTGAACACATTCCGGTGAGGGTGTCGGGTCAGTACAGGTGCTGATGGGCACATAGTACTTTGCAGGCTGCAGTAGCTTGTTTCACCTCTGATTAGGGCCTGAAATCTCAACTAAGAAGAGGCACTACAGGTCCTGACAGCATTTTTTTGCACTCTGTCATTGGTGCCATCACATACTCGAAACAATTGAAACTCCACTATATGTGTAACAAGGAAGCTATCTTTGCACCACCTGGTTTGACCAGAAAAAAAATAAAGTTAATTATCATCTACAGTATGCTATATAGACTCGTCCACCTACGTCACCGAAATCACGTGACTGGCCATATTCCTGGTCAGACAAAGCATTGTTCAATGCCAAGTATGTTGAGATGAAACCAAAATACAGGTCTCATAGCATGACGGACAGGGTTTTGTCCGATACTGTTTAACATTTAGAAGGTTATAATAAACAAAGGTACAGTGAAGAAAATAACTATTTAAACACCCCGCTATATTGCAAGTTCTCCCACTTGGAAATCATGTAGGGGTTTGAAATTTACATCGTACGTGCATGTCCAATGTGAGAGAGATAATCTAAAAAGAAAAATCCAATAACAATGTATGATTTTTTAATGATTTATTTGTGTGATACAGCTGCAAATAAGTAGGTTTGCACACACTGGTGGAGGGATTTTAGGCCACTCCTCCACACAGATTTTCCCTAAGTCAGACAGGTTTCTGGGATCTTGCTGAGAAACACGGAGTTTTAGCTCGCTCCAAAGATTTTCTATTGGGTTTAGGTCTGGAGACTGGCTAGGCCACGCCAGAACCTTGAGATATTTCTTACAGAGCCACTCCTTGGTCTACCTGGCTGTGTGCTACGGGTCACTGTCATGTTGAAAGACCCAGCCACGACCCATTTTCAATGCTCTGACTGAGGGAAAGAGCTTGTTCCCCAAAATCTCCCAATGAACGGCCGCGCTCATCCTCTCCTTAATACAGTGCAGTCGTCCTGTCCCGTGTGCAGAAAAACACCCCAAAGTATGATGCTACAATCCCCATGCTTCACAGTAGGGATGCTGTTCTTGGAATGGAACTCATCATTCGTCTTCCTCCAAACACGGTGAATGGAATTATGACCAAAAAGTTCCATTTTGATGTCATCTGACCACAAAACTTAAGTTAATACATGGAGTGGAGGTGGACTTTTAAAGGCCAACTAACAGGTCTTTGAGGGTCAGAATTCTAGCTGATAAACAGGTGTTCAAATACTTATTTGCAGCTGTATCACCTAAATAAATCGTTAAAAAAAGCATACATTGTTATTTCTGGATTTTTCTTTTAGATAATCTCTCTCACAGTGGACATGCACCTACAATGAAAATTTCAGACCCCTCCATGATTTCTAAGTGGGAGAACTTGCAATATACCAGGGTGTTCAAATACTTATTTTCTTCACTGTACATGGAAAAAGGAGAAACACTTGGCATAGGGGACCCATATTAAATGCCGAAGTCGATGTTTTCGCCCACAAGAAATTGGACTATTACAACGGTTCCGCTTGTCTTGGACAACTGGATCTACAAATGTATCTGGTAAGTCGTCGAGATTTACACGGAAGAGTTTGAAAGTGTAGAAAAGTCTGGACACATACAAATACTTCATTGCTGGATCTGTTCTAAATCAATCCCATGTCGGGATGTAGCCACACAGATTTTTTTTAATACAAATACCAATATTTAAATAAATGACCCTTGGTTTTACACAAACTAGCATTCATTAACTATGAATGGAAAAAAATGTGTCTCTTTACAGGGAAGCATACTGCTGCCACACGCTTACCTCTGTAAACAGACAGACGGTTGATTTTTTTTTTTTTAAACATGCATTGTTCTCAAATGAGTCAATTTGGCGTAATAAATACTTCTTGATAATTTGAGATTGAAAAGAATAATTCCTACCTGAAATGATCGCTACATAGGCGTGTGTATTACGTTGGGCACCATCCATCATGTGCACGATCAATATACACTTCTCATTTTTTCAATACAAATACCAATATTTAAATAAATGACCCCTAATTTTACACAGACTCGCATTCATTAACTGTGATTGGGAAAAAAGAGTTAGGACAGGGAGTCGTCTCCGTAGACGGAAGTGTATTGCGGCCACATGCACACACACACACACACACACCTCCATAAAACTCACTGTGACCAATTTTTTTTTCATTTATTTATGTATTTTAAATACGCATTGTTCTCAAATGAGTCAATTTTGCAATATAAATATTTCTTGATATTTTGAGATTGTGAATAATAATTCCTACCTGAAATGAAGTGATCGGTACACAAGTGTGTGTATTTGGTTGGGCGCCATCCATCACGTTTAATTGCCGAAATCCAACGATCTTTTCTGGTCTTGTTCCATAGAATGATCTATTTGAAGAACTGTCTCGTCTATTGTGACAACCAACAGCACAAGAAGTCTTGGGCATTGTGAATATTCTGCTCCGGTTCAATGTCTCCCACAATGTCGAGCAGCTCTATTTGACTGTCAATATGGCGCCGTGAAAACGGTGATGTCACGTGCACGAGCTCTATAGGTGGATGGTGGCTCCAGCACTCCTGCAACCCCCGTGACGATAAGCGACTCAGAAAATCAATGGATGGATATATATATATATATATATATATAATATATATATATATTATATATATATATATATATATATATATTTCTCCTGCTAAATGTGAAAATGATTATCGTTTGCGTCTGATATGCATCCTTCACTATATGATTATTGTGTTCCTTCCTTTCTCACCTAAATTTCAGTAACTCTTGGGCTTTGTCAGGTGATTTTCTTTATCACATAACCGTTGCCTTGATGCCCATACCTTGTAGACAGCCCTTAAATTTCGCATGCAAAAACCAAACCAAAAAAAACCCCACTAACATCAATGAAATTATGCATTTTGAAGGAGTAATGAGAGCCCACGCAATGAAACTTTAAACACTAATGCATCATCACAATAAATGTATAAAAAAATCCAGTCCAAGAGAGGATTATAATCGTAGTGCATCACATTTTATTTGGTAGCAACACAACACTGACCACATGATACAAAAGACGTTTAAATAAATCAGCAAAACTACAGTTTAATGAGGTAAAAGCAGAGTTATCAGTGAGACACTTTTCTAGTGTTATCCTTATTTTATTAATCCGACAGAATAAAAGAGCTTTCCTCGGGAAAGCTGATTCATACACCAAAACATTCAATGATCCAAATGCTATTCAAACGAGTCCATGGTACAAGTTCAAGATACACCAACAATGTATTCCTCTCCTTTCCTTCATGAGCCCTCCACGAATCCTCCAACACATTCTGTTGTCGTAAGGTAAATCTTATGAAATACTCGTTCATGTGAATAATTTGCTGGAACAATGACTTTACATGCCTCATATCCAACCTCAGCAGCAGAAATGGAAAACAGAAAGTCTGAATTTAGATCAAGTGTCATGCTCGTGTCTCCAAAAATACGCTTTTTCTTTTTTTTCAATTATAATTTACATTATGATGATACAGGACAGATTTATTGACCATCACAGGCCTGTTGGATTTGCGAACGAGGCAACTAGCTTAATATAAGCCTTTATAACTTTATAATGGTGAATGACGGTTTTTGTCTCAGTTCGGCAGTGGAATAGTAGTGCAGGTCTCATTGTACACGTCACTCCATATCAAATTAAACAGATTAAACAGAACATTTCTCTTTGGTTAGATATTTCTGTCATCCATCCAGAAGTATTTTATTGTATAATTATATTACCTAATGCAAATATAGCTATGGTCTTCTGAAATAGTCAGACAGTGGGTGGTCTTGATTTCGTTTCTTGTGGGCAAATTTTACATTCACTTTTTTACTCCCCCCAGCCCCCTTCTTTTTATTTATTTATTTTTTTTTACCATAGACATAATACGCCATAGAGTCCATCTATGGACAGGACTCATTTTTCAAGTGGCTCCACTCCACAATTTAATTCCATAACCTATCAAGTCCCAAAACAATCGGCAATGTGTCACCATTAAAAATCATAATTAATAAATTTAAATGGAGTGCGTTTCTCATTCATAATGCACATATACTGCCGATTCAGAATACACCGTACTGTAATAAAAACATTCATGTGATGGTGGATATTTGTATACAGTTGTCGTACGAGATGAATACTTAAAAACATCCTAAATATAACACTTAAGGCACTCTTCTGTGAGCAACAATGTAATACAAAAAAAGACAAATATGTCAGTTGTTTCCCTCAGAGCATAAAAGATCAGTTCTGTCCCGCAGTTCGTGAGTCCTCGCTGCTCTGTTAACCTTTGCTCCATCCTATTCAGTTTTCTTGATGTGTGGTTTTAAAAATGCGCACGCATTCCCAGTGTGGGATAAAGAACATTTGACCTATGTTGTCCTTAAATAATTACAAGTGCGTTGATCGGATCAGGAGCATAAATCATGCCTTCCTCTGTTTTCTTCCCCGTGGTTATTTCTCAGTTCATTGCGGAGGAAAAGGTTATGAAGCATAGCCAGTGAAATGAGATGGGGATAAAACTGGAAGCATCCCACTCATGTGCTAAATAGCCATTTGGAGGTTTAAGGGCTAGGAGAATTCTAGGGGGCGGATCATCATGGCCGTGGCTCGTAGTGAGTAGCTGGGGCCCTTGAAGTAGTGCCACTTGATACCGTTTACCTTCCCCACATGTTGTCCTTGCACGAAGTACATGCCATTAAGGTTGGATGGGCCGCAAGCGTCAAACCACCAACCTAAAATAAGAACAGAAACACATTGATTGAACCAGTATTTTATTTTTGCGTCCACGTTTTGATGTACAGTATGAACCTTGATAAATTAGTGTTCTTCGAAGAATGTTCATAATACATTTTAATCCTTGAGAATGCATCATAAAAATGTAGAAGATGACCACAATCTGTCCCACGAGACTTCTTCTGGATTATATCATGAATTCCAATATGTTGGTTGATGAGTTCTGGGCACACCTATCTGGACGGACTGGGATTTTGGAGCCAAAGGGTCACAAATCCAGACAAATTAACTGTTCAAGAGATGCTAGTCTGCTTTCAGCCTACTGTCGCTCTTGGGCAAGGCACCATCTTCACCATCCTAGCTCAAGAGCTGCAGCATTGATGGTTTTCCCCCTTTCACCCTGACATTTCTCCTTTCGTGCCTGCATAATGCATTTGTGATCCGATCCTCTCTGTGGTGTGCAACACCAAAATAAACAGCAGAGTGTGAATTTGAATTTCCCCTTCAGCGATCGTAATTAGAGAAAGAAAGACATCCCAGCTGACTACGGGCGACAGGTGAGGTAACACTTTTGATGCTTTGGCAGCCAATTGCAGGCCTATCTAGAAAACGATTCACACTCACATTCACAATTCAATTACCTAACATGCACATTATAAACACAAGCCTCACGAACTGCCAAACAGTTATGGTTAAAAGCGTTCTCACAGAAACATTAATAGTGTTGTTGTTGGTGTTTTGGGGCTCAAAACCAGACTTATTTGGATATTATTTGTATACATTTTTTAAACACAAATAAAGAGCACAGGTCTCCATTATATAGCCATGCCGATGCTCGCCTCTATTTTACTTCAATCTGTTCAATGTGTTACTCCCACTGGGGCCATTAGCATGCCAGTACCTGTCACTGAACTCGTTCGGTACCTCATTCTATATAAAGCACAAGTATGTGATGCGTGCACCGGCTACACTGGAGATCACAGGTCATGGGTGGCACTGGAAAATTTTATTCCACTCAAGGTGACAGGGTTCATAATTCCTTTCTGCGATGAAGAGAAATGGCGGATGTGCGGATTTGATTGGAATAATTATATTGGAAGAGGAGTTCGAACGGCTTGAAAGTGTATTTTATATCGGCAACGTAATGTTCACGTCTTCTATCTGTTGCTTGTGAGCTCTCAATTGCTGATATGGTCCGATATGGAACATATGCAAGGCATGGCATGTGTCACGCACCCCCACCCCTTCGTGTCAGACCTGAACAACACTTTTGCCTGTGACATTTCACAAAGCTTGTCTGCTATCACTGGGAATGAGCTGCCCGTGTTGCTAGCGCTCATTGCAGTGATGACATGCGCACACACATGCACACACACTACCCATACACAACAGCACTTAAAGTGAAGGATAATTAGCTGACTAAACTCTGTATTACAATTTCATAGTCCTGGCTGTAGGAGGAGATTCATTTGAAAAAGTTTGCCTGGCAAAGTCCATGTCAAGTTTCGTGAGAAATGAATGAAAATGTTTGGAAACACAAGCCGGTAAAATTTTATATGGGATGATGAGCTCATTACTCAAGAGAGTACATGGTGTACCAATGTGTGCGAGCTAAAACATTACTTGGAGGGGGTTTACAATAAGTCTGATAAGGGTGCTATGATTCTTTGTATATTTCCTACTGAATAAGACAAAGATTCGGTGGAGAGAAAAGTGTTTGATGCCTGGCTTGTGATTGAAAAACTATTTTCTACATCATCATCATAGTTTGTCCATTAGATTGCATTTGAGTACAGTCATACAAATCGATTAAAATGCTGGAAAGGTTGTGTGTGAGTGTGTGTGTCTTTTGATGTTTCATTGTCCAAAATGGTACCAATCTTGGGAAGCAGTATTAAGAAAAAAACAAAACAAGGGAGGAAAAGACGCTGAAGTCGAGTAACAAAACAAAGCCAACTGAAGTACCCCCCTCTATATAGTTAAAAAGTGCTTTATGATGGTGACAGTTCGATATTCTAAAGGATTATTGATATTTCTTGTGTATAATGCACATTTCTTTCTTTCACATTGTGCATTATTTATCTGTAGAGGGGATGAAAAAATGAAGAGAAAAAAAACATTTTGTAAGTGTAGGCTGCTCTCTTGAGGTTATGAAAAAGCTGTATACTTTCATTCAAATGTTCCACTGCCACTTATAGGTTATGAGAAAGTTGTATTTTCATTCCAATTGGGCAGGGGTATGACTGCAAACACGTACAGTTGTGGTCATATATTTACATAGCCTGCCAGTATGACAGATGACTGAACAACAATCATCATTAATTTCTTGTTGGTGAGCTTTTGTTTAATGATAACGCTTTTCTAAAATACCTGACAGTTTAATTCGAATCCCATAACAATATATTAAAATGTTTTGCCTGGCCCTTCATTTTTTTATTTATAGAATTGTACCCATCTTACAAATTCTACATGGGTAATCAAACATAGCAGCACAACAGTGTATTTTGTCATTTGCAAATTAAAAGTATGGCTGCGAATGTCAAAATAGTAACGTAAATAAAAATTAAGCACCACATGTTCGAATAAAGTGCTTAATTCAAAACAATTACTTCATTACTTTTAAAAACTACAACTACAAAATACAGATAATATTTAATGTTTTGATCATATGGCCAGAAGCAAAGCCATACATTGAAAAAATTCACAATAAATGTTGGTAAAAGTGTTTTCCAGAATTTTGGGGTCAACTTTAGGGGTCCGTATTATACATGGGTCCGCATTATGCATGACACATTATCGTATTTTTACCTTTATTATTCCCTAATGGGGGAAAAAATTTAAAGAACAATATAAGAGTATTCAACCCAAAAGGATCCAATTTATCTCCTTGTTAAAAACTTCAAGATTTCTCACCCAGCAGAAAATAGAAAATCTATAGCGATAGCTCCACATTTTATGTTAGATAGTTAGTCTAGCGGCAATGTATTGTTTAAATCAGATTCACGTGGGTCCCTTTACTTGGCCATTGCACCTTGACAAAGCCAAAAAAAATTTCATTTATTTTTTTTTAATGGGCCCCTGTGCATTTAATGCTGTTTTTGACCACAGAATATCCTTAAGACTATGCTCCGTGTTCCCTCACTGATGTAGCAAAATAGTATTTTACTGTAGTTCATTTTTTTCTCACTTACATCATTTAATATCAGGCCCATTCTTATAACTGCAGGCCATAAATTAAGTACTATGTGCAGTGCTGGATTTAGACCAGTCCTGAGTACGGAAACCTTGGCGCTTGAAGCAAGGAACCATTTGGAACGAGGGTGTTGTCTGGTCACCTAATGACAACTGTTTTTATCGTAACATAATATTCACAACGACATGTGGCAATTCCAATGAGAAAGTCAGGTTTTATAAACGCTTGATTGGTTGTCAGAAAACAGCTAAAACCCAGCAAGGGACACTAGGCTCCACTTTCAAGGCAGGAGAAGCAGTGTAATTTTAAATCAGGCTGACTTTTGGTGCAGCGCCTGAGCATTTTTATATTTTGCTCAATTTACAACCACATTGCATTTGGGAGAGCAAGAAGAATGAGGTTTAATAGGTGTGGATGGATATTACAGTATATATTGAAATATTAGCCCATTGTATATATTGCAGGAAAGGCTTCAGCTTGGTCAGAAATGCATTGATGTGGTATGGACATTGCGGCCTACTTGTGAAGTTGAACATCAGATCATTGGTTTTGGGCCATGAACAAAACCTCTTCCAAAATTGTTCATGGAAGAGTTTTTGTCTTTTATGCTCATTGTTTTATTAAGTTTATTCACTAATTCATTTGAAATATAAATTCACATTTATGAGTCCCCTTGGGCACAGTGGCTCTGCTGTAAAGCGTTGGCCTCACAGTTCTGAGGTCCCTGGTTCAATCCCAAACCTGTATGTGTGGAGTTTGCATAATCTCTCTGTGCCTGCGTGGATTTTGTCCGGGCACTCTGGTTTCCTCCCACATCCCAAAAATGTTCAACATTAATTGGGCACTCTAAATTCCCCCTAGGTGTGATTGTGAGTGTGGCGGTTTTTCTCGATGTGCCCTGCGATTGGCTGGCAACCATTTCAGGGTGTACCCTACCCTCCTGCCCGTTCACAGCTGGGATAGGCTCCAGTACTCTCATGACCCTCGTGAGGATAAGTGGCTAAGAAAATGGATGGATGGATTCCCCTTGTTCCTCAATTCTCCATTTTTGTCGGTGGGCTTTTTGCATTGTCAAACTAGAGTTAGGCTCAGTGTTTTATTTTTTGCTATTGAAATTCAGTCATTTTTATGCTTCTATAGCAATTGATAATGTTAAAAGATGAAGGGCATTTGCATCACAAATCATATTTGTAATTCAATGTACACCTTCATCGTGCTCCATAAATTGCATATGCAGAAAGGTTTATTTTCATTAGGTATATACAGTAGATACATATGTACATATTTATGTTTTGTTCCGTCTTTCCCTGCTTGTCTTGTCCTCTTCATTAGCTTCACATCCCGGAAAATGCTCAAGTATGTGAAAAAACCCAAAGATGTTTCAACAGTCATCAAATTAGTTAGCAACACGTGTATGGTGCTTCGCGTGGATCTGAACTCACCACCCGTGAACATGAGGGCACACTTGCACAAGCAGTTGTCATTGTCCATGTCCTTGGTGCTGAAGTCCGCTCCATGGATCACCAGACTGCTCTGCCTGCCTGCCGTCCCACTGTGGCTTTTCAGGAACAGCCTGAAAGACATCAAGAGGTGGGAGGCCGGACATGAAAACACATCAGTGTGAGGTAGAGGAAAGAGGAGTGTGAGTGACGGACAGCAATAAAGACACAACATGCTGCAAGAGATATCTCCTGAGAGACATTTTTGTTGTGGTGAATGAGCTTATGTGGAACACCTAAAACAACATTTGAAAGACTGACTAACACTGGAAGCAGATGTTAGATTTAGGATGAAAATGCCGTTTTATGGAGGGTTCATCAGATCTTATCCACTTGTTGCTACTGGAATCGGCCTGATGTTATTATGTGTGATCCATTCACCAAAAAAAAAAAAACAAAAACAAAAACAAACTTGTCATCAAAACCAATGACAGCCAGATGGCAGGAAAAGACATGACCAGTCTCAGGAAAGTACCACAATATTGAAGTTTGCAAAACAAACTGATCATATTTACCTCAAACTAAAATTAGAAAGCGGAACAAAGAAGTTCCAATCATTCTGCTTTTTGTATTGTGCTTGGCGTGCGTTCTCAAAAATAACTTGGATTGCTGGAATTGTATGACATGTCTCTCCACACACGCATGTACTTTTGCATGAGAAATGCTGCCAGGCTCTGGCCCACCTCTTCCAAGCATGCCAAAGCAGGGGAAGTACGGACCGAAAAATTCACGCTATCCAAAATGACGGCACTTATTGCCCAAGTGAATGTGTCTGAAAAATGCAGCCACGTGTCTTCAGTCAGACTTCATCTCAACATGGGTACAATATGAAGTCAAACTCACAACCTTTTTATCTTGTTTTGCACGATGAGTAACAAATGAAATGGATGGGATTTTCTATTAGCTGTTTGTTTTATTTCTGTTTTTATGTGTGACACTTGATGACTGCAGTGAAAGTAAAAGTAATATGCGGTAGGTTTGCATACCTCAGTGAAGCTTTTAGACTCCTTTTAGCAAAGAGAGTCATGTATCTTAAGAGTCCTTTATTTATACAGCTGTGTAAAAGATTAATCTGTAGAAAGAGGAGCAAAAGGAGTAGAAAAAAAAGAACTGTTGGATATTAAAACAATAACTATAGTAAACCAGTGGAAGGATGCAGGTCTTTATATTTTACATTTAAGTTGTTCACGAAGAAGGGACCCAGAAGTAAATAATCAAGTGGACATTGGCCAAAATTCAAGAAAATAATATTAAAATAAGTATGCAAGCATCCCGACAATGAAATCTAGCAGGCTGGATATATCTTTGAAATTATATTTTGATTGACAACATACCAATTCACTTACGAGTAGAATAGCCAGTAAGTCCTAATTCCTAGTAAGAAAACATGTTGTGTCAAGGATGAGGTCTGCTACTACTCTGATAAAGGCCAGACTTACACCGTTAACTATTTAGTCTCCGTTTTACAAAGCCGTTATAAGATCTGTTGCACTCACGAATTGCCGAGAAACATCATCAAGAAGGATTTTCAGCATGACACTTTGACAGGCAACTTAAATTAGTATAAGTCTGTGTTTACTGGGTGTCCAGCATATTTACCAGACCAACATGTTCGAAGTGGACAGACATCTGCTGTCTGCTATGTTTCCTGTCAGGGTATGTTCTGCGCAAAATTTGTAGTAGAATCATCTCAAGATAGCTCAAGTCATAAACCCAAGTGACAAAGACAAAGATAAGGAACAACGTAGGCTTAGTAATTGAGCCCTATGCCGTCTATCCCTGTCCAGAAAAAAACAAAGCAGGTGGACTGTTTGTCAACAATGTCAGTATGGTCCTGGTTAACTTAGTGTTCACATTGTCATTATTATTACTGTAATTTCTGGCCTACAAGCTGTGACTTTTTTCACACGCTTTCAATTCTGCAGTTTATACGGTGATGCGGCTATTTTTTGCATTTTTACTAACGGCTGCAAGGGGGCACTCGAACAGGAAAGGTAAGAATGAGACCGGTGGAATATATGTGGAGAGGAAATGACTTTTACCAGCCCTGTTTGCGCTGCGGTAGCGCTGTGTTACTGGCGTGTCTCAGCGATATTTACCAGTAAGTTTTATTTTAACTGGCCCTGTTAGCGTTACTGCTAAGGCAGCGGTATTCCTCGCGCTGTGCTAGTGTTAAACTTTTTCTGTGTCCCATATTTCTTTGTGAATATCTCGTGTTTGAATGTGGGCACTTGCGGCTTTTACACAGCTGCGGCATATGTATGTACCAAATGGTATTTCCTTTACAAATGTACTCGGTAAAACTTATAACCAGGTGGGCTCCGTAGGCCAGGAATTAGGGTACTGGACTAAAAGAGCTGTAGCAAATGCTTGATTTGTGTGATTTGGATCATGCGATGTTCACACTCAATCTGTGGAAGATATACCTGAAATGCCAAATCATAATCCCTCATAAGAATGAAGATAAAACTTGCTCGAATCAGACAGCTCATTATGCGGCACGCAAAGTGAAGATGTGTTTGCAAAACATCTAAATCTACTTCCAAAATGCAGTTGAGTCACCTGTGTACTTTTGAACTATGCATTTGCCTGCCTGATCGGATGATGGGCTGATCGCGCTCTCTCGGTAATCAAACCAACGCATGACTTGCTTGTAACTGTATCAATGTCAAGACAGTTTGATTTGGTCCCCAACCTAAGCTTAATTCTTGTGTTGAATGTGATCTTCTAATTGCAAGTCATTTAGGTGCCATCCTTATACAGTATTTACCAAGTGTTAAAGTATTTTGAGTCATATAGCAAGTGCTATCAGAGTTATACACCGACGGTCAACAAAAGAAACAGAGAAGGCATCGGATATCGGCCAACTGTTTTTCCTGACACCAATTCCAAGTGAAACTAGGTCACCGTGATTGACATCATGCTGGATTATAAAACCATGATCATCAAACTGTGCTGAAAACAGACTAAATAAAGAAACAAAGGCTTTTGCTTGATTCTTTTCCGATATTAGAAACAAGCTTATGTGCATATGTATGTATGCATCAAATACTTGAAAATATATAATTAAACATTTTACTCAGTGGAAGTGCACTCAGTAATTGAATGTAGAGAAATATGCCTAAATCAGGGCTCTGTGTTGTTTCTCCTAACACACAAGAGAAACGTGTTGAATTACAACAGCCCAAGATGGGATTGACGCGGGGCCCCAGATCGACGAACATGTGGTCTATTACTATGAACAGAGGTTATTTCTGTCATATAGCAACCTTATGAAGACCAATCCAAGCAATACCCTGCACAAAGTTCAGATGAATCCGAAACTTTCTTGAAACGCAAACCGCAGGGCAATAAATATTTTTCTTCCTGCAATATCTCACAGCCATCAAATGAAACGCTTTTTTCAGAAACGTTCTCTCCGTATTTTGCTAAGATAAGCCTGAGTGTGCTCAGATGTTTTTATATTGGTAAACAATCAAGAAGCAGACACGAAAGTATTTAGAACCTCTTTTAACAATCCAAAGAGAAGTCTACCAGTCAATCAGTCGTGCAATAATCCAGACAGGATTTAGCATTTTAATTTTTAAAAAGAAGCATTCGTTAATGTTATGGGTTAAAATAACATTTTTAAAATCATGAAAAGGTAGCAAGTAGTATACATACTCACACAATTAATTGGAAAGAAACTATATATAGTCTCTTATCCCTATCCCCCCAATAATATTTTCTTGTGTGTGATTTTAACCAGAAAACCAGTAATTAGTTTTCATTCATTTAATAATGCATATTTTATCACAATTTATACTGAAGACTGAAAATACAGAATCCTTCATTGTGATATTTTTGTGGGCCTCAAGTTCAGTCTGTCGATTGTTCATTGCTGAATATTCACTCCTTTTAAATTGTATGCCTGCAGCATGACCAATCACAACTCATGAACCTCATTGCATTTTTGATTGTGAACAAATGAGCCTTTTCTGGTGCGTCTCCTTTTTTATTACCTAATCATGACAATTACCTATGTCCAAATAACATGTGGACTGTTTTTGAGCATTTTACAACTTTCTTTGTCTTTTTTTGACCCTGGCCCAGCTTTTTTTTTTGGAATGGGCTGCAGGTATCAATTAAAAATAAGAAAAAAGTAAAGGAAAATGCTCTATGTAGTTAAAGAAAGCTATATGGGGGGGCTTAAAAGGTGATGGTATGTATGTGTAGCAAGAATATAACCCTTTCTTGGAGAGCAATACCAAGAATGTTCTCTTGAGTTTGCTTGGTTTTTGTTGGACCGGTCCTATTTTTCTTTGCTGTGTGTGTCTTGCTGTCTGCATTTGTCTGTACCTCATCAGGACCTGATCAATCGGTATCAATCATCTGACTCTTGTTGACACAGCAAGCTGTTTGTCCTGAAAAGTAACTAAAATAGTCTTTGACTCAATATGAAGCAGACTGTATTACTCACTTCCATCCTCTTCAATCAAAAGCAATACATTCAATAGTGGGTTAAGACATTCAAATACACAGAGGTCCCAGAACACATGATGAGGTAGTACCTTCAGGTTGTTGTTGGCCAATGTTTTAAAAAAGCAATTTGCAAATGTCTGACCATTTTTTTCCTCCTAGGAACAAACATCCATCTTTCCAACCATTCATCATTCATTAGATTTGTATAGTTTATGTAGGATATCTAGAAGTACATATAGATTTTTTTCATATTTAATGACTGAATCCCCAAAAGTCCAAATTTTAAAATACAAAAGTTAAGGAATGATAAAAAAAAACACATTTTTTGATTTGCAGGATTAGGGTTATGGCAAAGTTTGATCACAGGATTTTGGGGACCCCTTTCAGGGCTCAAGATAAAAATTATAACGTAAGCTATCTGTGAAGAAGTTATGCAGTTTTTCCTTGAATATCTAAAAAACCTGGAGTAAAAAAATAAAATGAAGAAAAAAATTCTATAATAATCTTTTTTTCCCTCCAAAAGCACAAGAGTCTACCCCCAAGACTAAAGCCTTGTTAGGTAAAACGTCTGTACTCACAAGACATTTCTCCCAATTAACTAATTAACTATAATTAATCAACTATGGCAACAATTCAAAAAGTTCTACAGAAGATAGAGCAATATTTTCTTCAGAAAAAGTACGAAATAGTTGAGACAATGGATTTTATAAGTCACAGAACGTTTATTTTTTATTTTATTTTTTCTTCATTTTAACAGGAAGGGAGCTGTTGTCTGAAAGTACCCGCATTACTGTGAAAACTCGAGAAGCGAAGATGTCAGAACCTTTCTTTGAGGCCACCAATTTTTTGGAACATTTGGATTTTTGCCACAATTTTCCATATTTGAGAATCCCAAGCATCTGCCACAGTTTGCGTTCTGTTATCACTAACCCACTTAAGAATAAACAGACCCCCCCCCCCCACACACACACACACCCTCAAATGTGCCTCTCAAAGGACATTTACACAGACAACAGAGTGATACGTTTGAGTTGGATTCATCAAAAAGACTTCTCCACAGGATTACAGGACAGGATCAACATGATTGAAGATGCAAACATCTCATTAGCAATACAAATATTTTAAATTTAGAAAATAATGAAGAGGAGGCACAGTGGATCCACTGGGAAAGCATTGGCTTTACAGTTCTGAGGTCCCGGGTTCAATCCCGGACCCGCCTGTGTGTAGTTTGCATGTTCTCCCTGTGCCTGCGTGGGTTTTCTCCGGTTTCCTCCCACATCCCAAAAATATGCAAAATTAATTGGACACTCTATATTGCCCCTACGTGTGCTTGTGAATGTGGTTGTTTGTCTCAATGTGCCCTGCGATTGGCTGGCAACCAGTTCAGGGTGTACCCCGCCTCCTGCCCGTTGACAGCTGGGATAGGTTCCAGCACTCCCCATGACCCTCGGCAAAGAAAATGGATGGTTGGTTTAAAAATACTGAGAAAGTTTCATGCAGTGATGAGACTGAACCTAATCTTTTATCAATGTGGGAGAACGGTTAAGATTTAAGAAATAAACTACTGTATCTAAAACGTACAAGCATATAATAGACTAGGTACATTAAATTGGATGTTTGGGCTTTTGTGACTTCTTTTAGGAGGGCCTTACTATTTTTTTTTTATTATGTACCACAGGATGGAATCAGGAAAATTAAAATCAGAACTTAAATGAAATATTATATTGGCTAAATTAAGGAAAACTGCAACCAAACTGCCAAAATGAATAAAAGTCTTCAAGGGAAAGAACTGGAAGCTTTTTCAACTGGCAAAATCAAGCTCCAGACTTAAACCCAATATAGTATGCATGATACTAGTCCACTACTTTTGCTCTCTTAACTGATTGTTCCTCTGATACTAGTATTGCTTTGTTTAAACTTGTGTATCAGTGTATGAATGACCTAAAAAAAAAAGGAAAATTGCCTCACCATTCAAATGCATTGGGAGGGAAGCATACTAAGCATGTTTCAATTTGAATAATATCCTTAGAGTGTACATGCAGGTCAGTTTAAATAACACACTATCTCACTGACTCGAACTCCTGTTCTTCATCCAAAAAGTGTGATTTCCATACATGGGTTTTTATATCATAAATGATCTGGGTAGTGTGTGTTGAAATACTTTTCTGAGTTTGGGATACAGGAATCTCTTTTATGGTTTCATAAGCTCTCATCCATTTTACCACATAGTACAACACAGTCCAGAACCTCTGCAAAAAATGTTGAATTTGCGAGCGGTGCAGGTTTAAATTCTGCACAAAAGCACACAACATTCTTTGCAGTTATGGGATCATTACCTATAGTTCTGTTTCTCACTGCCAATTTGAAAGCGGTCATAAAGTGAGAAGGCCTGGTGTCCATCCCAGTCCGTTAGTTCCACGCGGAGGATGTACTGCCTTTGGCTGGTCAACTGGTAAACATTTTCATTCCCCAACCAGTGCTCTGCAGATGGACTTCCAAAACCCTGAAATAAAAGAGGCCAAAATCATTAATGATTGTCTTGGAAAACTGCTGTTTTAAGAGTGATGCTGTAGTATCATATCACCTGGGGATTTCAAACTTTAGAAGAATATGTAACAAGAACAACATGACCCTGTGGTTATGTTTCACTCATTCGCTTCCACTTTGCTGATCAAAAGATCCTATATTTTAACCATGTGTGGGATTAAATTAGACAAAATATATATGCCTAGTGTTACGCAGTGTTTAAAACAGTAATATAAAAAACATTAACAATCCCCCGCATCAAATACGACTACTGTTTTCCCCAAAGTTCTGGGGGCAGATGGTTTTGAAGCCGAACTATAGAACATGAAGTGAGCAGTTTCAGGGGATGACAGAAAATAATAGATTTTCTTTCCATGATCATCATTGTCACCCTTTATTCTATTTACAACATGTTTATATTATGTATTTTCGTGTAACTAAAAAAAAGCAATGGGAGGATGCCTGGTTGTGTAACCTTTGGTTGTTTATGACCAAGCATTTCTCGCTATATTCATGAATGTATTCATATTTTTAACATGCATCTCCCCTGATAGTCCCCATTGAGACTTCCAAAGAAATTTTCATTGAATTGGCAACACATCAATTTGCATCCACGTTTCATGTCTTTCTTCCACTGACGTCACACATGTTAAAATCATTCTTTCTTTGCCTAAATTCAGTTTGTACTGCATGTTTGAGACACACCAAAACAACTGCTAATTGTTTTCTATGAGCGGCGCCACCGGATGAAGGCAGAATGCGTTTGGCAGCAGTGTAGTGCAGAGGCTAATAGCAAGAAGTGGAATGACATTAAAGGTCTGACAAAAGCGATCCAAATGGAAAAGGGAGAAGGTTGTGGTGGTGGTGGTGGGGTGATGATGATGGTGGTGGAGGCAAAGTCTGTGTTTGTGCTTAGTGTGTGTGGTGATGAGGAATAGGAAGGAGGGAAAGTAAATATGGCGCATTCTTGGGGGCTTAGGCAAGTCCTGCAGAGAGGGTGGAAGAAAAAGTGAGTGGGGGCCCTTTTTATAGCTTCTTCTTTCGACACAACACATTTCTCTCCTGAATGAAGATAAATTTGGTCTCCTGTTGTGAACCAGACTCCATTTCAATATTTGTCCATAGAGAAAATTTAAGTCTATGTGCATTTCCGCATAGTTGCTCTAACTTATCACCAATCATTTAAAACTGATTGGACGTTCCTAATACAATAAGTTTAACTTGCCGATATTGAGGAGTGGGGGAGGTTTTCATAAAATCCTATGAAGCCGAAGAATGTGAAAAGTACTAAAACTATAAAACCCCATCACCTCCAATCTGTTGAAGGAGAGAGTGACACAATGTTACTGTTGCTTTCCACAATGACTTGTGAATGTCAACCAAAGGTTCACAGTTACAACTTTGTGCACCTGTTCGGGTTTTACACTTTCCATGTCAAGTCTCACGGGGCCTTAGCCTTCTGGTCTTGCGTAATGTTTTTCCCCCTGTATTTTCCCCATTTTATTTATTCCAGCAACAATTTGGAGACATTTTACATTATTTTATATAAATCATGTTGTATTCCTCTGAGGTCATTTAATTGGGGAGAAGCAAAATTTGGGGGGTTGAACTGGGTCATGCATGACATCACAGAAGACTACAGTGTGTTTATCGGTAATTACATGATTTATGTTTTTTTTTCTCCCCAATTCTATGCTTCATGTTACTTATTATACAACACCATGAAACAAACATGTGCCCGACACTGTTGTTATTCGCCATCAAAGTTCTGATAGTATTTTAACAAATCAGAGATTGAGCAGTGTCTCCATATTGTTTATGTTTAACCTCAGATGTTTCCCGCTAATATTATAATTCAAGATTAGTGACTGTAGTGGTTGAAAGTTATTGTTTTTTTTTCGAGTGTGGTCTTGGCTAAACAGTATTTTACACTGACTCGACTTTGTTACAATCACAATAAAGTGATTTTTTTTCATGACATTCAGTTGTCTTTTTCCTTATTACTACTATTACATTGTTAACAATTTATATTTTGTCCAGTGTTTGTACAAACTCTGTTTTCAAGATTTATTTTCTTCAAACAAATAAACTAATTTCCGGGCTGCACACACAAGCAAAGAGTAGTAGAGTAGCAGTAGTAGTAGAGTAGCTCTGACTTCTTCTCAACCCCAGATGTTAATAACATTATCTTACAAAACATTTTATCTTTTTTTTTTTTTTTTTACAACAGCAGTCTGAGTTACATGATCTACCTGCTTATAACATCTCAAAACGTCATTGAGCTCGTTTTCATCCTGACAAGTAAATTATACATCAGTCCACAGGACTGCAAGGGAAATTAAACTAGAGAGAGAGCAGATTTATCTGGGAAAATATAAACATAGAGTCCATCTGATAATAAACTGACAGCTATTTGAGGGTATATAGTGGTGACTTATAGAGTAAAGTCACCGGTTGGACTGCCAGTAATAATAAATGCAATTCATTGTTGGTCCAGAACATAGATTGAAAACGTTACCGCTGCCATGCTATATATCCATTGGTACTTCCGTGACGACAAACACGTGACGTTCTCCGAAAACATCCAAAGCAATGCGACAGAGTCGAAATAAAAGTGTTGTTGTCATATTTACACACAATAATTTCCTGTTTGAGAAGGGGAAGGATAACATCTTGGCGGGTCTAAAACACCCTAGACACTGTTTCTAATAGAAAAAGGGGGCTAAAGTTGAGGAGAAATAACATCTGGTTGAAGTCTTCCAAATGGATTAGTGGACCCTTTTCATCATTTGATTACAGCCAAAAACCTCATGATATTTGTCAGAACCTGATAAGTAAAGTATTGTTGAGACAGGATGTGGTGCTCATAACATAGTTTTACAACATGTGTATTGTTGTAAAAGGACCACCAATATTTTCTCTTGTGGATTACACATACAGTAGATGATGCAGGTATTTGTCTTGTCTCACCATTTTGTATTCCTTCCACGTTCTCTGGAAATCCACACTGCCGTCTTCTCTGCGCTGGATGATTGTCCATCCCCCGCCAGCTGTTTCCATGTTGCAATATACCTACAAAAAAAAAAAAAATTGTAGTTTGACAATGCAAAAAGGATAGCACCCAGAGGCCTGGCAATTGGGGGATTTATTAGATTGAATACTGCATAACTGGAAGATGTAACAAATGGAGTATATGATGTGGTTGTCAGCGCTGTCCAGAAACAATGAGGGGTCAGTTTATTTGGAGTCATGTTTGGGAACTCAATGTATCTCTGTCCCACTCAAAACTAATCAGCGTCTCCTTATCCTCTACCAACTCCCTAGAGGTGTTCCTCATCAGAGGGTCTAGATCAAAGTGGAGGTCTGAGATGGACACATACCAGGAGACACCTGGGTGTAATATGGCCCTTAACCTTGGACCTGAATGTGCGTAAGCTGATAATGCAGGGTTGTGGGTCTATCTGCAGGGTTGCTCAATGTTTTGAGTTTGAGACACCGGCGTGGTGTAGAGAAGGTCTCTCACATCAGCAAGCCCGCACAGCTGAACATACATGATCCCAGGCTGAGTATAATTAAGGAAGTACCCCTGACACAATCATTTCCAGGAGATGGTCTCACATCCATCTCGTCGACGTTCACACAAATATCCACTAGCCACCTTTGAGACGATTCTAGCAGTGGCTCGGGGGCTTGACGGATACGATCCACTCACACCTACTTCAAACCTCTCCATTCATCAAATTATCACCTTCATCAATCAGTTGGTGGTGAGCAGCGCTGAGATTAAGAACATATCATCACACACACAACATTGGTGTCCCCGACATGTTCGGCTTCGCACCTCACCCATCGCCAAATTCCAGCATTTTCAAAGCTGCCATGAGTATTCACAGCTTGCACTCATCAGTGGCAGATGTCCCCCGGTGGCTCAGTGTCTTTCGCTCATTTGCAAAGTCATTTTCATTCAACACAAAGAAAACAAACTCTTTCCTTTAAACCAACAGTGTAAGTAAGTGATGATTTCACATGACAGAGGGCTTATGAACACGTTTTATTGTGGTTTCTCACCTTTTTGTTCTCTTGAAGGTTGATCTGGATGTTATAGACTCCGTTCTTATGAAAACCAGCCTGGTAGAGGTCAGCACAATCACGGAACTTCTTTTCTTCATCGAGGACCTTTGGGACTTTGGGTGCAAAAACAGAAAAATAAACTGCCGATTTAAAACAACAGAAAACAAAAACAAAATACTATATACATAAGATACATAAATAGTGATGTTTTTTCTAAACAGAGCCCATTAGGAAGAGAATGGGACAAAAACTTTAAATAAATATATCTTTTGTTGAACATAAAATGTCACCTCAGACCCAACACTGAAGAGTGTTAGGAGCCTTTGTTTGTGTTTATGATGATCATATTTGTAAAAAATTAAGGGTATGAAAGTATTTAACTTTTAACTTTGAAGAAACCTGCCATAAAGAAAGCAACATTTTACCAAGTTCTACTTCAAACCATCGTGTCGTCAACATGCAGTTATACTTGTTAGTCCAGCATACACAGGAAGTCCATTCACCTGTTTTCTTTGTTTGGTCATATAGCGGATTTTCTTGCTCCAAAGGGAAGTTTGCTTGAGTACACTAATACTTTAATACTCCAGCTGCAATCATCAAAGCCTGGAATCTTTTCAGTCTGTGGTCTCTGAGCTGTAAATAATTACAAATTTGCAGCTGTCTGCATCTTCCAAACCCATGAAAGTCCCAGTTAACACGTTTTCCTCCATTTGTACTTTGATGTCTCGCCTCGTCTGTTGGCCCTCCTAAGCAGATCCACCCATCTACAATACTTTTGCCATCCACCTGACGATTGTTTGTTTGTTACATCTTCAAGTTAGTCAACTTGCTTCCCTCATTTACAGGTAAAAAAACATATAACCAGCCTAACCGGGGCCTTGTCTTCTTTTCTTGTCCTTGGGCTGTCCACAGTCGATATGCTACTATGAACCATTTTGAAGACGACAGCGTGCAAACTCTTCACAACACTGTCCCGGCCGGCATTCAAATGAGGCAGATAAGATATGAACATCCCACTCAAGGCCTTCTTCACCGGAAGTTTCAATATCACTATAAAGTGCCTTTGGTGTCCTCGTCAGAATCACTCTTTCATTATCTTTTTTTAAGTGATCAAACAATTGCACACACACCACTACTATGATAAGTATGTACAAGAGTCGGTGAAAGTGCTATGCGTATTCATTCTACCAGTGTTCATCTGATCCAATTGGGAGTTGCAGTACTTATTAATACAATTCAAACCTCAGTTTGAAAGATGACATATGGAGCGAGGCGGTCACAAATGAGGCAACCTCGCTGCTTGTTAAGCCTGCTAGCTCATGGAATATGAATATTGCTGCAAATGATTGTAAAGCTTGCGCCACGTGGCTGGCCAGCAGTTTAAGTGATCAAGGAAAAGAGTCCAGACAAGCAAATCAACTGTGAACAAATCCGTTTATGCACAGTACGTGTAGCACGTAATAGAGTGAATTTTGATGTGGTTGCAAAAGTTTATGATAAACCATTCCTGACTTTTGCTGTTAGTGTGATTCATGACATTACTGTTGGAAGGAAAATTGTAATTCCAACAAAATGTACATCAGTCACGATGTAGCCTACCTATCGTTTGGTGCCCCAGGTATTTTTCCATAGATGAAACGCTACTGTTTTCTGGAAGTTTATATATAATTTTTCCTCATGAAACTCATCTTTTATTGGTCCCCTCCATTACGATATAAAATTTGTGTATAACTTTGACCTGGGAGGTTTTCATTATTGTGTTGGAGAATCTGAAGGCAGAAGATAGACAGCAAAGTCTCACTGCGAGTATCTTGTAACTTCATGATAAAATCTGAGGGTCAACTAGCATATTAGCAGAAGAATCGGAGTTCACCGACCAGATTCTCTCTCTCTCTCTCTCTCTGTCTCCCTCTCCGAGAGGGCTTCGAACTTTGACAGCCCAGCTGCATCCATTTCCATCTGAAGGTAATTATGGGTGTACTATTTTGAAACCAAGCATGAGGCTATGGACAAAATACTACAAGCTATAAATTTCAAGTTCCTGTTATAACAAGTGGTTTATATTTACTTTCCAAGCCTTGTTATAGTGATGGAAATTCCTTCAGATTTTCTTTTTTACCATCCTCTTTCTTCTGCGCCTTCCCCTCTCCCACTTAATGGGTTCATGTCAGTTTTCACCCCATTGTTTTTATATTTAGAATTGTGGAGTCAAAGAAGATGTCATTGGAAAGTGAAATGAGTCAGTGATCCTCTGCTTTTACTTTGATCCGCCTTTGCACAGAACCCCTCCTTTGGAAGTTGGGTCATTTATTTGGGTCCACTACAGTATTTGGCCATTTTGACAAAGTATTGAGTGTCAGTGACAAGACTCTCCTGCTGTGACAGGTCGACATTGCGGGCCTTTGCTCCCCGGACTCTAATACAACAAAGGATAGCCCTGTCAGGCGGTAATTTACCCCAAGCGGGCTGACAGCGGGGTACTTATCAGGAGTCTTGGAGGTTAATGTTGGTGGAGGCTTTTTTGGGGACCTAAAATTAGTGTTGACAATTATTTCGCAATAACTACTGCGATTTCCCAAAGTGCAAGAAAACCGCTCAGGGACTGGACACAGCGCTATAAGACTGGTTCCCTTGTACCGCTTGCTGCCCAGATCTCTGAATATTATTTATGTCCCAATATTTGTTTGTAGTAAAATATGTAGTGGTTCAGTGGGGACTCATATACAGCAGGGGGTTCATGTGAAAAGACCAATAGGCCTTGGGTGTTTGCATAAATCAGTACTTGTGCCAAATGAGCCCGAATCCTGGAAGTGAAGAGAGTGAAAATTGGAGCTAAATGGACTGCTATAGACATCACTGCTCCCATGTGACTGTAATCAGTCTTTAAGTACATCTGAGCCCGGTTCACTACATGAGCCCATAGTTTTCTAGCACATATTTGCTTGAAGGATGTACAGCATGACAAAATTATGTCAGTACTATTTAATGGTCATGCTTTCCAACTCACGCACACAAACAGACAAATACTGCACTGGAAAAGAAAGTTGCAACGAACAAGCTCTAATGTTAGCAATCGTTACATTGATGATTTTAACAGGGCTCTTGTGAAATTTTCAAAAATACATATTGATATAGAACAAAAAAATAACTCCCTCAAACAAGTACAGCCTATGTTCAAAACATCCATGCGAAACATGTAAGCAAAATAAATGTGCATGAATTGATTTTTTGATGTATCTTCCAACCGGCTTGTTGTATTTCTGACCCAGAATGGTCCACCTTTCTGATCATTGCTTACCAATAATACATATACTGAACATTACGAAACAACGTTTGAACCAATATTTACAGGTTTATTGTGCAGTTATAAGTTGTTGTTGTGCACAATTCTCATCTTTTTTTAAATACATTTTTTTATAAATAAATCAGTTTCATTCCTTCTAAGAGGCAATAAAAATGATGAATAACCTCAATTCCATGAGATAACAAAAAACTGTAAAACAATTCTTATTTTGCAGCCAACAACTTTTAAAGAGTGTTCCAAAGCTGTGGTCAATTACTTTTAATGGCAGTCTGCGGCTCATTGCACCCTAATGATCTTTGGGTAATGAATACAATTTAAACAAATTGCTTCATCTAGCCACATCAAAAATATCTGTTTTCATTTCAATATTGGAAAATGCTCATGGAAATCTTGTACATGTACTAGTTAGTTTTAAAAAAAAGGTACAAAATCAGTGTTGTGAAAAATAAAATGACTAGCAGACATGAGTCAGCATATTATTAGCAAAACAACCTCAAATTGCTTTCACTTTCTAGCATACTTTAATGTCAATACCCTGTAGTTAATAGAAACTGCTGCCAAGAGTTCATAAACTATGATTACAAATCTAATTCCCTTCTACTTATAAAAGCAGAGGCAATTAGAATTAGCTACTTTAACATATTTTTACGATTGTGGAGTTAGCACAATGAACAAGAAACGTACTATACTGTGTGTGTGTGTGTGTATATATATATATATATATATATATATATATATATATATAATGGTCATTGGTACACAAGTACAGGCACCCAAAAAGTTTTTTTTTTTAAACATTCAATCATAGAATATAACTGCGTTATAATTGCCATGCAATCATTATAGCATTACTAAAACAATCTTATGGTACCTTAGACTTCATGTAGCACTTTTGGATTGTTTTACTTGCGGATTTATCAAATATTGTATATTTAGCAACATGACAGTAGCTCAGGAGGCCCCGTAGCTCAGTGGTTAGAGCACTGGTTTGGTAAACCAAGGATTGTGGGTTCGTATCCCACTGGGGCCTCCACTCCCTGAGAAGGGTTGCGTCAGGAAGGGCATCCGGCGTAAAAATTGTGCCAAACATATATGTGCGTTCATCTGAGATGACACACTGTGGCGACCCCGAAAGGGACAAGCCGAAAGAAACAGACAGACATACAGTAGCTCATAAATATTCGAAATACACTATAATTGACTCCTAACCAAAGCTAATGCAGTAGTAAAGTGATAATTACTGTGAATATTTGTAACAAAAACACTTTGCTGCCGTAGATATAAATTTATCAAATGGATGGAGTGAGTATGGCAGTAATTGGGCGTGTCTTCTTCTGGATCTTCTTATATGCGACGGCCTTTTTACTTTTAGGTGATGTGCAACCAAACTTCATTGTTTGCCATTTGGAACCTCTATATTTCGTGTGAGAATCATCGTAAGCCACTGATCCTCTTTACCTTTAGTACATTCGAGACATTCAGTCTTTTTCTAAATTTAATTTTCCCCTGAGACCCGAAATGTTCATATTTAAGGATGCCTCTCAAGCATTTTTAGTGGCTGGCATGAAATACCAAACATCACTCATCAATTTTTATGGAAACAATAAGCTAAGGAAAAAAAAACATCTCTTTTTTTTTCCATGCAATTGAAAAACAAGGCCAGTATGTCTAATGATAAGTGAAATCCATCCGTCCACCTCTCACCTCATTCAGACTGGCTTTCCCTCAGGAACTATTACAGTTTGAATTATTCAGTCCGGGGTTAGGAAAGAAGCGACCTCTAACCTCCACACCCGCCTCAACTCTGAAACACACCGCAGTGGAGGGAAGGACCCACCACACAGCAGCATCCACATTGCACGTCCACCGCGTCTAGTTAAGATGGGCACTCGTCACTTCAAGAGACACAAACGTAATACTCAATCAAAGACCTTATACGGTGCCGAAAAGCATGGAGGGTAAAAAATTATCAAATATTTATTCATAGGGAACTTCATTCAACTTGACGGTTCCAGTAAACCAATTTGCATATATGTTGTACTTGGACCTACATTAAGAGGCTAGGATAATACATATTCAGCAGTCGAGCCAAGAGGGTCTCCAAGGCCTCTGGTAATTAAATGTTACATACACAAATGCAGACTAAACAGATGGATTACAAGCAGGTCAGTACACCCGTGACCTGACGTTGCATGGCCCATTAAAATTACAAAAGCAAGCAACATTTATTAATTATGTGCGGCAGCTATCTACTTGTGATGATAGCCCGACTTTTGTTGAAAAATGTCAAGAAGTGCTGTAGGGTTCTCGAAGCATTTATGCGGGATGTCCCAAATGCTGTAAGAAGTCTTCAATTGCAACACATGCAACGAGACCATAGATCCATATATTCTTTTAAAGTCTTTAACTTTGTATTATAAGGTTGTGATTCACAAAATACCCCCCACCCCATTTTTTTTTTTTAAGAAAATGAGACTATTGGTTTTAGGTCATGTTGGGATCAATGGAAAATTCTAAAGTTTGTATGATCACCAGTGAGTCAGATCGGGAGGAATAAAAACTAGCCTTCGTCTTTAGAAATGGCATTCTGTTTGATATTTCTTTCAATAAGTATGCACAGCTGTTTTATAAATAAAGCTTGAAAAGCAATTGTTGCAAATCTCGTATCACGCTGGTTTATGAAAGCCACTAAGCCTCTTCAACAGAAGTAGCCAGGTTCAAACAAGAACCACATTGCTCGCTTCACGGTGCTTTCATTGCTTTGTTTTTACAGCCAGTGATTCCCGTGTTTCCTACAATGGGGGAAGATTTACAGAATGGTGTCATCATAATTTTGAGAGGATCGGAAAATCAGCATTGTTAATGATAGACAATCTGCCCAGAGTAATAAAATATTTCAAAAACAAGTTAATAGTACATTAGTTCAAGATACAGGCGATCAAACATGTTTTCTTTACACATTGTGGTCCGATGAGGATCAATGGGCCTTATCTTGGATTAGGTTACAAACATGGTGTCCACGGGCACCAGGTCGGTCCCCACGGACTAAGGGCTGTTGTAAACTTAGTTCACCACTAATGGAACATTGTGATTTTATAGGAACATTATCAAAGTGATCAATTCAAAATGTAAACACTTTTTAAAGAGATTACCACAGAGTCGTCTTTATCTGTTCCAACCTTGATAAGTCATGGTGTCGACATTGTTATAAAACATCAACATGGTGAGTCTCTAAAGATACAAGAATACAATAGATTTTTAATAATAATGAATAAAGTAAATTTTGATCAAAAGTCTTGATTATGGACTAAGAAGCAACATTTTGTCATTGGCATGAATTATTTTGCAATTAGTTTGCTTGTTTAAGGGGGAAATGTAAAGATTAACGCATGAAGTAAGTGGGACAACTTTGGCGCAGGACGGTTTTGAAAAAGATGCATTCGATATCTCAACACTGTACACAAATACACACATGGGAAAGTAGAGCATGGCTCCCAATGCTGAGAACATGCTCAAACAGTATCTTTGTCTGCATCACTGCAGCTTTAGCACCTTTTGGAGTTTCAATGTCAACTTTTGGTGCACTGCTTTCACATGTTGATGGTCAGTGGGCTGGAGTAAAGTAATTAGCGTTCACTAACAGCCCCAGCATCAGATAACGGGCACGTTGTGCAATCTTCGACTAAGCTGTTGCTGTGGAGGTTTGGGCTATTTGTGTTTGGTGATGACATAATCTCCACAGGTATTTGAGAAGGTACAGTTTGGCAGTCTGGTTGACCCCAGAAATGACGATGCAATAATAACTGTATCAGCGAGTCCACGCCATTGGTCTATATTCTACTAAAGTATGTGTGAATGTCTTCTCTGGAGGGAGTTTCAGACTCTCCATAAGTCTTCAATATTGCCACAAAGTCTGAAAAGTAGTCGCTAGAGGATTCAGAAAAGTCGTTAAATATAAATTGTCAAAACTGAGAAAATGCTCACATCATTGTTGATGTCATGGTAACAAAACTCATGCACAGTGTTTGGATTCAACAAAAGCATCCAAATTCAAAATTTGAGCCAGAATGTGACTAGTGGATTAAGTCTGCTATAGTTCTTTATTATGTGTTCATGTGGAGGGCTGAAGGTCAGCTATCTTATTTAAGGACACCTGGGAACTGTTTTTTATATTGTTAAAAAATGCAAGTCTCCTTTAAGAGAAAAAAAAAGTTTAGCAATATCGGCATCCAGGGAAATCCAAAGTACATTTCATTATATTACTTGGAGACCTTGCTATTAAAACAAATCAACTACATGATAGAGCGAATGCAAAGATCCTGGGAATCATGCAGCCTAATGCTTGGGGGTTCCAAAATGTTCTGCATTAACTTAACTTATAGCAAGCCATACAATTCTAAAAGCTCTTAGCTAATGTCTGCTAAACGGACATTGTTAATTAACCTCCGTTGAACCTACCTCCATCTTTGGAGCAAAGGTTGAGTAGGTTGTGGACGGTGTCCATCATCTCCTGTTGCTGCCTCTGCATGGCGGTGCTGTTTCCGGTGGCCCGGCTGAGCTGGGCCTCCAGCTCTTTGATAACCCCACTCTGCCTCCCAACAAGGACTTGGAGGCTTCCTTTCTCCTGCTTTAGAGTCTCCAGTTCTTCTTGGTGTCTCATCTCCATCTCTAACATCTTCTGCTCCATGAGGCTAAGGAAAAAAGTAAAGCAAAAAATTAATTGAAAATTGCCATTCTTTTTTTTCTGAAATGACAATTGTTTCATGCGGCATGAGTGTCGTACATGTTTTGCTCTGACAAGCCAATCAGACTTGAACTTGAAATCTGCTTGGTTTAAAAACAATACTGTTCCTAATATAGTTTCAGTGACGCTGGCCAGCACTGCTGATCCTGAAGACTTTTGGGGGATTAGATTGACATTGCAGCACATAGAAATTGAAATCTAAAATCTAATATTGACATTCAGCAATCAGTTTATTCAAGATGAAACACAAAGTAAAGAGAATAGCTTGTTGGGAATAAATTCCTACAATTTCATGTAACAAATATTAGAAGTAAGGTACAAAATATAGCGGCACAGTAGATGACAGTTTAGTACATCTGCCTCATGGTTCTGATAATCCACGTTCAGATCTGACCCCACAAGTGTGCAGCTTGCATGTTCTACCCCTTCCTGCATGGGTTTTCTCCACGTATTCTGGTTTGCTCCCACATCCCAAAAACATGTGTGGTAGTTAGATTAAAGAGTCTAAATTGCCCATAGTTGTGAGTGGTTGATTGTTTCTATGTGCCCTGCGATTGACTGGCGACTGGTTTAGGGTGTACTCTGCCTCTCGCCCGAAGATAGTTGGGATAGGCTCCAGCACTACCACGACGCTTGTGAGGATAAGCCATATGGAAAATGGATAGATGGATGGGTTCTAAAAATGTCTGTGCTCCTGATAGCCTTGCTGACAATGTTTTCCCATTACTCCAGCAGACAGTACAGTGATACTGTATTGTATACAGTATATAGATACTGTCAGCAAAAATGCACACATTTATTCAACCACGTAATTAAAACGAGACAATGCACGATCAGGACGCACTTTATCGTAGGCTCTTTAAATTTCAAATTAAACTTCTTGGGAAGTCTTCTCATACTGTAAATTAAATAATTTAGGTTTGAGATTGCAAGTAGATGTGCAACTATAATTTGCCATTTTAATTAATAAATAAAGCCAGTAAGGAGAAGTGGTAGCTAAAAACGGATGGATGGAAAAACATTTTTTATTCAGATAATACAAGTAAATTCTATAAGCAATGGAAAATAAAAAATACATTTACATATTTGTTTGTTAAAAGAACTGTATTTCGTTTAACCATAACATAAACAAAAGAATGATTGTGGTAATAGACAGTGTGGTCAATTGGTAGCATAAACACACTCCATACAATCGAATATCAAGGATTGTACCATCTCAAGATGGGTTTACTATGCCCAAAGGTCAACACAAGTCGTGATGCCATTTCTACTGTATTTCATAAATATGACCATATGGCTGTATTTGTTTGCTTGAATCGTTACTTGTTTACCTGTTCTTGTCATGGAGCTTGTTGATCTCAGTGGTCTGGACCATTAACTGCTTCTCCAGTTTGTTAGTGGAAAGAGAATTTTCCAGCAGCTGGATCTCGAGCCTCGATGTTTGATTCAGAACCTGACACACACATACACACACACACACACACAAACACACACACGCACACACACACACACACACACACATGCACACACACATCCACACACACACACACACACACGCACACACACGCGCACACACTCACAGACCCCCCCCCAAAAAAACACACACAAACACACAAATTGAGTTCTCCTTCAGCAAAATGGAAGCAAGAAGCCCACCAATCCATCAGTGTATTCAGAATTGTATTTTCCTTCACTGCATATTTTTATCACATTTGCTTGGCATAACCTTTAAACATGCAGGAGGCATCATGCAGATTTGCACCGTTTACATTAGTTCAGTTTTCTGAAACATTACATTACCTGCGTCTCAACATCCGTCAGCTTTCGTGTTTGTTCTGCAGTTTTAGAGAGAAGGTTGGTTCCCATTTCTAACATGGCCGCCGTGTGGTTGTGTACAGCGCTCTGTTGCAGCTGAGCCATCTCAGTTTTCATTCTTTCTTTGACGTAATTCTCGATCTGGATGGAAGATGACAGGGGATGAATTCAAATCCGAGCAAAGTACATCATATCGATCAAGAATTATTAAGTACTGTGTACTTCATTTCAAGGACTGCAAACAACGTTGTGTCACTGATGATGACACTGAATATTAAAGAAAACAACACATTAGGTAATGTTCAGGGCAGTAAATCATTCCTCTGACTTACAGATATATACGTCTTGAAAAAAATGTATCAATAGATCACTGTTATCTGGTGGAAAGGATCCAATTGCTGTTTGCTTCTTATGCACAGTGCATATTGTAATTAATAAAGGCACCCCGACTCATCTTTAACCAATGAACAAACAATTTAATAATTTTACTAAAACCTCTCATGGAAATGTAAGCCTGAAGTCCTAAGTGCAGATGTGGCTTCCAAATTCTAATACAATACCATACTCCGCAAAACAAATGGATGTGATGGATGTATTGTTGTAAAAGGAACGAAAAGGTTTGCTGTCCAACTTAAACAGGCAGTTCTGCGTTTGCGTTCGATTGACGGTGTAATGTCCTCACTTGGCAGAGATTTAAAAGTTAAACAGCACATTTTTTTCCAGCGGTGTGGGACATTCTCCGACATTTTTGTTTTTACCTTGAGCCGATATTAGCTAACAGTTCACTGTGGTGTTAGCTGAAAAAATAGATGGTGAAATTGATTTGGAATTATAGGTCTTGTAAAGTTAGATGATATTGCATTATCGTGAATCATATAGTATTACTTTGTTTAGAAAATGATTTCAGTCCACTGTGAAATGTAAAACCAGTGAACTCTGTAGATGGTGTAGGATGTTTTTAAATAACCTTTCAAAAGTAAAGCGCACGTTCTACACTGGAGGTTTGTCCATCTGCTGAGGACCACATGAGACAATGTATGTCACCTTGAGAGAAAAGATGGTGAAAGCACAGATGGCTTGACGCAATAGAGTCAATGAATTCACTTCACCTGGGGGAGATTCAATGTTTTAAGCGGGATAAACGGTGGGGGTGCATCAATACGTTGAAAGGGTTTCTCACCTCAAAAAGTCTGACAAAGGAGAGTTTCTATGTGAAGAGATATTTGATTGATAGATTGATTAACCTCAAAGTCAGACATCGAATCGGATTTCAGAGAGTTAAATGCCATTCCAGATTGCCGATGCAGTGTTGACAAGATCTATGTTGTGGATATTAGATAGCATTGTGACTTGAAACAAACCTTCGTGGGGGTTTATGGCAGCATGTAACGTTAAGAAAATGACAATAACCGTTTAATCCAGAAATTGCCACAGGATGCATCAGAAGTGATGCTGGCTATTTTGGGTCTTTCATTGTGTATTTCGTAGACCGGACTGTTTAATGCAGTTTCCATGATCCCTAAGTACACGCTATTAAATGTATGTGTTTTATTGCTTCTTGCGCAGACGCATTTTAATGCTTTAAGTTGAACGTATGTCTGCATTCCCTTCTGCGGTTGAAGGTTGCAAGAGAGGTATTCAAATAAAATACCACTTGCATGAAAATAGAAATACATTTGGCTTTTGAATAACAAAGTAGACTTTGAAGAGACATTCCAGAAGGTGCAATAACAAGAGAATCTGGATTTAGAAACTGCTAAATTCTGAGTCTCTTTTTTCCAAAAATCACTGCGAAAGACATGTTCATGTCTCCCTAAGTGCTTACAAGTTACATCTGGGCTTATGTTCTACAAATTCACTAATGATGCAACTTGGGAGCCAAACGCCAGACTGCTCCGTTGCATTAGCAGCATAAATGTTCCATCTCAATGCAGTTTTACCTGCCTAAACGATATTCTATTCAGACATTTTATGAGGAACAATTGGCTGGTAACTCCAGGAACACAACTGCTTTGGGTTATAGTGGACATAAATAACAACATGTGTCACACTAAAGTATATGTCAAGATCCAGATCGGTCAGTTTTCAAGACCAAAAGGGCTTTTCGTCATGTTTGAGGAAAAGTGTTTTGGTTACTGGATATACTGTAATGTGTGCACAGTTTTAGGGAGAAAATCACAGACCAAAAGGACGTGTGAGCTTCCCCATACATATGCTGTACATTATCACGGCAGAACTGCTAAATTGCTTTCACTTGGGAGCCAAGAACAGAATCATCTCTCATGATACTACTCCCTACTATCATTGTTACAGATAACTGTGAATGTTTACCACTTGTCTGACATTTCCCTTTTAGTGTGACGTCCATTTCAAAAAATGATCTTGATCTTTTCTAAACAGCAGCAGTGGTGGGACTTAGTAGGGATCAGTTACATCTCCGCTTATGGGCGTGAATGTACTGTATTTGGAAAGATGGTGGTATTACTGTGGGGTGACGCATCTTGTGGGACGCATCCGTTACGCAAGAAACAATTGCACATTCTTTAAATGGACTTGGGAAGACGGGACAGTCCAATATCATACCCAAATCAGAGACAAAGATTAGTTTTCTCACTCTGTTCAATAATAAAGGAATCCAGTTACCCCTGCACCAAATTTCCTTTATCAATATAGTGCTGTCATTAACTTTCAGGTCCTGTTTTGTGAAGGGAAGCTTAATAATCTTGACATTTAGCAAGCATGTTGTTTTAACATTCCCCTGCTAAATGTGATTTTAAATATCATAACTTTCTAATTTTTTCAATATGCTGTTCCTATACAACTCCATGCCAGAATAAACAGAACTGCAGATTTGCTTGTAAAAATAACATGTATGCACACTGAGTGACAATTTGGAATTGTTTCCCCTTTGTGACACGTATGAGATTCTCTCATGTTCATGTGAACAGTACAATTCAATTATTTTTTTTTATATCCAATCCAAGCCTCATTCATATGTACATATACTGTAAATTATCTGTGAGTGCAGTATGGATGCTCACAGGGCACAGATCCACCCTGTACTTCATCAAAAGGTGACAAAAGTAAACGACAGACAAAGGAGCAGAAAACAATATTAGTTTTTGTAATGTGAATGACAATAAAAGATTAGATTTAACAAAAAAAATAATCTGAATTGGGCATCATTCACTGCCGTATGAACGTTGCTCAAGTCACAGTCCAACGGGTGATTACTTGCTGACTGAAATAGTGAAACTCTGGATAATTTCAAAATCCCACCCATTTGCTTTGTACGCAGCCCAATAAGATGAAATCTGGTTCCCCTTCTGTCTTGGTACTGTTGGGATCAGAACTAAATTCTGAATACAGAGATTGGATAACACGGTATGTTGGCTATGAGTTCCACAGTCACACTACATGAAATTCAACAAACTCATTATACAGTAAATACTTTCTCTCACCTCCTTATCTGACTGAGTCCACTGCTTCTGTCAATTAAGATTACAGGTTTGAACGGGAAAATTCCTCACCCGACCAATTAGTAAATTCCACTCTTGTTGACATTCCAGCCTCATCTTTTTTCCCCCCATTCTGGAAATTCCCTACCTTACTTCATGGTCAAGACTAATTAAACCGCATACGTTGCTCTTGTGTCGCCTCCCCGTCTTTCAATTTTCCTCATGTTTGTCAAAGCTGTTTTAAAACAATGTCAATATTGCCGTTATATGAATGATACAATAACAGCATCTACGTCATCCTCGGCCCATGATGCAAATCAAGCCGTAATGATCTGTCCCCGAACTTCACAATGTGAAGTCTTTTCGCCTTTCTTTCACTTTTAAACCACCAAGATCCTCAAATGCTTGCTTATGTTTCCATAATATATCATATTTGTCTTATCACCAAGCATTTTGATAATTAATTAATAACTAATTTCCTGTTTGGTAATTTTTCGCTTTTATGTTTATCTCACATGTTTAATCCTCTCACTCGAGTTTACAATATGCAGCTCAGGGGCAAAAAAGGAACAAAAAAAACCTAAAAAATGGCTGAAGAATTTTATAAAACTCAAGAACTTACTTGTCGGTAGTTTATATACTAAAACAACAACAAAAAAACATCTTTTAACTCAAACATTTAGCTACAAATAGCAAAGTCAGAGAAACTGACTTACAACTTCTTTCATTTACACTTCTGATATTAGTCTCATTTCCGCATTCCTTTTGTGTGAAACTGTTTTACCCGCCGTCGGCACAGTGGATCAGCTGTAAAGTGTTGGCCTCACAGTTCTGAGGTCCAGAGTTCCATCCCGGCACCGCCTGTATGAAGTTGGCACGTTCTCCTCGTGCCTGCGTGAGTTTTCCCGGGCCCTCCGGTTTCCTCCCACATCCCAAAAATATGCAACATTAACTTGACACTCTAAATTGCACATAGACGTGATTGTGAGTGTGACTTGTCTGTCTCCATATGCCCTGCGATTGGCTGGCGCCCAGTTCAGTGTGTACCCCGCCTCCTGCTTGGTGACAGCTGAAATATGCTTCAGCACTGGTGTAACCCTTGTGAGGATAAGCGGCTAAGAAAATCGATGGAAGGCTGTTTTACCCCCCAAAAAGCCATTTCATATATATGGCTTTGCAGACAAGGTGAAAAAAGTGTGTGCCCTCTATTTGTTCACTGACACTTGAAGGTGAAATTGACAACACCTCAGTGTAAGTTGAGCATCGAAGTAACTCAGAGGCTTGACCGGCTCGTCAATCCTTCTGTAGCATATTACAAAGATATGGTCAAATTCTGTACATGCCTTTGGAAGCTGCTTGAGTCGGTGTTTGTTTTTAAAGGCAGTTTTAAGGCTCTTTGTCTTAAACTCTGTCAAGATTAGGTGAGTAACAACTTGGTCTGAACTCACAGTTGACTTGTGTGACCTTTTGCCCCAGTGGCCAAACGCCAGGCGTTGACTCAAGCGCTTTTTTGTGTCCAATAGAATGTGAAAGGGGGAAAACAAATAAAAAATTAAGAAGGGAGAAGATGTCCCGTGTGTGTTTTATGTGTATGAATTTAATGCTTTAATTTGAAAAGCTAAAACCCTGACATGGGCATTATAGGTGGTAGAGCTCGGTGGTCTAGAACAGTCTGTTTGGTTGTCATTTCAAGACTGTAAATGATCTCTAATGATTATATCTTAAATGAACTTTAGTGCCAATGTATCAAATGAATACATTGCATTAAATTACCTTGATGATGGAATCTTGTCCTGGGAAAAGATTAAATCCTTTATTACTGTTGTTGTACATTTTGCCATGCCTTATCGTTAACTCTGCAATTGTATTTATCTCTGAACTATAGCTAAATATTTCAGAAGCTAATCACTATTTAATATCTCAATTTAAATAATATCTAAAGTATTGAATTCTTCCCTTTAACGTTTTGGAGAAATATGCACTGATCTTAATAAACTGGGACTTTGTATTAATAGGGATTAATTATTCACAGAAAACGTAGTTTAAAAATGATGCATTTAATCACACTTCATGAACTCAAGGCAACACTGACCACTTCTCCCTAATTTGAATTTTGTAAATTTGCTGCTCAGTGGGGGAGGGAGAGAGAGAGAGAGAGAGAGAGAGAGAGAGAGAGAGAGAGAGGAGAGAGAGAGAGAGAGAGAGAGAGGGAGACTTACCATATATGTCTACAAGCTTCAGAATCAGTATTCATTTCCAAATGTAAAGCTTCAGTTTGGATGACCCGAAATTATAATGTCTATTAAATGATAAAAACGAATAATTACTTTTATTCCACATAAATATAATTTCCCATGATATCGGATGACACTAACGTTCTCCACGTACTTTGTATGATCATATGGGAGCGAAGGAGCCCGAGACATGGGAAGGCATCTAAAACCAAAACAACAACAAACTAAGACCCATTTCTACATCTAGAAATGGTTATAGAGTGGGGAAACACAAGAACGATTTTGATGCGTGACGCAGTTTGGGAATCTTTCCTGTGGGACATATTGGGTCAGGAATGTTTCTGACGATGGCTTTCTTGTCTCTTTCGGGTTAAGACAATGCCAGTAGCCCTCAGACCAACATACACTAAAACTACTGTCTCCAGTTTGCGTGCTTGTTCCCAAATATTACATTTCAAATTGCATTCCTCTTGATTGTGCACCGTTAATATCTAATCAGAAAATTATTCTGTTCAAAAGACCTAAACAGTACAATTTCTTCATCAACTTTGTTCTCGGGCTGTGTGAGTACGTTTGTTCTTGTCTTTATTTTATCTAGCGTTTGGACATTTTTCAGATTGGCCCACATAAGAACAATTTTCAGTTTAGCTCCATTAAATTTCAAGCCTTTACAGTATTTGTGTGCTGAAACACTGCAAAACTGGGTGTCTCCCCCAATAAAAATAAATGGACATTTAATAGCAAAACCTTTTTCCTTTTTCTGTCACATTTGTGCTTCATTTTCATCCCAACATCCTATTTAGCAAGTTTTCTGTGATTTATGGCTCTTCTATCTTTGTTGTAGTGTGCAATCACAAAAGGAGATATATACACATTCAGCTGTAATTTAGGCTATTCTTTTCTCACTTCTCCTCCTGTCTCTGTAAATAATACAGCTCTCTTATAACATCTGCTTTACTGAGCTCAGCAGACTTCTGGGTTATCACACTCAGCCCAGATTGTGTTACAAGTCAATTTCACCCCAATCACCGTTTGTCTTGCTAAAGGAAGAACCAAAGTCCAAGCAATATAATGATTACTTTTTAAATACAGTAACCAATGGCAGGACATGAAAAAATATGCAAGTGTCTCATCACAAGGAGCTGAATTTCCTCGAAATGACGCGCAACTCATGACTAAACAGACAAGACGAGGTGCAGTAGCCTGACTAACATCACCACATGGAACTGTTTTAGTTTGACCTGGGGTTCAATTACGCGAGTAGAAGAGGATAATGGATTTCGCTGTTCACGATAATGTGGAGCCAATCCATGGCCGCTATTGTATTATTGTCGAGCGTCAGGATTTGAAACAATTGCATTGAAATAGTCTTCCTTCAATAAATGATTGATGCGAATGCAGTCAAGCTTCTTGTCAGTGGCTAACTGCTTTTTGATGCCGGGGGTCCTCAGTTTATGACAGCTGCGGCATACGACGTTTCCAAGTTACAATCAGACATTGCTTAGTAGCACTTCCACACTTTCTTCTCCATTAAATATCAAGAGCAGTTTGTCTGTTTAAAAAATTTCAGGTCAAGCTATATGTACCTAGTTTGTTTAGAGACGTGGTCAGCCGTAATCTCTTTATAGAGCGATAGAATAGTACATGACAAACGGATGGTCTTTTACTTTATGGAGGAGGGTTTGCCATATAATTACACGATCTTATATATTCTGCCATTTAGACACTGGGTCATCGTGTAGGTACACTGTGATGTTTGACAACCACTATGCGACTGCCACAGGCACTTACAAGTTTGTACCTGCCATAACACAAAGAAGAGCATCCTATTTGATGCTGAACAGGCCATCACTTAAGTTGAAGATTAATTCCTCCAAACACAAGCTTATGTATGTCAAACAGTCCTCCATATGCACATATGTTGAAATGGACAGGAGTGTGACGCAGGATCATCTAGACACACGTATACACACACACACGTATGCTAGGATTTACACAAGGATTACATGCTCCCGTCTGGCTATGCTGCAGACACGTCATGTTAAATAAACATCAAGAAGCATTTGTGTTGCAGGTGTGAAAGTTGAGCTTGGAGGCAACGCTCACCTCATTTGATCACTGACAGATTTATGAGGAAATTCCTGTGAGCTAAATGGCAGGGATAAAGAAACACTTTATCGTCTGTTGGCTACTGTTAAAATAATTAACGTGGGTGAAGTTTTGTCGAAGCATGATCAGTCCGTTTGTCTTTTTCAAAAGTTGCAGTACAGCTTCATGGTCTGTGGCTACTATTAGGATTTTGTTTTTACTTGCTAAAACAACAAATGACCATGTAGGGCTCTACCGAGGCTGACCATCCATCCATCCGACCATTTTCTTGCACTTATCCTGGTAAAGGTTACTAACAGATGTTTGGATAAGAGGCAGGGCACACCTTTGACTGGTTGCCAGGTCACACCTTGAAGGTTGTTTCCAGGGCATATGCATAAAAAACCCCTCTGTCACTAACATCAAACATCGATGGGCAATGTAAACTCTCTGTTCAGCATGAATATTTTTGGAATGTGGGAAAGAAAGCCTACCTGTAGAAAATCCACAAAAGCGCAGGAAACGGCAGAGATTCAAATTGAGAACCTTAGACTGTGAGGCAAATGTGAGGCGAACATGTTACACTGGTATAGCACATTTTAAGAACCACTGTCTCTGTGCAAAGTAACACTGGAATGTAAGAAGATATATTTTGTGACAGTATTTCTGTTGAGGTTGATAGTTGACCACAAATGGATTTAACTCTGGCAAACATTACAGAAAAGAATGGTTTACCAGCTATTGTTTTTGCATTTATCAATATTTATTACCGTAATTTCTGGCCTACAAGCCCCAACTTTTTCCCACGCGCTTAAAACTCTGCGGTTTATGCGATGATGCAATTAATTTGTGCATTTTTTCTAACGGCTGCAAGGGGTCACTCAAACGGAAAAGGTAAAAATGAGACCGGTGGAATATATGTGCCTTGGAAGTGACTTTTATCGGCCCTGTTAGTGGTGCGCTAGCTTTAGCGCTGTGCTAGTGTGTTGTTGCTGTGTTACTGGCGTGTCTGAGTGATACTTACCAGTAAGTTTTATTTTAACCTGCCCTGTTAGCGTTAACACTAGCACGACGCTAGCATTAAACTCTGTGTACATTTTTCTTTGTAAATATCTCATGTTTTAATGTGGGTTTCAATGTGGAAACTTGCGGCTTTTACACAGCTGCGGCGTATGTATGTACTAAATGGTATTTCCTTCACAAATATACTCAGTGAGGCTTATAACTAGGTGCGCTCTGTAGCCCAGGAATTACGGTAATAACTTAATGAATTACATTACATATGTTTTGGGGGAGCCTAAGAACAAAAAAGAATCAATTGTATAACATGGTTGCTTTAAGAAACAAAAAAATGAGACTCCAAACCAAAACAAGTGAGTCGCCCATTAGTCATTTCTATTCCATCCAGTCTACACTGTGGGGGAACCAGACAGTTTATCTTCTGCCCAATATCCTGCACTCGCTCCATATCTCCCTCTGTCTCGCTTTGTATCTCTGTGAGACTCATGTCATCAATTTTGCAGAACTTGAACTGACTCCACAAGCTTTTCTTTCAAAATTTAGCACCTCTTTTAGCCGGCTGATTGTGATTCTTTGGTGAAAAAACAACCCTCAATCCACCAGGATAAACTCCGAAAGAAGGTGAAACAGTTCTGTCCTATGGAGTCTCTGGAAAGAGCTCTGGCGTTGACAGAGAAAGACGTTTATTCGGTGCACGTGTCGAGGAGAGTTAAAGAGATGCTTGAGTGGATGCTCAGCTTTGGAGGAAATTTTTGGGGAGGCTTGAGGATTTTTTTTTCCTCAACTTCACTTGAAATGATCATCGTTAGAGGAAACGGGAATCAAATGAGTGCTTACCGTAAACTTAAAATAAAACATGCAATCAATGAGAAAGAATGAAAAACACGGAGGCTAATAAATCACTCTCCTCGCCAGAATCAGCTATAAGAAGCACATTTTCTCAATATTATCCTTTGCTGGAAGTAAAAATTGAACTAACACCTCATGAAGTTGAAATAGTAGAGGGCACCCTAATAAAACATTAAAAACATCCAAACCAATGAGAATGTAAAAACTGTATGTCTGAGAAATAAACAGCAGCTGATGAGTGTCATACTATCACCATTTGATTTTGATTAAAAAATTAAAAAATCTAAAACAAATACAGCCAGTTTTGTAATTGAGAAGTTCATAGTCAGTAGTAATTTGTGGCAGGCTTTGATAAAACGACTTTACTGTAATGTTTTTTTCTATCTAAAAAAATGTAATCTCATATTGGCTCCGAATGACTCGGCGGCGTTGCAGTGGCAGATTGTCACGAACCTTAAGCATTTGGCAACTCTCTTGACTATAACTTATCACTCTGGATGAAATGACTTCCACTTGCCTGCCCAGAATAATATTATGGTGAATCTGTGAAAGAGCCTTTTGTTCTCATTTCTGGGATTTAATAAGATTCTAACACAAAAATAGAGTAAAATACAGTTTTAAAGATTAGTCCTGTTGTGTGTTCAAGGCTTGTTTGTTTAATGTGGAGGTTTTGGGTCATTCCATTCACAATCAAATATCTTTTCAAATGAAAACAACCCATTGTTGATCTTTTTCCCTGTAGCACAATATAAAAACACAAGCACTCTGGAGATTTAAAAAAAACAACCACCTCTCTCAAGCCAAACACCTGTGTCCTGTAAGTGGACAAATGTTTACATAAGTAGTTGGATCCAGAGGGTTTTGACAGATTTTATTCATTTTTTAAACCATCTAAATGGATTTAAAATGAAACACTGAAGATGTAATTGAAATGTAGAATTTGACTGGAATTTTTGTAATAAAAAAATAATTCAGAATTCACAGCCATTATAATATGGAACATGTGTTTGTTTGTTCTTTATTAGCTTACAAGGTTAAAAAAAAAAAAAAAAAAAAAAAAAAAAAAAAAAGGTAGCACGGTGGTTCAACTGGTAAAGTCTACGCCTCAGAATTCTGAGGACCCAGGTTTTGATCCTGGCCCTGCCTGTGTGGAGTTTGCATGTTCTCTCCATGCCTGCGTGGGTTTTCTACGGCCACTCTGGTTTCCTCCCACATCCCAAAAACATGCAACTTTAATTTAACACTCTAAATTGCCCCTAGGTGTGATTGTGAGGGGGACTGTCTGTCTCTATGTGCCCTGCGATTCCCGTTGACAGCTGGGATAGGCTCCAGCACTCCCAGCGACCCTGGTGAGGGTAAGTGTTAAAAGAAAATGGATGGATGGATGGAGTTTAAAAAAAAAGACTACCAGTAATTTAATAGGCCACCTCTGGTGTACAGTAGCCAAAAGACTAAAATGTGTTTTTCACATCACGATGTGATGCCAGTTTGATATCTTCATAAATAGAAAGTGAGCACAGCAGCGTCAAGGATTAAAGGGAAACTAACAGAAAATAATACAATGAAAAGTATAATGTAGAGAAGGTCAGTGTATCATTTTCCAAATCTTCATTTGAGTGGAAAGATCTTTCCATGATCATTTGTCAGTCAAGCACAAGCAAAATTGACAATGCCTCATGCTATCCACGACCTGGTGCATCACCTCAAGAATGGGAAATATTAACCTTTGTATTTTGATTTTGGCAACCTCTTCATTGGGAACACCTGAAAGAAGTCAAACTGCTGGAAAACAAGTTATATGAAGGGGTACCACTAATTGATTGGAAGGTCTGTCTGTTTGCAGTACGTTGGTAATATGTAGGAAAAAAAATATCTTCAAGGACTAACCGATGAGAATTGTGGTTCACATTCATCACCTCACAGGCAATGAGTCAGATATGTAGATGGGCAGATATTCAAGTATTCTAATGGTATTGGCCAGAGTCTTGTATTTGTGACCATTTCTGTGCACACAAAACCCCCTACAATCGTCATTTAACAATGATTTTGTCTTGATCAATTTTTTAAACGTCTTTACATACTGTACATTTGTAAAGTTGTGCAATTCATGAGGGTGTATGTGAATGCAAGGCAATAATTGAAAAGCAATATCTCACTTTATTCAACCAACATCTAACTGGGGCTTTAGCTCCAAGCCGTATTTTCAGAACAGATATTCTACATCTCGCTCGCATTTAGGAAAATGTACAACCTTATAGTTAAAACAAAATAAATTCCGCGGAGAGCACACCCAAGAGAGTAATTCTGTATATTGAGGGGCTCGAAAGTGAACGCCGTGCTTTCGTTACAGCTGCAAAATGTAAACCCTGCTGTCACGTCGACAGCATGCAGAATGATTTACTGAGCAGTACTGAGACATGAGTGAAAAGTTTACAAAGTCACTCCATTCTCCACAAACACAGAGCCTCATCATCATCATCATCATCACCATCCTTAGCTCCACCTTTACAATCAATTGGACATAACGTTACTATAGTGCGCTGCAGCAATTTCCATGTGTCCTTTCTACAAGTTGTTTGTTGGGTCAGGAAGGAAGAGCTTTTTAGTCCTCGGAGAATGTCCTTGTCTATCGGATTAATCCAATTGTTATTTTTGGCCCACATCTGGACTGAAAATAAACTGCAGTAGAGGAAGTTGTCGCCCAACTGGAAAGGTTTCTTCTTGGTTCTGTACTCATACTGTGTGGCCCTCTGGTAGCACTAAGTAAAGAAACACGTTACCCCTTTGTTGTATGCGATCCCACTATAGAAGACAAACAAGCTGCTGTCCATGTTTTCGTGTAAATTTTAAGTCAGTGTTTATGCAGGGCATGATGCTCGTTGGGAGGCAAAATGATGGGAATTTCACAGGGATAAGACACTGTCCCCGTTCCCTCCCCTCTCTTTGTAAAACAGCTTAGTTTGGCACAGAATGTCCTTCTCAAGAAATCCTGGTCTGAGCTAGTTTCGACCGAGATCTATTACTTTCACTCCCAAACGTTGAGACAAAGTTTGGCTTGCTAATTGACCACCTCGGCCAAATTTTCATTATGGTTGCAATATTGGAAGTCGAGTGGGTAGCTGTAATTTGAGAAAGTGCACTGAGTGGCCACTTTTGTTTTGATTGTTTCCGAAGGCATTCAGAGCAAATCTTACATTTTTAATCAGACCAAAAAAAAAAAGCAACTGTAATGTGTACGTGATCACAATATTTTTTCATGGTGATCCCTATCATTAATATTTTTATGCTTGAGAACCACTCCAAACAATAATATTGTCTAATTAGCAGATACATGTACAATAATTATTAAATTACTCTCAAACCATTATACATAAGAGCCACCAATTTATATGCCTTTATAGCTTTACGTCTTGTTTTTTGTTGGTCAACAAATGCACTTTTACAATACCCCAAGTATGTGTGGGGGGGGAGGTGGGGGTGGGGGATTGGGGGGGTGCTGGAAGAAAAGCACCCCCCCTCCAAAAAAAAAAAAAAAAAACTACTAGCATTCCAAACAGAGTGAACAACATAATCTTGGAATTTTTTTTTAAACACTGTAAGTGAGATAATTAAAAAAAAAAAAACTTGTTCCATTGATTAAGAATAGCCTGCAAACACCACAATTGAAAATGTTCCAAAACATGTGTTATATATGTGTCCAGCAGATTTCCAGCATTTTTTTTTCAAGTGGTTATTAGATGTTATTCTTCTTGTTCAACCTGTGAAAAAGATTGCTTCCTGTCACCAACTCCCATCTGAGAGAGCTTACCCAAGCTTCTTCCCTTTGTGAACAAGGCAGGGGAAATAATCCTTGGACAAACACATGGTACCTTTTGACAAGTCAGGAATGTTATCAGGGCCCATATACTCTCCCCTGCATTGAGGAAGAGGCGATCCGACTTAAAATACTTCAACAGCTGTTTGCTGCATCACACTCTCTACCCCACGCAGTGTGCCGAGAACCCTGGCACGAGGCAACTTTCTGGAACCGTCTTCTTTGTCCATCTCTTTCATCAGGGCTGGTTGGAGCCAGATCAGTGTTCTCCAAAACAAGCAGTAAAAAATACTGCTGTGATTGAGGTAGATAGACTGTCAGGGCCCTTTATCGTTTGCCTAATGCAAAAATGTTAACTGCATCCTGATGTAAAGTGTTATTAGGTTGAATTAAAGGCGAGATTAGTAGGACAGCAACTGGCTCGAGTTGATTTTCAGATGTTTTGACAACAATCAGTCCAACAGTATTATGGGGGGACAGTTTTGTTTTCGTCTTGACGTGCTCTCGCAGGCCCAGAGTGAACATTTAACATCGACCTTATTGTCTTGATCACATCAGCGACATCTTGAGCTTTTAACATTTTTAAATGAATAGATCACAGTCAATACATTTGTCCTAAAAATACTTTATAGACTGTACTCAGTGTCCCAATTGATTTGTGTATCATAACAGTTAAAGTGTATTGAAATGTGTACATAATATGCTGCACAAAATTGAATAGCGGGAAGTTTTATTGATGTAAAATCTTTCAGAGAACCCATAATTTTTTTATCTGTAATATTCTAATTGCATTATATTATTAATGTAATATAATATTACATTATGTGTAAATAAATGCAGGCATATGTACCATGCAAATATGGCTGTAAGTCTTTAGTTGTGTGTATGCAGTGAGAAAATGATTTAACATTCCACTAAAGCACTTTTAATGATACTAAGATAGTCTTTTTTTTGTAATTAGTGCATTGTCTTTTTTTGGTAAAAAACTGAATTTCTCAAAAACATTTTACGACCCTACATCTGGAATTTCCAGAGCCTACTTGTGAGTTGTGTATAAATTGGTGCAATACTTTTGAAAATATTTTTAGCTATGATGTGCTATTCAAAAATGCCCATATATACTTCCACATTTGCATTGAGAGTTTATTCGCTAATGAGATCTCATTAGTCAATCTGTCATTCTCCCAACACCACCTTTGTGTTTTCATAGTATCACTTATACTATCTTGGAATAATGGGGTCCACCACATAAAGATAAAGCTGGTGTTATTTCACCCTTGGCCTTTCATGACAGACAGACTGCTTTCGAATAAACACACAATTTGAAACTAACGTGTCAAAATGACAAGTAGTGAAAACCCAGATCAAATATTTTTGTTCAACCAGGCCACCAATTCCGGTATGGGTTTGTGTATTGTGATCTGAAATTTCTACTGTGAACGATGCAAAAATAAAAAAAATAAAAAAATATTGATAAATGCCGTACATAGTACATATCTTAAATTGAATGAGAGGCAATCGTCCAGATCTTGCATAAATTCTATGGTTCTTAGATGGTATTTCTTTGAGCACAATCTATTTAGATTGGACATATTTGTTGTGTTTTTCCAAACAGATTCACAAGAGACTTGACAAATCTCTCACTCTACCTCCCGAATTACAAATTTAACTGTATTCTCACTATGACTGTCTATAACCAGCACTTGTATGATAACATATTGACAAATGGCTATTTCCTCTAATGCGAGGAGTGAAAATCACATTCAAGAGCAAATGAAAAGCAGCCGCGCTACAGTGTAGGTCAGACACTTTTACGACAACATTGTGGTTGCTAGCAAATAGACCGAAGTTGATGAATTCCTTGCTTCTTTTGTCATCTATCAACTCCAATCTTATCTGTACGCGGATTGGCCTCATGTTACAGTACTATCTCTTGTTTTGCAGATAAAACCAACCAACCGCTTCAAGCAACTAACCATTTTGGATCCAAATGGTGCTTTTTGTCAGAAGAGATATTCTTAAAACACTAATTTTGTTTTCTTATTATATCAATTCGTTACCATCAACATATTTCTTATTGTCGGCATGGTCAACTCAGTAAAGTTTGCTCCTCAGCTCCTCCATTCTAGCATGGAAAAAATAGCTGTGAGAAAAAGAATATTATAGGGATGCTGGAATACAGAATAAATTAGTTAAATAATGGTGCTCATGGAAAGGAGACAATTTATCTGAGAATCGACATGGGTGGCAAGAAAAATGCTTGCTGCGATCAATGATGAATGTTGAGTAGTACGACGTTGCACTAGCTCGATTAAGGTACTGCAACAAGCCAACCATAGTACATGTGCTTGAGTCATTTCTTGCCCAACATCCACAAATGTTGCAATGTTGACTAATGTGCTCAGCCAATGAAAAATCAGTTGTGTATAATTCATAGTTGATTGTATTGGCCTGGCAAGAAAGAACCCCTATTGATCAGTACTGAGGTATTATTCTGTCAAACTTGTGAAATGTACCGTATCAAAGGCAAACCAAATCAGTAACGTGGATAAAATGGCCTTAACTTTTAGTCATGAAAAAAAAAAAATTGGAATGGTGAAGCACACATTGATCAATTTTATAACCTGAATATTGCACACTTGAAAAAGAATGTATTGGAATCTTTTTTTAGTCTAACGACAATCTGGGGGGGTTTTATCCTCACACATATTTGTCTTAAATAAATAAAGGAAGCATTTTCATACTCTGTGTTCTCCAACTCTGCGTCTCTCTCGAGGCTCTCTCTTACTTCCTGCCATTAAAGAGACAAGCCACGAAAAAACAAGGGCTGACGGACGTGTAACTACTACTTCTCAACTCTGGCTGACTGAGTGGAACTGTCTGAATTCACCGTTTACTTGGTGACCAAACAAAAACAAACAAAAAAAGATGCTCGATGTTGACGTTTTAGTTGTTGATGTGGGGAAGTGTCGAAAGATTGTAAGTAACAGTAAACAATGATTTCAAAAAATTATCAATTGATATATGATAGCTATTGCTTCAACTGACCCTATTACTGGAGGTCCCCAACTAGACTTACCAGACTGTAATCTCATTGTGCAACTGGTCCTCCCTGTTGACTTTTCACACTAAAACTGACCTGAGACCACAAAACACCCTTGAAAACTGTAAGAAAACAGCAAACATTGCTCTGTATAAGCCAGAGAGCCTCATTCCTCAAACCCAAACAAGAAATTAGTCGAAGCCAAAAACAGACGCTTTGCAGGGACCACACACCCACAAAAACACAAACATCTCAACAAACACTCTCCAACAGGGCAACTTCAAACAAAACCCATCCAGGGTTGTTAAATATATGAGATTCTTTCTCAAACCTTGCTATTCTATTTTAGTCCTCCGTGTGACAAAATTGTGCTGAAGTCAAGCAGTGATGCAACATTTCGCCCCTAACCTGAACACCTCCTTACCTTCTGTAGCCACTGGGTGTAATTCTCCATAATGTGTTCAAGCTGCTGGATCTTCTGTTTTGGAAAGTCCGGTTCAGGTAGGGGTGCGTCTCTCTGGAGGGAATTGGCATTATACTGCGGGCTACTGCCTTTCGCCTCCCTGCAGGAACCCTCCCCGACCCCTCCTTCAGGTAGGATGAAGGTGTAGGTGCACTGGCCATGCTGGATCTTATGGAATCTTCTGCTGCCACTTCCTCCGGTGTTGATGCTGCCGCCACCTGCACTGCTGGTACTACTGTCAACCCCCCTCCTCTGCTCGCCTCCTCCGCAGCTCACAATCACTGCAATTGCTGCCAAAGACAGCAAATGATACCCAAAAGTGTAGCACAGCATCATATCAGCGGTGCATGCAATGGGAGTTCTTTATCTTCTTTTCTTTAGGTTGTGTTTTGGCTGGACGTTTTCTTCTGATGCGCATCAAGAGCCTGTGAAGAACACTGCTGGTCTCAAATATATGCAGTCCATCTTTACATAGGAAGGCCACCATTGAAAGTCACTGTTTTCCTCGAGTTGCTGTTCTTATATAGCTCCTGTAGGTTTCTGTGAAGACCAGAAAGGTTTAGCACATTTCATGCAGGGTGACAACTTGGTTATCTTGATCTTCTTCCAAGTAAGTCAAAGTCAGCAAGCAAACTGTGGATCAGTCAATCAACGCTTTTAAAATAGGTGCTGGGTAATCTGGGATGGTGCTGTTGGACCTCCCCTGGCCACCTTTCTGCTTCCCCCCTTCTACTCTCTGGCTTAACAACTGCAGGGAGTGAGAGATACTCTCACTGAAGAACAGTTCCAAGCTTCCAGCACACTCTGAGCCTGCCCCTTGTAGAGCCTGCAGAGGAATGTGAGTGTGTTGCATGTACGAGTTTGTGTGTATTTTGTGTGTGTGCGTGTGCCTGGCAATAAGGGACCCCAGCACAGAGGATGTGCTTAGACTGTGAGGGTCGGTTTACAAATGCTGGAACTGGAGACTGATGTGGCTGAGCTGGCTTTTTGGCTCTGTGTTGACCAAAAACATCTATAAATATGTTTGCTTGTATAAATTATTTGCTCCCATTGGACGGCTCTGCCTCTCTAGATGCTCTGCATAAACCTTGTTTAAGGATAAATTGATATGCTAATTTGTAGTTGAGGATTTCCCATACTTTTCTTTGACACAATGTCATAATAAAGTCCAGTATAACATTCATTTTCTTTATCAATACATACGAGCACAAAGAACATCATATACTGTCGTTCCATTGCGCGTTTTGCATTGGAGTTTCCCATTTTATGTTTTTTGGAATTTTTTTTTTTGTCTTCTTGAATAGTGGGAATTTTACAAAATGGCATTGTGTCTATTTAATTGTAAATCCTGCCTGTCTCATACCCAATTGTTTAGATGAGAAGAAAATGGTGCTCTGTAAAAGTACTGTACAACAGACAAACCACATTTCAAATCAAAGAATAACAATCTGAAAAGAACGTCTAACCTCATTTTCTTGCTCAATCCAGTAGTATGGCGACATCAGCCTCTAATTTTGTCTGTTCCAACTAGCCTAAGAAGTGCTGCTGGCATAAGCCATTTTTTTTCCCATGACCACATTGCAATTAAGGGCTGACATGCATTTGTTACCTGGGCCTTCATTGGGGAATTACCCAATTTAATCTACCTCTTAATACTACCACGATCAAGTCCCAGTCATAGCTATACAATTCAAAAAGGCAATATAACAACACACAACTGTACCATGTACATCATCTAGAGCAGTTCAGAGTGGATATTATAACATGGTAAATAGACCGCAATTATGTAGCACTTAATCTATTTTATCACAGTACCCGAAGCACTTTACAAAGCCTCACATTCACCCATTCACACAGCAATGGGTGACTGCCACCATGCCAGGAGCTGTCAGGCCCGCTGGGAGCAAATTATGGTTCAGTGTCTTGCCCAAGGACAGTCAGAGCTGGTACCGAATCACTGGCCCTCAGAGATTGAATTTGAAATCTTATAGGTTAAAAAAACAGTTCTATTTTAATGCACTACTGTTTCAGAAAGCCCTGAGCAGATAAGAGTTATATGGAACCACATTGAGGTGAAATCTGATTGGACTAAAAAAAAAAAAAAATCCAAGATCCACAAATACATTCTGAATGTTGTGCAGCCAAGAGATATCCTATAAAATTAAGAGAATACACTTTTCATAGTAAGAGGCCCCGTATCTCAGTGGTAAAATAATACAATTTCATACACCCAAAAAATACAATTGGTTGAAAATATAAGTCATTGCTTCTGACAATGTGCAGGCGAGCTGTGAAAGCCATGCTGGACGTGAATTCCCACCACGGAATTACTCACATATGATTCAGCCCAATGAACTCTTTCTTACACTTTCCTGCAAATGAATGACCAAACAAAGTGGCATAGTAGACAGCAAGCAAACCAGATGTAGTATCGCTGACTTAAATAATGGATGGCTTACAAGATTTCTTCTCTCCTATAAAATGACACTCCACTTAAAGGTATTAAAATAAATGACATGATGAAGGGGAAAAAAAGCACAACTTTGAAAAAAAAATCTTTGGTGACCGCAGTATTTCTGGGTGCAGAAAAACACTAGAAAACCATTGGAAAGGCTCCTGCGAAATCATTTCAGTATTTGTCATCAATTCATCATAGTTTAGTGTAATTGCACGAAAGGATGTTTTATAAAATACCATAGGCCTACTTTTAATTCATTTATGTGCTTTAAAAAAAAAAAATAAAGAAGACATCGGGAAATGACAAGACAATGAATGAAGTGTATGTAAGTTCATCCTTAGGTCAGATGAAGGTGAAAGGGTCCAACTCAAAGGTCATATTTTGTCACGGAAGTCCATTTGAACAGCTGATTTTGAGAGACACATATATCTTAATTCCAAACCCATTTTTACATTTCATTTTTAAACTCCAATTATCACATCTGCGTCCATGTTTTCTGTTCTTATGTGCACATGGTACAAATGTAATGCCCATTGTGGACACTCTTGCATCATGTGCATCTATGCATTGTATGTGCGTGCAGTGATATCAGGGAGACAACAAAAAAGCTCTTTGTGTGGGAGCCGATGGTCGGTGTGAATGAATGCATGGGGGGGACCGAAGATAACAAAACCCCCTGAATACCCGGACTGTGTTAGACAAAGCATGTGCAAATATCTCTTAGAGTGCTTGTCTTTGCTTGATGTACTCTGCTGGTGCTCAAAAATCTAGGCCCCAGTAACAGTGTTAAAGGAAAACGAAATAGGTTTTTGGACACCAACAGGAACATCTGAATTGGTCAAGTTAAAACTGCACATTGCCAATATAAACATTTAAATTCATCCAAATTTGAATGGATGCATTTTTTGGCTGTCGCATTCATAAGCGGCTGGCAGAAGTGTGATACAATTGACCATATATCACATTTGTTCCCAGAAGAATTTTCTCAAAAAGGATCTAGCTGAGTTTTTTTTAAGAGATTTATTACCTCATTCAAGTTTCTTCCACAGCACTCTGAATCTCTTTAGGTCAGGACTTTTTACACAGTCTCTTAATGCTTAAAATCAAAACTGCCATTGGCCGGCTTTTCAGACATTGTCAATCCAGCCATTAACCAGCTTGCATGTCAAACATTTGATACAAAACCAGGGATTGGTCAATTCCAGTACTTCCACTTTATGCAGATGAAAATTTGGTAGCAAAACTATATGAATATATACAACAGAAATTGTTTTTTTCTTTCTTGACTCTTTAATTGGCAAAATTGAATTAGTACAGAAGTATAACTTGCTGTGCTTTGAAACAAAAGTTGTATTTTGTTAGGACTGATAGTATCAATCTGATTTCTGCTGCAACAGCAGATTACTTGAAGGATTGCTTAAAGAAACCACAGTGACACGTGCCTCTTAGAATAATGATGTCATGATACGGAGACCAGCAGGAGAGGGACACCACAGAGCCATTAGCACAAGATGGCTGCTATTCCTCATTAGTCCTTCTGTGCTCCCAAATCTGAGCTCGCTACAGGCATGGTCTATATCTGGTGTCAAAGCAACTATGCCCAATCCCTGCTTCATCGTTATCCCTCCCATGTGATGTACCTAGCCAGAACAGAGACCTACAGAAAAACGGTCAAAACTTGGGTTATGGTGGTGCTAAACAGTAAAACAGCTCCATTTTATATTGAAAGGTTAATGGGGTTCATGGGCAAGAACTTCTACAGGAGCTCATGGTGGATGTGAATGTAGAATAAGTTTTGGGTAAAACTAACTAAAATTATGCAAAATTGTCTAGTGCTGTGAGAAAGTATTGTCTCTTTTCCCAAATTCTTATGTCAGTACATAGATTACCAACTTCAGTGTTTACAATAAATAACAGATCTATAATAAGTTGTTTTGTTTTCTGTTTTTGAATGGTGGTTTCACTTATTAAGATAAAAAAAAAAAAAACTTTTCAAAGCTACCTGGCTGTGTAATTGACCCCCCTTATTAAAACATTAATTTTTCAATACCTGTTCAAGCAAGAAATCACCTTACCCATTTGAGAAAATAAAGTCAGCTTAAAGATCTCAAAAAGCTGCCACGGGCCATTGAAATTCAAGAACAGATGAGAAATAAAGTAATAGACCTGTATCAGTTTGTCTGTATCAGTCAAAGGTCATGCATGGTAGTGGTAGTGTTTCGGTTTGGAGCTGCTTTTTTCCTTCAGGGCCTGGACGACTTGCTGCAATTGATGAGACAATGAACTCTGTTCTTTACCAGAAAATCTTCAAGGAAAATGTTCAGCCATCAATTCTCGATCTCGGGCTCTCCATGTATGCTGCGGTAACTAACCGAACTCCGGGTTGATTACATGATGGTTTAACAATATTCGAGCAAGTTTGGATTCAAAGTGTCGTAAAACTAACCCAGACTTCTGTTGCCTATCACAAAATACATGGGCAATATGATGTAGACCAGTTTAGGGCGTACTCTGCTTCCTACCCGATGACAGCAGGGATTGCCTCCAGCACACCCTCTGCCCTTCTGAGGAGCAGCTCAGGTAATGGATAGATGGATGGATGGATGGATGGATGGATGGATGGATAAGCCAGCCAATAAGAGTCCAACATGTATGTTCATCTCATACACAGACCTAGTTTATATCATGTTGAAAATATACTCTATGAAGTAACAGGAGCTGGAACAGGAATAAAAGATATTCCATATGATATATATGAAATAAATGTCCTACTCTATATGTTACAACTGCTCCTTTTCTTGCAACACATGCCACAGTTGAAAGGGAATACATATTTACTGGAAAGCTGTAAAGTCACACAGCTAAAATTTTAAAGCCTGTGTGAAAGTAAAATTTTCAAGTTTTTTTTTCCATCTTCGCTGCAATGATAGCAACATGAAACAGTATGTGTACAAGGTGCCATCAATGATCAAGCTAATGTCACTTGTTGGTCCAACATTTGAGGTATGGGATCAAGTGTACAATTTTGGGTCTCTGTCCCATGTTTGCGCCTCGGTTTTGTTTTGTATTTAAAAATATATAGTACATTCCGTCCTTATTACTGCATTGAAAGTAATCTGAAAGTTCAATTTGACACTTTGTAAATTTTTAACTGTGTGCAACAACCCCATCTGTTGTCGCTTTCCACATTGCACGCTGTGTAGGAGAGTTGGAGCCTTTTTCTATTTTAAACGGTGGACTCCTTCCCAAAAACAACATTGTCACAATCATATTTGGCCATTAAGACGTCACTTCAGCCCTGTTTGCAATTTCCAATCGTAAAATTAAGCGTGTGAACAACAAGTAAAAGCAATATACAACCTTTGTTGCATGCTGAAATGGCAAGTTGAGGATTTGGCATGAGTTCCGCTTCTCTTCTCACTGACTAAACAACGCGAATCAGCGGAACACAAAAACACATCAGATATGGAGCCTTAATCACTTAATAATACTTGCTGTTTTCAGGCCATTTTTACCATTCTGCTCTCACTTTCTTCAAATCAAATAGTGATTCATGCCTTGCAACTGACTAAATTCAGCTACTAAGACATAATTTGCACATCACTCTGAATGTTTTTTTGAAAAAATGTACCATAACATTAATGAGCAATGGAAGATAATATTCTGTGGGATCAAGTAACTGATACAGTATAAATAAAGTGACCAAAGTCATCAGAAGAAATGCCCTTACATGGTGTTCCCTTTATTAGCTATCATTGGAAGACAGGATAAGGTCAAAATGTATGTTTTTACACTTGTTGGCAAGTGTTGTTTGTTTTCTTGTAATAAGAGCGGAAACAAGCCTAACCCTTGATAGATTTAGTTTGATGTTTGCTTTTATGGCTTTATGTCAATACAGTATAGGTCAGAGTTAAACCTGCAGTTTTTGATTCGTTTGAACTTTCTGCCTCGCTACAGAAAGGCCCGGGTGAATCGTTAAGGAGATGCTAAAATCTCTAGCCTCTCCTCTGTGGGATTGCAAACTCCTGTATGATGGAAAGGGGTTTAGGTAGTCTGAAAAAAAATATATATGTATTTTTTAAGAGTAAAGGTTTTCCTATTCACCCACTAGTACTAATCACTATTGATACATTTAATGATATGTATGAGTGATAGGTAAAACTATTGTTAATTCTGTCACCATGGTAATCTTTTGATAGACAAAACGTTACAATACATGGAGTGAAGGAATGTCCACATGTCCTGCTTTCAGCAACTTGCAGCACATGCAGAGACACAGGAAGACATACATGTTAACATTTTTTACGCCTTTGCTTGCTGTAATGTTAGTTTTGCCAGCAGAGGGTGATATTCCCCAAAATGGCAGCCCCCTCGGATTCCTGGAGATTGATCAATTATTCAGTTTAATTCTTTTACCACTTACAATATCTTAACTAGATTACCATGTTTTGATTAGTGACGCCACAAACAATGTATTTCTGCCCTGCAAAATTGCGGGTTTACTTCCACTTTAAAGGTTTAGATGTGCGTTTAAAATGTTTGTTTTTCTGTGTTTTTGAAAACATACATATTTCGGTTTATGGATTCCACTCCTCAAGCAGGATCAAAATAATTTGATTCATGGTGCAGGTATTTTTTGTAAACACATGTTTTTTTTGAAAAGGAAATTTTCCATTTTTATATTGCTTGACAGATTAACTACACAAATCAAAGTATCAGCATTGGGTCATCTCCTCAAGTGGTGGCTTCGGTGAAAATGACTCGTTTTACCAAAAAAAAAAAAAATATGGATTATCGCTTTGAATCTGATTCGTAAGGAAACATAACCAAAAATGCTGCATGATTGAGCATGAGAAAAAAAAATATTAACACACAACACATTCCACCAATTCTCTTGTAATAATCATGTTCAAAAGCTAATCAAAGCGTGCTATATTAGATGTTTTAGCCATTGTTTTTTACTTGTATGGTACATCATCAAACTGTCGCTAGATTATTGATTTGTGATCTGATAACTTGATGGTTCCATAAATCAACGAACCAACTGTAGGTGAAAATATATGCATTTATGAAAAATAAATGTGTCTTTTGTTACATCCATGGTGAAGCAAACTGTGATTTTGGCTTGTTTCCTTTGTTGTCATATCCAGTCAAGCATGCACATTTTATACAGTACAGTACATATACTTCTTTGCGGGTAGGTTTGTGTCTCCTTTTATAACTCCACTTATCTTGCACCAAATTGGGTATTTTTGTGTTATTTTTGCAAACCTCAAGTTGTTTAAGTAGTACAGAACAAAGAAAATGACACACCAGCCAAATGTGGGAGCCAAATACACCAAACACTGATGATGTCTTGCTCATAGTGCCTGAAAAAGGACATTTCATAGTTGTTCTGATGGAGAATTAACAGCAAAAGATATGGCCATGACGTGCTTTTACCATTTAGGGGGGCTATCGTCTGTTTGCACAATAATGAGGCTGTGATAGTCCTGCACGGACTTTCATGGTGAAAAAAAAAACAAAATGTTATCCCAAATCTGACCAGTGCACACCAAAATAATTTGTAAGACTGTATCTTTGTGAGGCAACCTTATTATTATGCATACTATTAAACTAGCAATACAGTCCAAATTAGTTTTTTCCCCTTTAAGTATAGAACCATCATAACTTTGCATGATCCTGATGATCCGCTAATAACTTGACACACTTTATAATGACAAGGAAATATCCCAAATCAAATTAGGACAGACAAACCTGTAACACATGTACAGTATGTCGAATGATATCTAGTGTGACAGAATATAATGTGGATCTTAAATGACACTAAAAACATAACAACAACAATACCCTTTCTGGTGAGTGGTCACTAAAATAGAGCATAATGAAAAATTGTGTGGTGAGGTGTTCAAAAGTAAACGTCTCATTATTCTGTCATGATTGATGAATTGACTTGTTTTTAAATAGTACTTTTTTTTGTTTGCTTTTTGCCCCTCTCGACTTATTTGACCTTATCAGTTTCATGTGAGCAAATTAGGTCCAAGAAGGACGGGTACTATAAACTTGGCAACACGATGTGTATGTTTAACAGAATTCTGTCGCATCAGATGAAGCCAGCAGCGTTCAAATGGTTTACATCATGTCACCTTGTTGTATGGGTCAGGGGGCCAACACTAAACACAATCAATGACTGGCCCACTCGGCTCGCCTTTATGACACGCAAGCCACGGTCCTCAGGGCTTGTTGGAACATGTGTCGGAGGACGTGTCATGCTCCAAAGCTGCTGTTAGCAAGTCAAAATAAATGGAAACTAATTTAGCAAATGGGGAGCAAAAGCACCACCACATGGTACTTGACCTCTGGGACCCGAGGGTTTGACCGACTTGGGGATTTTTCTGGTTCCGTTTGTTGCTTCTAGTGTTCCAAAGTTGCAAGAGCTGAGGCCTCTTCCCATTTTGCACAAATGTGCGGACAGCTGCGCCAAATGCTGCCGCAAATGCTCTTCAGTCCATGTCTCTACTTCCTAGAGAATAAGATATCAAAACAGGGAGTGTCAAACTATTTGTAGGTGGTCATCGTGAACTGGTCTGTAAGCAATAGTTTTCCAATCTGATAAATTTTGGTCAGGACCTAGACATCAGTTTCAATTTGCATTTTGAGCTTACAATATTCGCGAGTTCGAGGTTGCAGTGATTCCTAACCATGGTGCGGTTGCACAGGGGTGCTGCAGGAATTTTTCTAATTTCATTGCATTTGTCTGAAAATTAGTATATTAATAAATATATTTGTCCATCATCATACAATTAAACTCTCTTCCACTAGACAGATACTTTAAAAGTTTATGCATCTCTTGCCTTTCATACAACAGAATAAGTAAACTTTGTGTTCAAATATACCCAGATTTTACACTGAATAAATTGAGACGAGATCAGTGTTCATACTTGTGATATTTTTTATTGATGTTTTATTTTTATTTGGTGTCTTGGCTCAAAGGTTGGGAAACACTGATTTGGGGTTCACAAATTTTGTTTAGCGACAATGATGCATCCTCCAATGTCATATATTATCCCTTAAAAGGAGACATAGCCTTTGCATGCTTTCCCACAATTTTATTAGAAAAGTGTTTAAAGCATATTTATTGTTTTTGTGTAATTGGCTAGTTTAGGGGCGGATGTGTCTCATTTGGTGGTAATGTTTTGACAATGGCCATTTGTGCTCCAGAACAGCTTGAGTGTGATCTCTTAATGACAAGGCCAAGAGATTCCTTCTATTCTCAAGCAACAGAACATAAAAGTTACAATTCAACCAGTCTCTTGCTATGGGTGATTTTAAATTTTTTACTGGCAAGACAAGTAACTTTTTATTTATTTTTTTTATTGTATTTTATTATTGTAGCCTCCCACAGAATAAAAACAGAAAACGTTAGCATACATTGCCAAATGTGATTTTTAATATATAAAAACACCAAAGAGTCATGGTCTTTGGCCATTTAACATTTGTCATCAGTTTTCCTAATGACACCAGATTTTAGGATTTCTGTGGTCTATAGGAGAATGTAGCATACCTTATGCATCCACCCCAGTTTTGAAAAGTGGTAATTAACACCAAATGTGTACAACGGAGAACTTTTTAAATCATCTATATTATCAATTGCTTGTCCATCACCATGTAGGACACTGGAAACAAGCCAGTATTTAACCATTACGCTCAACCCCTGCTAGTTTTTAGATTTATTTCTTTCATTGCACCTCCTATTACGGTGATTGAGATGTTTTCGACTAAACACCTTCATATGTTTGAGTTGCGGTTGCCAAAAAACTCCCCACACATGGAGATTGGTCCAGTGTTATGGCCTCTTGGAGGATTATTATATCCCACTTGGCTTGTCAAGGCTATTTATGGGGATTATACAGAACACCACTCCAGGAAGATAGGTGCTAATCCTAAAGTGCCCGGTCAGGAGTTGAATTCCCATTTTAAGAGAGCAATGCGTCATCTGTTTTTTTTTTTTGTCCAGCATTTAACAAGAAGTCTCTTCTGGGATCATCACTCAACTTTCATATCCACCTTCAATATGTACTATGTGGACTATTTGAATTTCTGTGATGCTGAAATGTAGTGGGGGTTACAAAATGCAATAACAATGGTGATTTGCTGCGAAAACTGTCACGGTATTGCAACTATAGCATTTGATGAGTGATTCATTTCGAGGATTTAACTTTGTGGGATTCCGACCAGTCCAGTGGGAGGGCATGACTTCAATTTAATTTGTGTAAATCCATAAAGATAATGGTTAAAAAACACATAAATACATAAAAATAGTATGACAGCTGAAGGATATCTACATTTTGGCATTCCAAGCTCAGACTACAGATTTGTTGAATCAAATTCATTAATGACTTCGTCGGGAAATTGGCTTTCAAAATTTGTTTTGGGCACGTTACAGAAATAGCTCAGAGAAGAAAAAAAAACAGGCGCAATAGTAGTGGTTTATATATACATATACATATATATATATATATATATATATATATATAATATATATATATATATATATATATATATATATATATATATAATTTTTTTTTTTTTTAGCCAGAACCACAAAGTAGACATACTTTAATTCCTTGTGCCACATTAAGTGATGCAGGAAGCCAGATCTGGGCCCCCAGGCCTTAAGTTGGACACCAGTGGTAACTATCTATCTATATATGTCTCCAGGATTTCTACCTATTGTAAGATTATGAATAATTATATCTTGTTCTCTTCGCTTTTCTATTAATTCACTGTATCGCTGTCCATAACATTCAATTTCAAGAACATTCCATGACTCATATCAAGTTCTCAATTATATATTTTACTACATTTATATGTATAAGTACTCTATGACAAAATACACAAACATTAAAATGCATAAACTGTGAAAATATATATTTATGTTTATATGTATAGTCATTTATGATTTTTAACCACACTCGATATGTTAAAATGAAACCTGTCACAAAACAAATTAATATACAGTGCGTGTTTTTCATCAGACAGCAACGGGAAAAAAAATACATTTGCAAGGATTAAGTACCAATTAAGGTGCAAAATCGGGCTCAAATTTGGATTAAATCTGGGTGGCCTTGGCGAAGATTTGTATGCACTACCGCGTGCCATTCAAGGTATTTTTGCAGTCTTTGACCTTTCAGGCAGGCCGCTTTCCGAAAATGGTTCCTGTCCTCTAATGCCGACTCAGCAACAAAGCTTGCAAAATAAAATCTCAGATGAAGGACCTTTCATCTCCATCTACAGCAGCTTTTCTCTCCGACTCTTTTCAAATAATAGCCAAAGAATTTCCATCTATTGGTGTGTCACTGTGAGCCTTGGGTGTTTAAGATAAATCAATCTAAAGATGGAGAAGAGGTTGAGGCTCTTTCATGGCAGCGCTCCCACCTTGAGGCCCTGTGTCAATGAGGTGTCTGGAGATTGTGGCCACACACTAACTCTCCTGTAACTGTATGGAGAAAGCGCGGGATTAATTGTGTCTCATATCTGATGAAAGGGTGTCAGGACAGCAGCCTTTACTGGAGAGTATCGTGACTGTGTTTTCACTCGCTTGCACCCTCTATTTTTACCAGCCACTGACAGCTGGACAGTGTAACAGCACATGGAAGCTATTCGGACAGGTTGAAAGCCAATGCATTCTGATCACAGTGCAGCAAATTTAATTAATTATTAATAATACAGACTCTTGGAGGGAAAAAAAAACAAAACAAAATTGTTTAGTGTCACATTGCAGTTGCTTCAGACCTACTAAGTGTCCACTGACTGGCAGGAATGACAAAATACAACAAATTATAAATGGTAGAGCAGTTAAAACATACTGACTATTTTAATAATTCAACTAAGTAATAGTACCTTCAACGTGAGCTACAAAATGGAAAACCTGAGATCAAAAACTGCCTCGTACTGCTTTTAAAATAAGCATGCAAATACACACGATATACTGGGGGCATGCTGGAAGACTGCTTAGCACATCTCCCTCACAGTTCAGAGGTCCTGGGTGCAAATCGGGCCTCACCTGCGTGGAGTTTGTATGTTCTTCATGTGCCTGCCTGAGTTTTCTCAGGGGTATTTCAGTTTCCTCCCACATTCCCAAAACATGCACAGTAGGTTGATTGAAGAGTCTAAATTGCCCTTAGGTGTGAATAGGAGTTTCTATGTGCCCTGGTATTAGCTAGCAATCAAATAGGAATAAAATTTTATATAGTGATATTTGTGTTTCCTACCTTGTTAATTCATTGGTAATTATTGCAAGGCATTCATTTACATTAGTGTCTTTACATAGAATATCATAACAATAAAAAAGGTTGTTTCAGCAGTTATTTCAAAATTTGTATAAAAGAGGTACTGCTTCCAATTAATAAGTAGCCAAGTACTGTGGCTCTCAATTTGTCTTATGTCATATAGTTATCATTTCCAGATTGCCATAAAACTTGTAAAAATCTATACAACTACTTGTTGTAGAAATTGATCATCTCAAAAAAAGTCCTCAAAACGAATTAAAACTATCACTAAAGAACAAATCATATTAGACCATTAACAATGCATACAGATTGTATAAAAATGCATCACATCATGATGGTTTAACTGTCTCACATTTGGTAGATGGAATTGAAAGGTACATACAGTATATGTATCCATGTGGAAACAATATCAGAACCACTGGATATAACATGGGCGGCACGGTGCCTCAGCTGGTAAAGCGTTGGCTTCACAGTTCTGAGGTCCCGGTTTCAATCCCAGACGGGTCCGTGTGGAGTTTGCATGTTCTCCCTGTGCCTGCGTGGGTTTCCTCCTACATTACAAAAACATGCAATAATTGGACACTCTAAATTGCCCCGAGGTGTGATTGCGAGTGCGGCTGTTTGTCTCAATGAGCCCTGCGATTGGCTGACAACCAGTTCAGGGTATACCCTGCCTCCTGCCTGTTGACAGCTGGGATAGGTTCAAGCACACTCCGCGAGCCTCATGAGGATAAGCGGTGGAAGAAAATGAATGGATGTATATAACATCAGTTTTGTATTTCTTTTCTTTTTTTTTTTTTAATGACACGATGCTATGGCCACGACTTTTCTAGTATCCATTCAGAGGCAGCTAGCAATCCGTGCGGCATCACCAACGTTACGCAAGTAAAACACACGAGCACAGGTTATTAAAGTCAAGTCAATGTCAATGTGATCAATGAAACCAAGATTAGCTCACTCTGCTCAGACAGTGTGTGCCTGCGCATGTAAGTAGGAATAAATGGCATTAATATGGAAACCGACATGCTCCCCTGAGTGATCCTTAATAAATCTTACATCAATTTTAGTGGTTAGTCCAGAGGGCTGCTTCTTCTCATTTGGCCACTTTTTATTCCCTTCTCTCCTGACCACACATACCTGAGCTGTCAGACTGCAACTTTCTTAGCATATTATGACCACGTCTTCTCTCTCGATTGTCCCATATGGAACTTGAAAGATGGCATCTGTGTTGAAAAGATATTGCTCGCATACCTCTTTGTGTGAGTGACTCACACTTGCGTTCTGTAGAATGTCACAAAAGTCCTACGCAGTTTCTTATCTGAAAGTGGACAAGAAATGAGTTCCAGACTTGTGCTTGAATGTTTGGGGGCAAAGGAGGAAAAATTGTTCTACAGTATCTTCGATCCTGCTGGTGATTTGTCATGGCTTTGAAGGTCAGGTTGTGTTGTAACATGTGCCTGGGATGTCGGTAAAATTGCTTGCATTGAGAGTGCCGTGAATATATGTAAATGTATAATTTCAACTCAACCAATATGTGTGTGTGTGTACGGAGTGTCTCTTTTTCACAGACGTGTATACATATATTAAAAAAAAGGAAAAGTTAGTTTTCTAACATAAGATGAAGCAATTACTGTTCGGCCAAGATGTCCGCTAACCAGAATCTGAGCTCTGCTGTTTGTCTATTGGTCTGGCTAGAGCAAGAGGCAGTTATACAGCTTCCACATAATAACCATATCATATTAAATCATTTCCTGTGCAATTGTTTTTGTTTTTTTAAGGCTAGTTTAAAAAAATTGTGGCAAGCTTTTATGCGCAGGCTACATACATTGACAAAGAGGGCCATCTTGGGCACGCAAGCCTTCAGTTAGACACCGGTGTTCTAAATTGACCATAGGTGTGGACGTGACAGTGAATGATTGTTTGTCTACATATACCCAACTCAGCCGTGACCCTGAATAGTTTTTCTTGTTTTCCCCTGTATTTGTTTCACCGCCTCTTGTTTGAGTGATTTCACCTGTCCTGTCCATTAGCTGTCAACAAAGCCCCGCCCTATTTTTGCCAGCCAATCAGTTCAATGTCTCTCTTCTTCTCCACAGCTGCATCTCATCTGTTAATCAGTCCAACTTTATTTAGTGGACCACTTTCAGATCTGTTTTGTCAACTCTTGTGTCACTGTTTTCTTTATCATAGATCATTTATTAAGTGAAATGAAATATTTATTTACTGCCCGTTAGGTGCTGATTTTGTATGGACTGTATAGTTTTATCTACCTCAATCACGCAGCTCAAACCACTTCATATTTTCATGATTATGAATGGAATGTAATAAAAGAGCCATACATCACTGCTGGTCGTCCCCAACCTCCGTCGTCGTTCACAGCATTGGGGAGAGCTGTTGTTTTCTTGTTTTCCCTGTGGAGCTCAACAGCCATTATTGGCATTAAGTAGGTCAACAAAAGGGGCTTGGTTTGGCAGACGGCTCTCATCTATTCACTCTCCATGTGGTCTGCAATGGCTGAGTACATTTGGACCACTGCCATACTCCATGTTGAAGCCGTCCATGCGACTCAGTTCTCTAAAGAACAGGAACAGGAAGTGGCTTTTGTGGAGGAAAGGATGAGTGGTTATAAACGATCTCGATCTCTATTCCAGCGACTGGGCATCATGTCCAGGCTCTTGTTGACAAGAGCATTCCTTCTAATTTAGTAGGATAACCAGACAGCTGCTCCTTTGGGTAAATTCAATGACATGTCAACCATTTGCACTTAACAGATAATATGGGGAAGAAATTCTGTCAACTTTTTTCATGCATTGGAAAGGGTTTGTTGGACTGAAAAATCGCGGGGGAAATGCCCCATTAAAATCCAGCATTTTTTCCTCACTTTACAATAGAGTGGAACCACTCAAGGTGAACGCCTCTGAAGTTTAACAATTTGACTAATATTTTCTTTAAAAAAAAAAAAAATGCTCCATTTAAAATGATCAACCATCGTGTGAAATTCGTGCTACGCTGTTGTTCTGCGAAGGACCAAAGAGTCACAATCGTAGGGGGTGTATTGACGATCACGGCTGAAAAAGAGTGGCTGTCCATCTCACAGTGACAGGTAGTCAAAGATGAAGTGCAGGTGCATTAGTTATGTAATGTTGTGAGAACATAGACCAGCTGTGACTGATAGTAAAGCTACAATATGCAAGGTTTCAGAACTGCTGTAGCTGCTCTTGGACAGCCGTGATTGAGCCTTCAATATTACTGGCTTGATGTAGTTTTGGAAAACACATTCAGTTAAAATATAAGAGAGGTGACCAACTTACCTAGCACCTCGGTGAGAATAGTGATGTGATGCGGTTCTCCAGGCATCTGGACATTAGGACACACACACCACTGTTAATAGTACTACTAATAATGTATAACAAATACAAAATGCATATTCTAGGCACTCAATGACACTACACAATTTTATTAATTTCATTCATTCATTCACTCCTCAGTCCCACCCTGGTGGTGGTAAGCAACTTGTGTAGTCATAGCTGCCCTGGGGGAGTCTGACAGTGGCGTGGCTGCCATTCTGCATCTACAACATCCCCCCACCAAACATCCAACCACATTCGTAGACAGTGGGATACGCGTATTGCCTAAGGACACTACGACGACATGCGCTCACTCGCCAATACAAACTGACGACCTTTCGGTTAAAGGGCATACGCTAACCTTTTGTACCACACCACTTGTATAGTACATGCACACCACTGTACAGTATATATCTTTACCCCTGATTTGGAGTCCTTCTTTTTAACTTTGTTGCTTGAAAAATATGCAGACAAATGAAAAAGCCTGCCGGTTTGCAGAGCCAGTGATGCTCTCGTGTCAAGTGATAATGTAGTTTAAATTATATCAGATAATATGACTGATTTTAAAGCCCTGGGCAGATTTAGGTGACATGGCAACACTTGGAGGCTGAAATCTACGGAGCCCCTAAAGGGACGTTAAAAAAAAAACCTAACTGGTTTCTCATTTTGATTTTTCAACACTCTCATTGTAATGAGTAACTTACTCACAAGTTACAATGAGTAACTTACTTTATGAGTAACTTACTTATTACAATGAGTAACTTGCTCATTGTAACTCATGAGAAGTTACTCATTACAATGAGAAAACAGTTACACTTGTAATGAGTAAGTTACTCATTGTAATGAGTAACATTACAAGAGTAACTGGGTTCATTACAATGAATAAGTTACTCATTGCAATGAGTAACTTACTCATTACAATGAGAAACCAGTTAGTTGTTGTTTTTTCCTTATGTCCCTTTAGGGGCTCCGTAGAAATCTGATTGAAAAAAAAAAATCTTAAAATGTACATACACAACTGGAACTGGAATAAGAAATGCTTCAAATAGCTGTTTTTTTCTGATCCATTGCCCGTTGAAACCACAAATAAATAAAGTCTCTTTCATTGCGGTCGGATTGAATGTATCGTTCATTTTGCTTGCGTCACCAAAGAAGATATGATTTGCATGAGAACGATTGTGTCATCCCACAAATCATGATTAATGATGTGACACAGATCTTATTAAATCCAATATTTATGACTGGCAAATGTTTGTACCATGTGCATTTGCATGGAGGTTCCCTGGCGTACTATAAGAAAGAATTGTATCTGGATGGGAATGCATGAATCTTACTTTTATAGAAACAGGAGACCAGATACAAATTAAAAAGGTGTGTGATGTTGCACGGATCAAAGGAGGGAAATTCCACTGAATCGTCGACAAAGTCTTTATGGCAACTGGCTGATGGGGGTCTTTGAAAGTTACGCTTTACAGCAGTCTGGAAATAGCCAGAGGAGATAGTGGTGTATTTATTAGGGTCTACCTATTTTTAAACAAAATATAGCCCATTATTGTAATGGTTGTAAAGTGGTGTCTTCTAGCTGTAAATATAAATCAATAATGTCTGGGGGAAAAAAAATCTACATTCATATGCAGTTATGTTTCACAGCTAGGCCTTTCTTGGCAATGTACTTAGAAATACCGACTTTTTCATTACAAAAAGGATTTAAAAAGTCCATGTTGAAAGGAGACACTGGCGAAAACTTCAGCAGAATAGAAAATGGAATAGCAGAGTCCCTAAAGAATTGTTTTATCTGGTTTGTTGTCAAACTGACCAATGTGCTATAGCAGAATTATATCTTTTCTTATTGCATTTTCCAAACTGCTTTGTCCTCACTAGGTTCCGGGCATGGTGGATCCTATCCAAGATGACTCTGGGCGAGAGTCTTGGTACACTGTGAATTTGTTGCCAATCAAATTGCAGGGCAAAAACTCAATTAACCTATCACACACGTTTTTTGGCATGTGGGAGGAAACTGAAGTACCTGGCGACAACACATGCACCGCGCAGGGAAGAACATCCAAACTCCACCGTGGTGAGGCCAGGATTTGAATCCAGATCCTCAGAACTGTGACACAGAGGCGCTAACCAGTCATTCACCGTACATAAGTTATTCTTTCCTGAACCATCATGCGTGTTATATGTTCAGGACTCCAGGTTGCAGACATTTGACTGAGTTAGACTAAAGTTTTATTGAAGCCTCCGCATTTCAGGCAGGGGAAGGTTGCTAATGTGACCGTAACGTGGAAGGAAAAAAAACTCACAATGTCACATGACTGCCACCTGTAGGACATGGAGATCAAAATTAAAAAAAATTAAAATCTTTTTCAACCAATATTGATTTGAACACATTACAAAGACTTGTTGTCTGTTGTTTTTTTTTTTTGTTTTTGTTTCCATTTATGTATATTTGCAAACTTCCTCTCATTTTGCACGTGATGCCTGAATTACATCCCAAAGAATCTGACCAGGACTGATAAAAAGCTGGAAAGTTCAGGAATGCTTAAAAAAATACCTGTTCGTATCATTCCACAGTTTAAGAGGTTTAAGGTATCAATGGAGCCTCACTGTTCAAAGACAAGGATGAGGCGAGGTTCACTCATTTCTAAACAACTGGCAAGAGAACTAAAGGTTGGTGACGAGAAAACGAGGCACACCTGGACAGGAAATGAGTGCCTGGAGAGAGCCAATGAGAAGACAAAAAAGAACAGGGCTGACGAGAACAGGTGCAAAGTGGAAACAAGAAACTAGCAAGAGAAGACAAGGACATGGAACACAGGAGAACAAGTCAAAACACAAAAATTAACGCAATCCAAACAAAAACACTGACCATTACAGTTTGAACATTACATTTTTTTTTTTTTTTTTGTATTGGTAGTGTACTCATTTGAAAAGAAAAAAAAACTAATCACTTTAAACATTGACTATTGGGTCTTTGTAGTGTATTCGAATGAGCTTGAAAAGGAGTTTACATGAATGGAAGTGGAGTTTGTAAACACACTGTGTTACAGACTTGCCATCTGTTATTTTCAAATCAAAGTTTTAGGACTACTTTGACTTCAATCACAACAAATTTACACTTTCAAAATGACCAGATGTTTAACTTCCTCTACTGGCAGCATTTTGTGCGAGTCCAGTACAATCTTTTCATAATTAGCATGTAATTTTTTAAATATCTTTTTAAATCAGCCTGAAGGTTATATTAGACGATAGTACTGGATACCTCCTTCCTTCCATCCATCCATTTTCTTCGCCACCTATCCTCACAAGGGTCGAAGGAGTGCTGAAGCCTATCCCCGCTGTCATCGGGCAGGAGGCGGGGTACACCCTGAACTGGTTGCCAGCCAATCGCAGAGCATATAGAGACAGACAACTGTCACATTCATAATCACACCTACAGGCAATTTAGAGTCTCCAGTTAATGCATGTTTTTTGGGATATGGGAGGAAACCAGAGTGCCCGGAGAACACCTACGCAGGCAGAGGGAAAACATGCAAACTCCGCACAGGTGGGGCCGGGATTTGAACCCCAGTCCTTAGAACTGTGAGGCCAACAGTCGGCCCACCGTTCCACCGGGACAACTCCTGTCTGCTTTAATTTCCCCGACTTACTGCAGTTTCACAACTCTGGCTTTGTCGCTCCCCACCAGAGGGAGGCAACATCTAAATTGACAACATAATTGCAATAAAGCAAAGGGGCCCTCTCAGATACTGATTCTCTAGTACCCCATTCCTTACAACGCCCCAGAATGCGAGGGCGTTGATCCAATTATTATTATTATTTTTTTTTAATCAAAAAGCTTTTTCAAAATTTTGATTTTAAGTCATTTCACAGTTTGGTGTTTGAATGATGTTGCTCCCTTACTCGTGTTTAAAATACTTTTTTGTGTTGCACAGAGGGTAAAGTAAAGTTGTATATAATACACTGTTTTTTTTTTTAAAGGTTCGATGGATGGATCGATGGATGGATGGATGGATGGATGGATGGACGGGGGATGGATGGATGGGGGAAAAATGGCTGACCTTTTTGTATTATTATTTTACAACACGAGATGGCAGTATTTGCCAACATAATACTCAGCTGGACCCTGTTTTAAAATTTAGAGCAGTATTTGCTTCTCAGGGTTTACTGCATATTCAAAGTGTGGTTGTGTGTCCTTGTTGCATTGCATAGCATCTTGTTGAGGTATAAGGAACTGTTAACTATATATTTTGGTAAAGCTTAAAAAAAAAAACTCAACGCCAGGAAGGCCTTCTCTGCAGTCTAAAACAGTAAAGAAGCACTTAACTCCTCATTCACCATTCACTTAAATTTACAACTAAAAGTATGTTGTTGTTGTTTGTTCTATTATCTTGTATTTATTTAGTCCCAGTAATCTCTTCTCTTAATTGCCTTTGCTCTACTAGTTTCAGAACTGTCGCTTAGATTTTTGTTGGATTTTTTTTTTTTTTTGTCCATTAAAATGTTATTGTCAATGTGGTGCTTTGTCAAAAAAGTCTGGAATCAATCAGAATCAGTCAGACACAATCAATAATAATGGCTAATGTAACTTGAACAATATTGACCATCCTAGCCGTGATATTGCATTTTAGTGTACCTGTAGTATTGATGATATGATGAGGATATGATATGATATGATATGATGATAGAATATACAGTGGAAGCTCAGTCCACATACACCCCCGTTCACGAATAAGTATGTTTACGAGCAACATTTTCATATTTTTCTTCTGTCTCGTTTTTCTGTGCCTCAATACATGAACATCCACAACATCCATGCAGAATGTTCAGTCGTGTCTTCTCTTGCACAGCATGAATATCATTCACTCTGTGTGTCATGAATTTCAAGTATCTTTTTTTTAACTGTTTTTTTATTTCATTGTAACTGATGGGTTTCAAGAATGTGAGAGTTGTAGGTGAGCTGTTCAGAAACCCTGGGATTAACATCAATCAGTCTCTTGGTGCAACAACACCCTTGAAAGAGAGCATTTTTAGTATTGATACATTCAATAAATCGCTGTCTAAAGCAAAACAAAACAAAACGAACACTTCATGACCTCCGACCTCATCTTATTATGTACAGATCCTCTTGAGAAACATTACACCCAACAATTTTCTAATGCACAAAAGTACACAGTGATAATGTTTACCCTCCACAGTGCTTTCATTCTTTGCATTGTAAGGAAATCAATGTGAATTGACAGTGGTGGGGTATTGTGAAGTTTGCTGGCACCATCTGAAGCGCACTCATATTTCAAAATTTTGCTTGTATCTCAAGACAAAAAAACGGCCACTCGACAGCTCGTGTCTCGAAAAACTTTTCAGCCACCACCAATGTATTTCCAAAAGGAGGACCACCCTCACAAAGAACTGTTAAAAGAACATCAGAAGAAGACTTTCGACTGAAGTCATCACACATGTTAACGGTTATTAAAATTAAGGATGAGTATTTTTAATGTGCTCCAGTGGTTAAACTGGGATACTTTTGACCCTGTGTACATGATTACTTACTGGAAGTTTTGCCACTGAGCCTTTAAATGTGACAGGATGACAGTTCATTTGGAGCAGTATGTTTTCAGTTAATCACAAATTGGAAAAATCTAATTTTCTCCAAGAGAATGTGACATTTGGGGGAACGAGGATTAGAGCCGACATAGCAATGAATCTGGATGGCCACGCAGGATAGAATATGAACACAGCCAGATGGAGAGATTTCCTCGAATGATAAAGATTTTAATCGAGTAAATCAAATACTTTCTTGACTGAAGTTTGGATGAGAAAAGAGGGAAAAGTTCGGCAGCATAAATATTAATTATTAACATTCCCAGCTTTCGAGCCCCCTCCCCAGCCTAATCTCCACCCCTTCTACTCTTCCAGATTTTTGTTTTGGACAAGCGAGATCCTGTGATGCTCTGCCAGTGGTACTCCGGCTGCTCAAATATTTGAGCTCAGAAGCAGCCAAGTTGACTCAGCTTGGAACATGGCTTTCCCAGAGCTTTGATAAGGTGCCTGTAGTGAGCCCGGGCTTCCAGGCAGCCCTGCACAGTGAGGCTCTTGTGCATCTCTTCATCTTGTGTCCACCGGGGGATTCAAAACAGACGGACAGGAATAAGGGCCAGACAGCCTTATGAGAGAGAGAGAGGGCATCTGAGACGGACACTGTGTCAGGAATTTTGCCATTCCGAGGTATTGACTGGCAAAGCTCAGCTTTTTAAGTGGTTGGTGCTTAACAGTTGATGGTGGGTTTTTGGGAGATAGCTAAAAAATAGTTTCGGGTGCAACGAAGTTTGATTTACAGTACATCTAAACCATAGCCCAAAATGTCGACACTGCTTCATTATCACATTCATTATCACTCTTTATACTTTGTATGCTAACGCAAACAGAGGACTGCTTTATGCAAACAAGTCAATTCTATACTTGTAAGTTAAAATGGAAAAGAAAATGCGATTGGTTCTCCTTTTTCAGCTGTAAAAGCCATGTGCAATCGAACTCTGGGGGAAAAGGAAGACAAGTGTCGTCGGGGGTCAAGCACGTCAGGGGCCCCTGACTCTCTGATAGTTAAATTCATTGTCACCTTGCCAATTATGATTCTTTAAGCACATGTTTATAGTTTTTTTTATTGTGCAAACAACATGAGAGGCGTTTTCTTTGTTATACTGCTACAAAGTATGCCGCGCTGACAAAAGCCTCCCCTGCAAGTACAGTTGGAGCAATCATTTCCATATCAAGACGGGAAAGGGAAGGTTAAAGAAATCAATGAAAGCGAAAATCCTGTCTAGCCACCATTTTCTCCCACTTGGTCTTGCTCAGCTGTGAATAGCCAGACACAGAGAAACAGTCAATAGTGAAGATCCGAAAGCTTCAAATGATGATTCTTTTGAAACAACGAAATTCTGGGACCTGGCTGGAAAAATACATAAAAAAATATATATATATATTCTGTGAATACTTTACAAAGTGTTAAAAATATAGTCCTTTGTGTTCTTACTATTGGTGTCCTCTGTAAAGAATGTACAGTATTTGTTTTAGTTATTTTTATAAAGAGTGTCAAGGTGGGGAAACTGGGAAGAGCGTTGGCCTGGCCAGGGTTCAAATCCTGGCCTTCCCTGTGTGGAGTTTCCATGTGTTCCCCGTGCCAGAGTGGGTTTTTTCTGGGCACTCTTGTTTCCTCCCACATCTAAAAAATATGGATTAATTGGAGACTTGAAATTTTTCTTTGGTGTGATTGTGAGTTCGACTGTTGTCTGTGTCCGTGTGCCCTGCGATTGGCTGGCGACCAGTTCAGGGTGTAGCCTGCCTCCTGCCCGATGACAGCTGGGATTGGCTCCAGCACTCCCATGACCCTCATGAAGATAGGTGGCTCAGAAATGGATGGATAGGTATATATTTAGACTAACACGCATCCCACGCATATTCACACCTATGCAATAGAGAGCTGCAAATTCCACACAGGAAGGCCAGAGTTGAGATCTGAATGCTGAAACTCAGAATTGTGAGCTTCCAGATAGGATTCTCACATCTTAAATATTGAATTAATAGGTGGACTTTTTCCATAGTGTTTTCATTTTACACATAAATTATAATAAGCACCTGTTAGTTTGACTGACATTTATTAAGGTTCATTAACTGTCCTTTTATTGCAGCTGAATTGCTCACCTCACCTTTCAAACCAAGAGTTTGATTTCCAACCTTTTCTGATGAGCTCTCCCTCATCTGTAACCTCTCGCCCAATACACAAATGGATTACAGTCCAAAACTTGTACACAGAAACACACACTTCCCACACTTGTGTGGCTTTGTTCAGTTCCCAGCCCGTTAATATGCAATTACAGGGGGCCTAATTAACATTTTAATTAAGAAGCACGTAATTGTGATACAGACCCAGATATTAGTGTGGTCCTTAATAGAGAGGAGGCAATCAACTCAATGACTGGATATTATAGCTACACAGGCTGACAGACTTTTAGCAGTCTAATGAATTATCTGCCAAGGTAAATGACATTGATGTAACGGGCATGCTCACAGAAAATGGTGGTTGGCGCCTGTCGTGGCGGCAATCCCTGAACACATTGGTGGACACCAACAGTGAGGGATCCCATCAAGCTGAAGAAGGTGTTCTATTGGGCATTTTTGGCCTGTGGGACTCCTGACGCAGCTGATGGGTTCTGGCTGGCCAGGCGGAATCCAGCTTTGGTGGTCACTGTCATGGTCCTGCCGGTCCAGCCCTGGCTGTGCGGGTTCCCACACAGCCTCACTGACTAGGCGGCGCACACCTGCGCCTCATGCTGGCTGATTGACTCCTGTAGGTATAGGACCCAGGGGACGACTGGTCTTGCAACTCATGCCCCGTTCCTGCACTCCTGTGTCTCTCATCGTGAACCCGTATGTAGCGACCTCCGCCTGTTCTCTGATCGACCCCATACGCCTGACTCCTTTGACACTCCTGCCTTCTTTGATCGATCTCCCGTGTACCGACTCCTACCTGCCCGTGGACCTGCTCTCTGCGCCCGACGTCCTGAGTACCACTGCTGCACCTGACTGTTTGCCTGATCCCCGACCTTGGAACAATAAATGTTTTTCCCGAATTACCTCTGCGTTTCCTGAGTCCTGCATTTGGGTCCTCCCTCTGTCTCGATGCGTCGTGACAGTCACTGAACCAAAAACTTGGGCATGGGAGGGTTTCGGGGAGGCCATGGAGAAAGACTTCTAGACGGCTTGGAGAAAATTCTGGTTCACTGAGGTGGGCTCTCTTATTTCTGGGGTTGAGGTCACCGAGGTGGTTAAAAGTTTAGGTGGATGAGAATTGCCCGGACTTCCTAAAGGCTATGGATGTTGTGGAGCTGTCCTGGTTAACACGCGTCTGCAACATCGGGCTAACATTGGGGTCAGTTCCTCCGGATATGCAGACTTGGGTGGTGGTCCCAGGTTTTAAGAATTTTTAATGGAGTGCTGGAAAGGAGGGTCTATCGGGGTGTTGAATCACAGATTCAGGAGGAGTAATGTTGTTGTCGTCCTGGCTGTGCTCCCGGACGCCTACCTGGTGAGATTTTCCGGGCTCGTCCCACCGGAAAGAGATCCTGGGGATGACCCAGGACACGCTGGAGAGACTACATCTCTAGGTTGACCTGGGAACGCCTCAGGATCCCCCCCGAAGAACTGGGTGAAGTGGCTGGGGGAAGGGAAGTCTGGACATCCCTGCTAAAGTTACTGCCCCCGTGACCCAACCCTGAAAGGCGGTAGAGGATAGCTGGATGGATGGATGGTAACTCAATGTGCATTATATTATTTGAAGCATTTAAAAACAAAGCCCAACATTTTGTAAATAGTAAACAAGTGTATGTATTTTAAATTAGCCATATGTGCTTGTTTTCCCACGTTCTTTAATGCCTTCATCTAAACATTTCAAGGAATGAGAGCTTTTTTCCAGACTACATACTATGTACTGTATGTAGTGATAATCAACCTCAAACTTGTTGCAATTTTCAAATAATCCAATCTCATTCAACATGGCGATACCTATGATCTTGGTATGAATTGACATTCTGTCAGTGCTAATAGGCCGTCCAAATAGTTCAGGCTAGACACTGCTGCTGTCCTAAATTTTCTCCCCATGAGGAGAAAATGATGTTTGGCTTTCATACAGAAAGCATCTGCTTTTGGTCGTGGCAAGGGAAGGTTTCTTCTACGCCATAATAAAAAGAGTGCTTGCTGGGTGCACATTCAAAGTAAGGACTGGAAGGAGGCCGCTTCTTTTACGCGTGTGGATGTAACATGAAACAAATCAAATTTAACGGGTACATGAAGAAATGTAAGTATTACGGTGAAATCTGGGTGTCTAGCCGGTACAGAATCGTCATCTAATTTCTGGTGATAACTCGTGATTCAAGTGATCATGTACACAGCATAATATGATATGATTTATGCTTGTACTTTAACTCATCTGTCATTGTGCGTACATTAGCTACAGAAAACAGTTGGATCTTGGGTCATGAGCCTCCACAAATGTGGTGGAAGTGCTACATATTCTAGAGAAACGCTGCTGCAATTCGGGCATTCTGTATATTTAAAATTGTTAATCTAATCTGTGAAAGGAAACAAATACAATGTAAATGAGTTTTGAGTGTTTACTGTCCAACTGACATGTACCAAAAGGGATGATAGTGTAGCGCCTCTCTAGTATAAAATACTTCGACGAGGTAGCCACCTGAGTTCTTTTCTTACTCCAAAGTAAGAAACTAATAAATTAAGTCAATGTTAATTACTCTAAAAGTTAATTACAATTTAAATATTTACTTATGCATTTAATTCTCAATCAAAAGTCTCTGAAATAATATTTCCCCTTATGAGTTTATATTATCCTAATTTAAATAATCAAGATATCAAATAAACTCACCACTATTTTAACTGTCTTGCAGATAGTCAAATAATAAACCTGGTTATGAAACAAAAAGTGTGAACATTTAATAACAAAATAAAGGATGGAAAAATCAAACCTATATACACAACAGTCAAATCAACAAAGTCAAGTTAACAGGTACACAATGCAAACATGCTCACGGCCCCAGCAAATATGAATATAGCCAGCAAGCAAACAAAATTCAAACCCCAATGTCACTGCGGTGCTTCCCAAGGCAGGAGTGAAGAAAGGTGAAGGTGGTTCTTCCTCTGTCCAGTGTCCTCACGGTCCTCGTCACTTGTCCTCTCCTTCGTGGTCCAACACACAGGCTCGCTAGCTAGGGTTAGCTGGTTGCTAGCGCTCAAGCCAAGTCCCATGCATGCACTTAGCCCCTGTGGTAGCGGCTAACTCCACCACGTTACGGTGTGATTTGAGTAGTCCACTCAAATGACACACTATGCCAGTTGAACTTTCAACAGTTCTTGTCGAACACGTTGATCAAGTTTTGATAAATGTCCACCGTTCACTTTCTTTGTCCTCTCGTTACCCTCGACAACCACTCATACCTTGCACTCCATCTTGCCTTTTTCTCTCTTTCTTTTTCTCCTCAACACGTCACTTCCTGTCCTTCTTAAACAATGGTTTCAACAATAAAATGACAAACAAAAGTATTTCTTTTTCACAAATGAATCAGACACATTTAAATACAAATCCCTCCAAAAGAAAATAAAGTCAGCACACACAGTTTAACAGATATTCCACCACATTGCATAAAGAAAACCTATAACCCAATTGCTACTCTATTATACTGAAATTTTACCTGTACAAACTTTTAACCGGGTTACAATAGCAAACATTTTCAAAGGCCTTTTGAACATCTGAACGTCAATTTGGGTATGGAACATGAGTTCAGAGATCCAAAAACTGTCTTGACCCCTCAGGTTTGCAATCGGTGCACACGTGGTGAAGATTTCTTAGGTACAGTAGGTATTGTAGTTAATCTTTCAGTGTTACAAATTCCAGAACTTCTTCTTCTTCTTTCGGCTTGTCCCTTTCGGGGTCGCCACAGCGTGTCATCTCAGATGAACGCACATATATGTTTGGCACAATTTTTACGCCGGATGCCCTTCCTGACGCAACCCTTCTCAGGGAGTGGAGGCCCCAGTGGGATACGAACCCACAACCCCTGGTTTACCAAACCAGTGCTCTAACCACTGAGCTACGGGGCCTCCCGTTACAAATTCCAGAACAAATATTATATTTTCACTTCAAGATTCTGTGTTTTACTCTGACAAATGCAGTATACAATGGTGATGTTCATCTTTCCACAAAGCATATATGAGAGATGGATTTGAGTGCGTATTCACTCTCCATTTACACATACACCTCGCATAACTCTCATGAATCCAGCTCAAAAAAAAAAAGCAGTATTACGATAGTGAGAGGTTTTGTAAAAAGGGACATTTTAGAGAACCACTCATATCTTTCACATCTTTGGCAGCGAACGGAAAATGAATTCATCATATACTGATGCTTTTGTTTTTTTTTGTTGCTTTCCCTCTCCAAGAGCTCAATCTTGACTTGACCAGGATTGCAGCACCATATTGACTCTCTGGAGATGACGATAAAAGGCAAGATGACCCGAACAACTTGTCCATGTTTAGTGTAGACACGCAGGAAGTCACTGTGGTTCTGTCAGGGTGATCCGACATACAGGATGTCAATTGATTGCCTTTCATCACAGGGTAATGTCTCTATTTGTGGAGAACATGAAGCTGAGCCAGAACTGCTTTTCATGTTAGGGGAGGCATGGATGCATAAGACAAACACGCACGAGCACAACAAACACACAATTTTACTGTGATCAGTCACGAGACGATGAAATAAAACAAATTTTGTACATATATAAAACACACACACAAGCTGTGTAGACATCATAGTATTTCAATAGACAGTGTTTTATATATTTTGCATTCTTTTCAGTAAGAAGACTTTTCTTTTAACTAAATTTTTTGCTATGACCCCTTGTCATTAGCACACACTTTTGAATAAACTTCCCATCATTTCAGAGAACTTACCGATCAATTAGACAACTGATTGTTAGGGTTTTAAGCAACTAGTTGCTGCTAATATGTTGCAATATATCCATCCATCCATTTTCTTCACCGCTTATCCTCACGAGGGTCGCAGCGAGTGCTGGAGCCTATCCCAGCTGTCAACGGGCAGGAGGCGGGGTACACCCTGAACTGGAACAATCGCAGGGCACATCGAGACAAACAGCCACACTCACAAACACACTTATGGGCAATCTAGAATGTCCAATTAATGTTACATCTTTTTGGAATGTGGGAGGAAACCGGAGTGCCCGGAGGAAACCCACGCAGGGACGGGGAGAACATGCAAACTTCACACAGGCAGGTACAGTCAGCGATTGAACCCGAGACCTCAGAACTTTGAGGCCAACGCTTTACCAGCTGATCCACCGCGCCACCCTATTGCAATATATAATATTGAAATTAATTTTCAATTGCAGAAAATTTGACGTTCCATCTGTTTTTCAACACAGGCTCTTTGTAATAAACACACATAAGAAACTTGTTTGTTGACAAAGTAATTGATGACTATGCTGAACCTCTTATTGGGATGATAGACCACATGATTGATTATTAATTTCACCACAGGTCTTTTTAGCCCTCTCCTCGTTACTACACTTACGTTCCATCACCTACTTGCGATTCATTATGATCATTCTATTTGTTTTTGTCTCATTTTGATGAATGTGGTTACCTTTCTTTACTTTAAAGTAAGACTTTGTTCCCCATTCAACCAATAATCCAAAGGGAATAAAAGTTTCGAGCAATGTTTTCTGAAGCAATTTGTATTCAGTGGCATTCTCATGAGATTTGATGCTGCAGATGAACTTTGGAGGCTATGCACTGACAGTCTGCGTGAGCAGCGGCACAAGACAATAAGAACGAGTTGCTTTGCCGCCCCGACATGGCTGACTGGTCGGCCGGCTCCGTGATGGAGCCTGCAGCTCGTGAAAGGCTCAACTTTAACTACACCTCACTTTGCACAGCCGCTGTGCATATATTTTTCCACAGAGTTGGCAAGGTAACCCAAGCACTGCAAGAAAGACATCCCGTCTGCAGAGCTGAGAGAGAAGACAAAGGAATCACTGAAAGAAAAAAGGCACATCACTCTCAGCAAACTTCAATGTGGGTACACTACAGAAGGGTATGCAACACTGCACCCCAAAATCTTTTTTTACTGAATCCCCTCGCTTTCAGTTCTATAGAACACTTTCTAAAAAATAGCAAGTGACATACAAACTACCCAATCTGTTATGAAGGGCCACAAAACTAGTTTTTCATTTCAATCATTATTTTTGCTGCTTAAGACCAATATGTAATGGGCATTACACATTACAAAATGGGCATTATTTTTCCTGCTTAAGACCAATATGACAAAGTTCCTAGGAATGCATAGAAATTAAAGCACTTTGTTCCAAATTATAGGACGACTCGAAGGTCATAACATGAAACTGATGCGTGATGTTAGCAGCGATAGGGTGAAGGGAGAAAGTAAAAAGTATAGTGATCATTTCTAAAGTACAAAATTGGTGGAAAAGTGAGGGAAAATCACTTAACATGGCATTTCGGGAGCATTTTGTAAAAGTTATGGGCGGTACAACTGGTTAGCACATCCACCTCACACTTGTGAGATGCTGGGTTGACATCTGGCCTTCCTGTGTGGAGTTGTGAATGATCTCCACGTGTCTCCATCAGCTTTCTTTGCCTACTGGGTTTCATATTTATATTTTTTATGTTTGTGGAAACTGATGCATATGATAGGTAGCACAGGGAGAACAAAATAAGTCTCACATTAGGGTCAGAGCCCAGATTCAAACACACAACCTCAGGACTGTGGAACGGTTGTCCGAACTACTAAGAACATCCACCTGTGCAACCCAATAAATTTGATAAAAATATTTTAACTGGGTGAGGCAACAATCCATACACTGTTAATGTGGCACAGACATAAATAACATTGGAAAAGGCTTTTGTGTTCGTTGTAGTATCGCTGATTCTATGAAATAAACTGTGTGATCATGTAGTCTCTTTAAATCCAAAGGAGAATGCCTCCTCGGCAAGATAAAAGTACTAATAAAGCCACTGAATGATTTTAACCCCCAATAAACAAATAATAAACGCATCTAAAAAGCCCTTTTTGATATTAACAAATATGTACAGTTAGATTACTGTAAGTTGGAGGCATTAGCCAAGTTAGCCTTGATACATATTCATCACACCCACACACAGCATGATGATTTAATGTCATGTGCCAAGTGTCTGACATCTGTTTACTCATTACAATGCTCACCGCAAAACTGAAGTTCACTCACAATGTCAGATCACACTGTTTGGGGCCATCACGGTGAGAGAGGCAAGGGAAGCTATTGCACCCTGTCAGCAAAGAGGTTGAAGGTTCATCGACATATGGTCGCACACCTGCACTAACATAGCTTTTTATAGACGCTGCCACACACCTGCGAGTCAGCTTTTTATTTGTTCGACTACCAAGCCTCTTTTTTTTTTTTTTTACAAGGTGTGCATGTACAGTATGTTTTTCACAGTTACAGTCATTCTGCAGGAAAAATGCAATACACCAGAGAGGACTTTGAGTTGGATTTTAATCAGAACTGTGAAAAAATGATAACTAGCCTTAATGTATTGCTTGGTGGCTGGAGTCAATACTCTAATTCTTTTTATTTATTTTGTCTTGCGAAAGTCAGCTATTTTGGGTAGTGTTGACATTCATTATATATATATATATATATATATATATATATATATATTCTTCACTTGAATTAAACAGCTTGTATAAAATGAGATGTTTCTAATTCATTTTTTACATGGATGTGTCCCATTATCCTTGTATATGATGCCGCGTGAATAAATTATCCCACGTTTCCAGGTAATTTCTACTAATCTCCACAGAAAAGGTAAATATCCAGAGAATTCCTTGATAAAGTTCCTGTGGACAGTTCTTGTAAGGTTTCAGTGACTTTACTGGAAATAATCTATCCCTTGACAAGCACTGTTGAAAAGGCTGTCGTGTAAAAGCAATAGAAAATAATCTTGAATTGATCAACCTAAAGGAAAAGAAAGATGATGAAAAACAGATGCTTTTCATTACCGCTTCCTAATTCCATTCCTCCCTTTGAACTTTGTAGTCGACTCCACCCATTCAAAAAAATGAAGGCGAGTGAAAAATGTGGGTACGACAAGCTATTGTTCCAATGTAAGCACATTACAATATATCTTCAAAAAGTGAAAAATGAACCAGCATTGTTCTCTACCAAGTCATTTTTGGTGCGAAGAAAATAACTGAGCTCATTCTATTGGGCTCAATACTACACTTGATGAAAATCAATATTACCCTCTCGCAAATGACTGTGAGCGTGCTTGAGTTATAATTAGCTTATAAAACACGATCCTTCTCTCGTGGTTTGTGCGGCTTAGAGCTCGCATTGTTCATCCAAGAAACTGTAAAATGCCCTCGATGGAAATTAACTGTTTCAACTGAAACAGTAAAATATTTCTGTGGATTTCGCATGGCTTAGGGAAGTCATTTTTTTTTCTCTCTCTCTTATCTATTCCCGCCAAAAGAACTATTGGTGGTTTTCAGAGGTTATTTTTGTAGTCACACATGTGGTAATAGTTTTGAGCTATGCATACTCGACACCGGCACCACTGATGTAGAAGCTTTAAATGGCCAACTCTGTTCTTTCACTTCAGCCCTTTGATAGATATATGAAAACAGATTGAATCATGGGACACAGAATTAAATTAAGAAGACATTAGATGGAAACAAGTTGGGGGAAACTGACCCAACAAGGAACCATGGGCAGGGCAAGCGTCACAACAAATATGTATATAACTTCAGTTTGACAATTATTAAACTAATGAGTGGTAGTTAAGGGTTTTCATCACCTCACCAGCATTACTTTTGGAAAATAGATATGTGCAATATAACAATCACTTTTCTGTGAATGCAGGAACAATAATTTCTACTCTCCAATTGGAGGCATTTTATTGCAGGCCATCTTTCACAAGCTTTGTTTTTAGTCAACAACGCTATTATTTTATGAACCATTTGCTGGAATACCAAAGACAATTTTTGTATAATTGCTTTTATAAAATCTTCACGTAAGGTGAACGAGTTTCCGCCAAAAAAACAGATTTCACAAGATTACGATTGTGTTTGATGCTGACTCCGACAAAGCAATCCGTCCTTGTCAACACAACACAATGCAAACCAACTGCACTCACACTGTCCTTTTCACTCCTTTTCTGTTTCCAGATGACGAAACTGTTTGCAACTGAAAATAGTGCAATTTACCACAATCACTGCCAGACATCTTGTTCCACAAGGCAAAAGATGAACAACTCCGAAAAGAGAAAATAACAGTCTGAACATTTGACTCTGTATATTCCGATGTAATTGAATTCCCACTTCGAATTCCCAGTACATAAAGGACACGTAGTGATGAATCAGCTCAGTTGTAGAGTGTATAAATACAAACATGATGAAGTGCGGAGAGCAGCAAAAACAGACCTTGCCGCGGCGAAGGCCAGCGCAATCACTGCCTGGCCACTTTTGTTTCTGTTTTTTCAAATGGGATGGAGTGGAATGGCTTGATGGGTGGGTTGGTGTTGGCAGGGATGAGGAATGAGAAAATGATGGGAGGCCTCCCACCACAAATTGTTGCAGCTCTGTTATTATGGTTAGGTTGAGCGCTAGCAAACAGTTATATGGCCTGATGGGTTTACACAAAGGGCTTTTCTATATAAAAGCTCAGCCTTTTCTTGTAGTTGGCTGCTCACCTTGGCCTCAGAGGGAGCTTGGAATTCAAAGTTACCTCTACCCGCTCAATACATACTTAAAGCCCAGGTGTCATCCCTATAAACATTCTAAAATAGATATTGTAATGAAAAATACATATAACATTATTCACTTCAATGTCTATACGAAAAAATAAATTTGAGCGGAGAGCGCGTCATCCATGCGCAAAGTTGCAGAAGTGTCATTCTACGATATCCAAGTGGTCGCCATATTGGCTGCGTCCTCCGTCCCTGACGTCACCCGGACATTCGCAAATGAAAACATGCGGTGCACCCTAACCATGGGAGACAAACGCGCCCCGTCTGACATGGAAGCTCTTTTCAAAAAGGAGAATGCCACACAACCGAGTTTGCATGTGCTCCGCGTGCTTGTGTGGGTTTTCTCTGGGTCCAAATTGAAGACTCTTAATTGCTCTTATTTGAGAAGATGAGTGCTTAAATATTTGTTGTTGCCTTGTGCTTCGAGAAAGGATAGAAACCAGAATAGGCTGAAGCCTGCTTCTAATCCAAAATCAACTGGGCTTCCAGCAATTTAAATGTGTTTTCATTACTATATTTGCAACATTTCATTTTTACTTTTAGGCCCAGGTGGACAGTAGCCTACTGGGGAGAGTTGCCTAAACATATATATTTCTCTCACATAAATCAGAAACACGTTATAAAATGTGTAGTGTTCTTCATAATTTTGCGTGTCTTAATAAAATCAGTGAAATAATTTTATACTTGAAACACCTAATTTCTAGTGAAAATCAAATCAATATATTTTGGCTGGTGACGTGATAGTCAGCCAGCGGCCAGAGGCTTTTTGGTAACTTGACAACCACGAGGTGAGCCTGAGTGTGGACTGTGGCAGCCTGCTTGCTTCTACTTGAGGCTATACTCGTGCTATGTGATTAGTAGTCCAGAACTACAACCAAGCAATCTGATACCTGTCAGTAGAGGGCAAAGAGATTCATCAAAACTGCTCCGAGACTTCGTTTGTAATGTTATGCCCAGAATATAAAAAGAGAATTCAGACAGCTTCATCACAATCCAAAGTCAAATTCTACTTTTCAGTCAATGTTGGTTTTGTTGCCAGGTTACGCTCTGAGAATCTCTGGTGTACAAGTGCAGCGCCAAATGTCATTTTTGCCACATTTGAAATGCAACATCTTCCCATTACTTGCATGGGTATTTATGAATGTGTTATTTTGAAGCTATTCAGCGAGTGGATCATTTGTCTTTTGGTCTTGGATGTGCAGGTAGCGATAGGGACTGACTCACTTACTCTCAACAAAGGCAAATATTCAACAGCATCATCCAATGGGTTCGCCGGAGAATTTATCAGTTCATAGTTGATGTTGAATTGGACCTATTTTCAAGCAACAGTGAAGTTACTGGTTCAAGATGACTCTTTGTGATGCTCGTAATACACCCAATAGGCCACAAGTGTTGTATTATAAACTGCTATGACAATGTTTTCATTTCAACTCTATCTATCTATCTATCTATCGATCTATCTATCTATCTATCTATCTATCTATCTATCTATCTATCTATCTATCTATCTATCTATCTATCTATCTATCTATCTATCTATCTATCTATCTATCTATCTATCTATCTATCTATCTATCTATCTATCTATCTTGACCCGAGGAACCAGCGGTGACGGACGGGTCGAGCGCAGTCTGCTCACGTGGAATGTCGGGGGCACCCTCATCGACCTGGGAAGCTTAAGCGACACGGCGACAGGGTTAACGATTTTGCTGACAGGGAATGGGCCAATGAACCTGGGAGCAAGTTTGCGAGATTCCATCTGCAGCGGAAGATCTTTGGTGGAAAGCCACACTCGCTGTCCCACCTTGAGTGTCTGTGCCCCTTTCCTCTTACGGTCCGCTGCAGACTTGTAGGAGCTGCCCATGCGCAGCAGCATCCTGCGTGCTGCCTCCCAGGTCCGCTTACAGCGTTGTATTACCGCCAGGGCTGACTGCCCCGCGGAGTCCGTGGCCATTTAAGGCAACAGAGAGGGAGGATACCCGTGCACGATGTGAAACGGAGCCGTACCTGTACAGGCGGAGGGGAGAGAGTTATGAGCGTACTCCAGCCATTTGAGGTGCTGGCTCCAAGTGCTCTGGTCCCTGGATGCCAAGCAGCGAAGGACAGTTTCCAAGTCTTGTTTGACCCTCTCTGTCTGGCTGTTGGACTCCGGGTGATGGCCCGATGTCAGGCTCGCCGAGGCACCGCTCGTGGATCCGGGAGAGAGCATCCGGCTTGCCGTTCTTGGAACCTGGGCGGAAAGAAAAGGTGAAATGGAAACAGGTGAAGAATAGAGCCCACCTGGCCTGACAAGCGTTCAGTCGCTTCGCGGTCCTCAGGTATTCGAGGTTCTTATGATCAGTGAGGACCACGAATGGGACTTGCGAACCCTAGTTCCCCTCCGCCGGGGTCAACTTCCTCGACAGGAAGGCGCACAGGTGGATCCTTCCGTCCCTGGTTCTCCTCTGTGACAAGATGGCTCCGATCCCCGAGTCCAACGCGTCCACCTCGACCAAGAACTGGCGATCCGGGTCCGGCACTATCAGGAGAGGCGCGGCGGTGAAACTTGCTTTGAGCTTGTCGAAGCCCTCCTGACAGGTCCTGGTCCACTCAAAGGTATTGCGTAGGGATGTGAGAGCGTGAAGAGGGGCGGCAACTGAACTAAAGTTCCATATAAACTTTCTGTAGAGGTTTGCGAATCCACTGAACCTCTGGACGTCCTTCCTGCTGGCAGGTGTGGGCCACCGAAGCACCGCGTCGAACTTCCCGGGATCCATTCGAATCTCCTCTTCCACCAAGATGAACCCCAGGAAGGACACGGAGGCTTGGTGGAATTCACATTTCTCCATTTTTACACCGGATGCTGCAGAAGCCACTGAAGCACATCTCTGACCTGTCGGACATTTTTATTCAGATACTGCAGAAACACGTCGTTGATAAACCTCTTGAAAACTGCCGGAGCATTCGTCAGTCCGAATGGCATCACCAAATATTCATAGTGTCCTGTGGGGGTGTTGAACGCCGTCTTCCATTCGTCTCCATCCCGGATAGGCACCAGGTGGTAAGCACTACGCAGGTCCAACTTGGTGAAGATTTGGGCAACCTGAAGAAGTTCAAACGCCGTTGCGATCAGAGGCAGAGGGTACCTGTTCTTTACTGTGATGTCATTGAGTCCTTGGTAGTCGATGCAGGGCCGTAGAGTAGTGTCCTTTTTCTTGACAAAGAAGAACCCTGCACCTGCTGGTGAGGATGGCGGGCGAATGAGACTGGCTGCCAGCAACTCCTCGACATACTCCCTCATGGCCTGGTGCTCTGGTCCTGTTAATGAGAATAATTTCCCTCGAGGGGGTGAGGTGCCTGGAAGAAGATCGACGGCGCAATCATACGGCCGATGCAGTAGCAGGGATTTCACTTTCGTTTCAGAGAACACCTCCTTCAAGTCATGATAGCAGGAGGGCACCGCGGTTAGCTCCGGGGCGGTACTCAGTTCCTCTAACTGTACAGGCGCGACTTGGATCCTCCCGGGCAGTGAAGCACCGCTTGGGCAATCTTCCCCTCATGCCTTAATCTGACCTGTGGTCCAATCAATGTGCGGATTGTGGTCCTTGAGCTACGGGCTTCCCAAGATAATGTCACTGCTACGTGCATTGAAGACGTGGAAACTAATGTCCTCTGTGTGGGCGTCCGGAAAGCCCATTCGTAAAGTCTGTGTGCGGAGCGTCACCCGGCAGAGGAACTTGCCTTTAGCAGCGTAGGCGTTGCGGAGCCGCTGTGTCGGATAGGTCGCTGCACCCAACGCCTCGACCACGCGGGGATTAATCAAGTTTGCATCCAAACCGGATTCGATGCACGCGGTCACAGTACATGAGTGGGACTCCGTGCCTAGGGTGAATTGAAGAAGCAACCGACCTGACTCTGCCATGGTATACCGCACACTCACCGGAGTGGAGATCCTGAGGTCGGGACGCAGTAGAAACAGCGCCCCTCCGTCGGCGGCGCAGGCCCTTCTCACCTGCATGGGCTCTGACGTGGAGGCAAGAGTGGGCAGCTGGGAAGCGACCGGGATGGACGCCTCCGTCTCTCCCTCGCCCATCCATTTGCCCCTGAATGACAAGTCTCTGGTCGACCCTGAAGGCCAACGCGATGAGGGCGTCCAACGAAGGAAGGAGATCCACGGTGATGAGAAGACCGCAGATCTGTGGAGAGAGCCCCTGAAAAAAGGCGTCGTAGAGGGTGTCCTTGTTCCATCGAAACTCGATGATGTATTCCGAAATGCGACGATGACCTTGGCGAAGCGTCATAAGCGAGGCCGCCGCCTTGCGTTCCGGCGCCGCATATTGGAACACCTGGGTAAGAGCACAGACAAAAGCCGTCCAGGATCGACATGTCTCCGAGTTACGACTCCATTCTGCCGTGGCCCATGCCTCCGCCCTTCCCGTCATGTGGGAAATGACGAAGGCGATCCGGGAGCGGCCCGTGGGGAAGGCGGACGACTGCAGTTCAAAATGGAGGTCGCACTGGGCGAGAAAGGGCTTGACGTTCCCTGAGCCCGGGCTGGAAGGCAGGGGCATGACTATCTATCTATCTATCTATCTATCTATCTATCTATCTATCTATCTATCTATCTATCTATCTATCTATCTATCTATCTATCTATCTATCTATCTATCTATCTATCTATCTATCTATCTATCTATCTATCTATCTATCTATCTATCTATCTATATATCTATCTATCTATCTATCTATCTATCTATCTATATCTATCTATCTATATACACACACATATATACACATGCACACACGTGTATAAATATCCCGCTGATTTAACCCTTCAACAGAATGTTGAACAATGTCCTTGATTTAAATGTACCAAAAAAAAAAGATTTGTGATCTAGAAAAGAAGCCCTAAACATATCCCTATCCAGTTTTCCTCATAATCATACCTCTCGTTAAGTAAAAGAGTAGCCTTGCAGTAGTTGCTGCCCCCAGAACTCCTTTCACTGCCCACAACATTTGCATGTAGACAAGAGAGGTAAGTCACAGGCACTGTTAAATCGACTGACTGTGATGGAGGACAACACTGTCATTGGATTTACAGCCGGGCTGTTGCCTTTGAGGTGGATACCCCTCCAGAGATGTCCCACTGGATTGCTATTAAAATTAATAACGTTAGTATTTACAAGGCACACATTTCCCTTAGGGGCCTGCAGCCACCCGGTGCCAAACCACCAGAACGCAGCGGGCTAAGGAAGGTTGGGAGGAGTAGTGATTGAGTGTGTGGGAGAAATGAAAGTGAGAAAATATTGTTCGTCAATGCATTCCAGTGTCACATTTAATGTTTCATCCTTGTTATTGTTGGCGACAAGTGATGCGCGGCTGGATCCTCGCTTGATTTGAAGTAAATCGTAGCTTTAGAGAAGATAACCGTTATATCTGTGATTCCTTCCTGTACCAATCTAAAAGTGTTCTTCCTACAATTGCTGTATAATCACGCACAGGTGATGTGTAAATGTCGGCGCTAATCAATTCCCAGAATGCCGCTTTTCAAGATTCACTTTGTTTCTTTTATTCTCTCCCACACACAATTGCACATTCCACCTCCTCCTCATCACACTGCTCACTCTGACCGAGAGCTTCCGTTTTCCTCAGCCAGGTATGTTTAATTATGATGCATGAGATTGATGATATCTGACCGTGAGAGTACCTTCCTGTCATTAATCTCAATTAACATTCATTATGCACATTTTTATTGCTTTCGGTTGAATGTCTCATCTTTAGACAGGACTCAACAAAACAAAATAATTCTAGGAATGAATAGGACTGGAAAGACTTTTAACTGTTTTAAATATATTCAAAAATTCCTAGAAATTATGCACTTATCCCAACACAATGTCAATTCTGTAGGCCTTGATGAGTAGAATGCAGCAGAACCAAATAAAAGGCAATTTAAATGTATGATTGGTTGTGTGGAACACAGCAGGAGAAAAACGAAAAGCAATTTAAATGTTTGATTGGTTCCACACACTGGGAATGAACATCTTATCTGATAATCTGTCAGCCTTTTGCTGGCTTCTATTTTTAGTTCCCTTTTAAAGAAATGACACGTGCAATCCATGTGATCAGCTCTGCATCATTTCAGATCTTACGATGTTCTATAGAGGCTCTGATTGTCTCTGCAGTGCCCTCATCACAATCACTTGAGTCTATAAAGACAAAACAACAGTCTAGTTAAACCTGTGGGAAAACAATCCTTTGGATTTTTTAATGATTTTGCATTGAAACTAAATTGTCAAATGATTGTCTATATCCATGCCAGACCAGGCGTCGAAGGCTGTCCCAGATGATTTCGAGGGAGCGACAGAGTACACCTGATCAATCAGGCACACATTGCCACTGCATTCTTTATATTGTCACTAATGTTTTAGCAAAAAGGTAGACCATTAAAAATAGGGTTAGGAACCCGGTGGAAGCCTTAACAGTCAACTTGTCTGAAACCCCAGGGGATGATTGACTATTCCTGTCACAGCTGTCTCGTCAGAATGTTGTCCCACTGTGTATTTTTTCCTCACCTTTATCACATGACAGCCCCTAAAGGTCCCAGCTCTCCAGATTTGCACTTTCTTCTACCACACCACCTGCTCTGCCTTCTTTCAAAGTGCCTTTATTGATCGTTCAGCAATTGTTTAATCGAAGAGCAGCTGGAGGCTAGGAGCTGTCAGTAGTAGAGACAATAATTCATATGTGCTTCTTTTACTTAAGCCAAAGCCTTTTGGTACTCATGCATTTGTATGTGTTTTACTTCAATGCCTTTTCCTGCTTGATAGTTAACATTTTATCCAGTTCTGTTGCACACCGAATCTCAAATAATCTTTGGTTGCTTGTCCAATTTGTAACATATTGTTGTTCGTACTGGAGTTTTTCAGTCATGTGGCCTACAAGTAGGTACCACATACTGAGCTCCATTGCATGAATGAATTACATGATTCTATCGTTTAGGGGGTTCTTTTTTTCATTGTCCAATTTTCCTGCATACCACAAATCCACTTCATCATGACCATTAAGAACCTTGTCACAAGGGCTGTAGGAGTGCCGGATCCTAACCGAGCTAACATGGGTGGAAAGGTGGAGTACACCTTGAACTGGTCGCCAGTCAGTCGCAGTGCACATATCGACACTGTTGCTGAGCAGGAAGTGATCCCACGCTAATCGTAGGAATGTGTACCACTAAACCATCAGTGTGATCCATTAGGAACCAACCAGTTCAAATGGTATGAAATAACTAGAATAAACAGCACTTATTTTTATCGGCTCAAATGTCAGTCATTGATGCTGTAATCATAGTGGTGATAATATTTCTTATAACCTTACTCTAGGGTCCATTTCGAACCCCCCAAAATTCGAAATCTTGTACAAAGACAACACAAAGTTGTACAAATACTCGGTCCAATTTTAGCGTAGTATTGAATTAAACTGGGTAGCATGGTGGATCAGTTGGTAAAGCGTTGGCCTCAGAGTTCTGAGGTCCCGGGTTCAATCCCGGACCCGCCTATGTGGAGTTTGCATGTTCTCCCCGTGCCTGCATGGTTTTCTCCGGGCACTCCGGTTTCCTCCCACCTCCCAAAAAATGCTACATTAATTTGAGACTTTAAATTGCCCCTAGATGTGATTATGAGCGTGGGTGTTTGTCTCCATGTGCCCTGCGATTGGCTGGGAACCAGTTCAGGGTGTACCCCTCCTCCTGCCCGTTGACAGCTGGGATAGGTTCCAGCACTAATCGTGACCCTTGTGAGGATAAGCGGTTAAGAAAATGGATGGATGAATTAAACTGACTGTTCTACCACAAGGGACTAGATCCAAAAATATTGACTGCCTTGTCATCGTATGCATGCTAAACATGAAATATTCAGGTAATGCTTCATCGCCATGTGTCTGTCATTAGAGTCAGTCCTGGAGTCCAGACACTGTGCAGATTTTTGTGGAGTGGGGAGAGAAGCCAAAGCAAACTAAATCAATCTAATTTGGGGGCAATCTGAGCTGGTAATGTAAGCTTGTGTGACTATATGCTCTTTTAAAATGGTGAATAGGGACATTGACGCACTGCAGGGAGCTCAACCGGGTCTCACTTGAGCAGAATTGTTTTTTGTGCTGTGAACTGTGTGCTGTAAATTCCCCTCCCTGGTACTGTTATTCATTAGTAGAATCATGCTTAATCCATCAGTGGTGACGTTCGGACAAAACACACTGACACTGCTTTGAAATGTGTATGTGACTGCAATGTACTGATGAAAAAAAAATATGAAAAATGTCCTCCTTGGGAAGGCTGTTTTAAATTTCTTGGAGCTCAAATAGAGAATGTATCATCATCATGGGACAATTAGCTGATTTATCTCAGGGCCTGATTCATTTAATCCAAAAGAAATAACTTTAATATAGTTGTTTAATGGCAAAAAATATTGTAAAAGGGTGTTGACTTCTATGTTATTTACTCGGTGAAACTGGTTGTCATAACTCATAAAAAAACAATATTAACTAAGTCTTTTTTATTTGCTTGTCTTGTCAGGTAGAAGAAATTCAAATTAATGGCAGATGTTGATGAGATAGATATAATATAGTTGTTTAATGGCAAAAAATATTGTAAAAGGGTGTTGACTTCTATGTTATTTACTCGGTGAAACTGGTTGTCATAACTCATAAAAAAACAATATTAACTAAGTCTTTTTTATTTGCTTGTCTTGTCAGGTAGAAGAAATTCAAATTAATGGCAGATGTTGATGAGATATCACTCTCCAGAGTGCACAGCACTCAATATCTCACACTTGAGACGCCACAGGTTGTGTTGCGTCAGCCACATTCCTGATTGACTCCCGAATTAATCAAAACTCACAAACATCTCCGCTCGCCAGTTCAATTTAAAAAGTCAAACAGCGTTGTCGTCAGTCTCCGCCAGCTGCGCGGAGGCTGAACAGATGCACACAACAGTGAGCTGCTGTGATGCGCCCATGTGTTTATAATCATCACATCATTTGACAACGTGTGAGTCAAGAAAAGGGAAGTACATAAAAGCTCAAGTTCTACGTTGGGATGTTACAGCTGCATCCTACAAATCTCAACATTGGATATTTCTCCCAAACTGTTGTACCGGTACCGCCCAACTCACTGTCATTAATTATATTAAAGTGCATCATTCATTCCCCCCACTGTATCGCGTATCTATCTGTAAATCTGTTTTACAAGTATACTGCCTGCACTGCAGATATTGCACATCTAAAATGAAAGTTTCAGAGTTTATAATGCTGAGTACCCATCTATCTTTTTATTGTAGCGCTTATCTTCATTAGGATGCCAATAGAGGTGAGGTCAGCCCCAAGTGTGAATGTTTTTAGATCCAGGTTGAAAACTCTTTTTTTCTCATGCTTTTTAGAATATATTCACTTTTTCATCATATTACTTGCACTGTATGCGGTTATAACTGTCTTTTTTTTAAATATTGTTTGTCATTTTTATTGTTTTTATCCCGTTTAAATGCTTTATCTTTGTTTTCAAATGCCTTTAATCATGAAAAGCACATTGAGTTACCTTGTGTATGAAGTGCCCTATACAAATACATTTGCTTTGCTTTGGTTATTTATCGTTATTCAAAGTTGATCCTGTTTAAAAAAAATAAAATAAAATCAATTCAACAATAATTACTGTGCAAAGAAATCTCTGCTACCGCCACCAAATTCATTTCTCTTTCATCCAATTTGAGAGCAGCTTTAACTTTAGCCATTGAAAACATACAAAACACTCGACTGAACGAAAACAATCCATGATAATTGCACAGGTAAACCAGCACGTCCTTTCTGTTGTACAGGTCTCGGCGCAAGATGGATGCCATTGTACGTGTCTTATCTCCCCCTCTGAACCGAGGTAATGTCCCGTGAGGAAGCAGGTGTGTGAGGGGAGCCGGATCTGGAGTGAAACGGATGGGTTAAGATTAATGGTTCAGGAATGAATCACAGTTTTTCTACACTGTGGTCTGTTGTGTGCGAAGAAAAAGACATTGATGCCTCAGTGCCATAATGAGAATGAAATCACAATCTGTAATCTTCACAATTGTAGCGCCTGCACCCTCAGAATGATGTCACCACTTCTAATTCACTACCGCAGCCAGTCATGACCTCACCATAACTTTCCCTTTTGCCCCCAGAGTCTCAATCTGTTTTCCAGGAAGTGTTAAGAAGACTAACAATCACTGGGTTGGGGGAGAAAGAGATAATGTACCACAGTAAATCAAAAGTATGAGAAGGGACTGATTTACCTGCCGGCTGAGTACGACTGTGGTTGTCCAACCTTAACTATGAAGTCTTCCGAAAATGTGATACACACAGCACTCTTACATATTTTAACCATGGATTTAAAGTAGACCCAAATGAAATAATCTCGAGAAGAAATTAAAATCATCCTCATTAGGCTCCTTGTGCAGAGTAAGCGTGTAGTAATGATTGATAGACGGTTCGGTCACGCCTCCTGGCACTACACTCTCTCTTTGGCTTTTCTTTTCCAGCTGTGGCAAGTTTGAAGATAATAATCCAAATGACAGCAATTTTTCTAAAGGTGTTTTTATTAATAGTCTACTCTCACATTACAGGAACCTTTTTCACATACTGTAAATGACAAAGTGATGTTTTCTTGTCTTCAAGTTGTACATTTAATATCCATCCAACCATTTTCTGTGCTGCTTCTCCTCACAAGGGTCACGGGAGTGCTGGAGCCTCTACCAGCTGTCTTCGGACAGGTGAAATATAAAAATAATACCGTTCCCAGCATTAATTTTGTGGAAAGTTTGCTATTACTTCAAGTATATTGTAAAAACCGTACATTTCAGAGCAAGTTTATTGTTTTATTTCCAGTCCTATGGTTGTCATTTTTCCTTTTCCTCTTTGGCATTACTGGTCCCCTTCTGAGTTGGCATCTGATTACATTCCCTGAACAAAATCCCAAGAAGACTTATTTAGTTAATCCTTTAGCTGCTCACTAAATAGATGTTTTTGTTGTTGTTGTCATTGTGGGAGAAATGCTAACACACACAGCTATCCAAGAACAAACAACGTGAACAGGTACATCTATTTATTTTTCTTACTGCATTTTCTTTGTTTGCATTCTGTGTGTTTGTAGTCAATCTGTTTCAGGATGAAGTAATGTATTGTTGTGAGCACACTGCTTTACTCCTAAAATCAAAGTATACCAACTTGTTGTTTGCACTCAAACAGTAACACGAAGGACAACGTTATAAACTAAACATTAAATACTGTGTTGCTGTACCACACTTTGCCACGACGATTCAACGTGGCTGAAATCATCAAAAATGATTAAATTCATCCTGTAAATCCCTTGCAGACAGCCTAGACGTCCTTCTGTCAACTGAATGTATACAGGGAATCATTTCAGATAAACCCTATAATCGTTCTGTCGCCTGTGGTGAGATATGATTCTCGCCAAATGCCGTGACCCAAGATCACCCCGTTATGCTGGAAATGGCCCGTCTTTGAGTTTTGAGAAAACCACGTGCCGTCAGTGATCAGAGGAGCCATTGTGCAGTCTTTCTTGAATTTCAAAACTGTGGTTTCCAAGCCCGATTGCTGCTGGAGTAAAAGAAGAAACCGCACAAATGTCTCACAAAAGCCTTTGTGTGTGTTTCCCCATATGCAGCCCACAGAGCTTAATTCTAGCTTTTGTGAGGCACAGACTGCTTTAGGGGCCAAACATGTATGGAATATCAATTTATGTAACCAATGCGATGTTTTTATGGCCTCTTCCAAAGACATTAACCACTCACTCAAGATTCCAGACAATGCATTTGCCTGCTTACATAAATTAAAAAAAACAACAACAACTAAGGAAAATTAGTACGTGAAACACATTCTTGAAATGTCAAGGGTTAAAAAAGGTCTCTCAGATTTGAGTGCACATGCTTCCAATTAGGTTTCAAATAGGCAAGAGGAAACAGTTTGTTTAGGAATATGACTAAAGAATGACTTTAATTACCTTGGAGACTAAGTGGGGCCTGGATGCCGATACCATTCTCAGTACCAGACACTCTTAATTAGCCAAACCAACAGGGACAGCGTGAACGTGAACACAGAAAACAAAAAGCTTAGGTAAGATGATAGTATTTGTTTATCAGTGCCTGGTTATTGAACGAAAGCAGTTGAAAAGAAGCATGAAAGAAAATCTTTACTTTGTCACAAAATACAATGTATTTAATGACATCATGATGTCTTTGTAATAAAAAAGTGCAGGTAGGAGACTGCACTGCCTGCCAGTCCATCCATCCATCCATCCATCCATCCATCCATTTACTTTGCCGCTTATCCTCACGAGGGTCGCGGGGAGTGCTGGAGACTATCCCACCTGTCAACAAGCAGGAGGCAGGGTACACCCTGAAATGGTTGCCAGTCAATCGCAGGGCACATGGAGACAAACAGCCGGACTCACAATCACACCTATGGGCAATTTAGAGTGTCCAATTAATATTGCATGTTTTTGGGATGTGGGAGAAAACCGGAGTGCCCAGAGAAAACTCACGCAGGCACGGGGAGAACATGCAAACTCAACACAGGTGAGGCCGGGATGGAACCCGGGTCCTCAGAACTTTGAGGGTCGCGGAAGCACAGGAGCCAATCGCAGCTGTCATCGGGCAGGAGGCAGGGGACACAGGCACGAGGAGAACATGCAAATTCCACACAGGCGGGGCTGGGATTGAACTCTGGACCTCAGAACTGTGAGGGTTTTCTGCATGGGTTTCCTCCGGGCACTCCGGTTTCCTCCCACATCCCAAAGAAATGCTTTATTGGAGACTCTAAATTGCTCAATTTGATTTTGAGTGCAACTGTTGTTTCTTTCCATGCACCCTGCGATTGGCTGTCAACCAGTTCAGGGTGTAACCCGCCTTGTGCCCGATGACACCTGGGATTAGCTTCAGCACTCCTGCAACCCTCATAAGGATAAGTGGCTCAGAAAATGGATGGGTGGATGGATGGATAGATGGATGGATATCCTTATTCTTACAGAAATGTTTTCAAGCATAATCCAGTCCATATCGTCAATTGTATATGCCACAGAGCCTGCTGCTTTCAAACAAACCCAAATATCACACATAATTATCAGGCGATGCTTCAAAGTACATTCCTCTACTGATGACATAATGATGCTGCATTAACCAAAAGTTCCAGTGGAAAAAGGGATCAGGACTACTGTATTTAGGGGCATTGAAGCTGGCTTGTAATTGATTGATGCTCATCATAACCTGGCCGCAATTACCATGCGCAGTGTGTGCTCATAATCATTTTGTGGATGAAAAAAAAAAAACAAGCAAAAAGGTTTTCCGTTCCACATTCCAGCACTTTTTTTTGCGCCAAAATTCATACTTTATATAGAAGGGCTTGGAATGACACCACATTAAACTCCTGAGCGCAACGCTTTATGCATTGTGTAACAAAAGGAACTTATTTAAAAAAAGAGAAAAAACAAAACAAAACAAAAAACATCCTTCGCTGGATAACCCAAATTCACTTAAACTTCATGAAAGAGCTGGTCAATCAAATTCAGTCTAATATGGTTTTGAAGCAGCTTTTAACCACTTTTAATTCATGAATCACACATGAGCCCTTATGAATACTTTTACATTATCTGGGTGATTGCTTCTCAGCAGCTTATCATGACCTCCAGTCAATTTGAAAATAGCTAAATATCACTTCTTCCCATCGCGCTCGGAATATGGCCAGGGTAAAATTAAAAGTTTCCGCTGTGAAAATGTGATATCATTCCCATTTCTTTCTTGAGTTATGCGAAAGTTGTAAAAGGTACTAAAGTAACCAACCCTTCAGGCAGTGATTCTCTACCACCATTCGCCAGGTGTGCCATGGGAAATTTTCAATTTCACCCTTGAAAAAAAATGTATTTCTTAAAAATAAACTTTCTCTTCTATCAATGCCAGCAATGTACGGTGACAGGCAGAACATTTAAAGTTGCTTTTTTTCTGCTCGATGGAAGTAGGAACAATTAACCTGTTGCCATGGATGCAACAAAATCATACTATAGCTATGTCCTCAAATAAACAGACACAGATTTAAATGTGAGAAAACTGGATTGTTTTAGGTAATATTCTTTGTGTATTTTGTTTGGTGGTGTGGCATTGAGCCTTTTACCATGTAAAGTATTCTACGTCCCTCTGCTTAATGGTTGGAAATCCTACAAGAGTAGCAGTTCCTCTTAAACCTCATTTCACTATTATTTTAATGTGGATGACACGTGTGTTACATTCAAAAGCCAAGCATTGCAAGCCTTCACTGAGCACATTAACTTGGTGGACAATAACACATGAGAATGTCAAAGACAACAGGAGACGACTGGGGCTGCCATATTGGGCTTTCGAGACAGCCCACACACACAGACCAAAACCTCCCTTTTGACGCACACCATCATCTCGAACACAAACCAGATATTATTTGTATCCTAGAACACAGTGAAGAAAGAAAGATCAGCGCTGAAGAGACGAGGTGGCTTACAACATCTCATCTAGCTCCTGCTTACAATGCTTTTGTCTATTCCAAATATGCCACCAGCTAATGGCATTAAAAGACAGCCTCCTGGCTACGAGTCAGCTGCACAACCACTTTACTGATTTGAATATTAAAAAGGGAGTTTCCACCTGACGACTCTTGTGGACAGACAGTGGCCTCCCTGCTAGGGAGCCTAGTGACTCTCCTTTTGCATTCCAAAAGAACGATACCATCAATACACAAGTTCTGTACTAAGCCTTGCTACATGAACTGATGAAGCCTGCATGGCTGATAGGAGAAACATCTTCTAAGACGACCAAAAAAGTCGATTGATTCAATGTGCTGAGACCATTTGACCTGGATGAATGACAATCTTCACAGGCACAGAAGTAAACTGTACCACTTGGGGGAAACATGGCTTCGTCTGCATTGTGCTTGTCAGAATATTAGTTTATTTCACCGAAACAGATAAATGGATTCAGGTGTGATATTTCAGCTGTCAAGAATGTTATCATCTGAATTGCTAACTTCAGAAAAGAAATCTCCAAAAGTTGTGGTGTTCCTAATACATACAGTGAAAAGCAATTTCTAAAATTCCACCTGAGCAATGGAACACAAAACATTTTCAAGACCAAACATGCACATGTGCAAGCACATCATAGCCATTCCTAAATGACGGCACACAGAGCTGTTGTCGCATGTGCCTCCAAATAATGAGCATTTATTGCTCCTTACAGAACTCTCCAACCAAATGCAGGTCACATGCTTCTCGATAAGACGGGGAGCACGAGCTGTTGATGGAAATGGCACGATTGGCATATGATGGCGTATTCCGGCAGCTGTGTATGTAATTTTGTAAACGTACGCCTTGTCTTTGCTGTCATAGCCTCTTGTTTAATTAGTACCAGCCTTTGTGTATCTATTCATTCTGTAATTGGTTTCACGAATTCCCATCAGCCGGCACTGCACCTCCTGCACCAGCCATTCAGCACCATACCAGCCCTTGTGCTCGAGTAGTCCAGCTATGTCTCATCTGCATGATTATCCTTTTCGTAGTCAGTTGCGAAGTTTCTGTTTAGTCTTGGTGAAGTCATGCGAGTGACGGTAGCCCTCACTGGACTGTGTTCATTCAATTATATAGTAAAAAGTTGTCAATGTCTTTCTGTCAAAGCTGTTTGCATGATACAACAAATGGATTCATAACATTTATCAAGGTCTGTTTGTTGTACTGGACTATTGATCATTTAATTAAATTCAATTTCAGAATACCTTATCCAATAATTACTCTATTTCAATGGAAATTATGTAATTGACTATTAGTTACGGCCAAAGTTTACTGTCGTTACGGAGAAGGTTTTTTTTTTTTTCTGTGGTTTACAATTGTTAGCAAATGTTTGGTAGATAATTGACGGGATTTATTTACATTAAATGTGGACAATATGAAATGTGCCTGTTCCATTAAAAGGGAATAAAACATATTCACCAAAGCCAAACTTCGAATTCCATTAACATGCATTTACATCACAGTATACATTCAGTTCCCTTCCTGTCATGTGCACTTTGTCCTACATATTTGTGTATTTCTGAGGAGAAAAAAAAGGAGCAACTCTGCTTTCAATTGCTTCCAGATGTGGAATGCCAGAGATTATCTGTCCTCATGGAACTTGATGAGAAAGGGGTTCCTTGGAAAAGCTTGAGGGTTTCAGAATTGGCGCCCCTCAATTTTAGATATACCATCCATTCATCCATCCATCCATTTTCCTTACCGCTTATCCTCACGTGGGTCTTGGGTCTGCTGTATCCTATCCCAGCTATCTTCGGGCGAGAGCTGAGGCACACCCTGAACTGGTCACCAGTCAGTTGCAGGGTGGATGTAAACAAACAAACCATCCGCACTCACATTCACACCTATGGGCAATTTTGCACGTTCGATTCACCTACCATGCATGTTTTTGAGATGTACCTGGAGATACTACACGTGCAAAATATAAGAGGCAGAAATGCTGACTGAAACTTGCTTGGACTCACAGGAACAAACATTCAAATTGATGGAATTTGAAATATGTTCTAGTTCCTCTTGTAATTGGCAGCTCAAAATCACCAACTAATTTGCACAGGAAACACTTAGTGTTTAGTGTACATTTACTGCCAGGGCTTTTAAGTCAAGAAAGCAAAGTTAAGTGAGCAGAACCCCTTAGAACTATTCTATAAGGTTGCATACATACAGGAAATACTGTGCTTGCATATCAGCTGTCTTAAACTGGATTTGTGGCAAGAATTCATGCAGTACTTCACCAAGATTAATTTTTTCAATTTGTTGACCTTGTGATGTACAAAAACTCATCTAATTTGTTTACAGTGTCTATTTCCTTGCAGTTGCTAGCCAAACACTTTTGAAGTGGTGATGGAAAACGTATGCTTAGTGACTGAAAAAGAACACAGGAAACCCGTCCAAATGTGCAAAATCTGAAGCAACTGCCCATTTAATGCGCTTATCACTAAGATTCATGCTTCCAGATTCCAGGGCCGACAAACAGGAAGGAAGGACCTTTAAAGGATCCAAATATAATTTAACTCTTACAGGAACAATTTAGTAGCCTATAAGATTAAATTACTGCTGTACAACAGTACAAAAGAAAATAGTGAAGAATCCTTTTGACATTCGATCAGACAAGTGACCCACTGTGGACTTTTTTTTTTCAGAAATAACCAGACAATATGTCTCTTTGACATCGTTGACTGTAAAGTATGTGATTACTCTGTAAGTGGAAATGTTTCTGGCCGTACAGACAAAGGTCTTTTGTAGTTCTTAAAGGCTTGTGTGGACTTGAACTAACATTTCCTTTAAAATGGGAGGGCTCACTGGGCATGACACTTTGTTATTGAGGGATTCTCTCGTGGTCAGTGAAGCAACGTATCGAAAAGACGGCGCATTGCACATCATGAAGCATAACAAGCTCATATTTCTGAAAACAGTCTGCAACTGTTTCAACAGAGATGCGAAGGGAAGAAAAATGTTACATTCCAGACTCGGGGACTTGTGGCTGCCTCGGCGGAATGCGACGTTCAAAAAAAAAAAGAACATTCTCTTGCATCACCTAAAAAAAGACAAATGCTAAATACCAGAATCAAGTGTGAGAATAAATCCAAAACAAATGTTCTACATTTTGGGAGGGAAAAGTACACTGTCAGTTTTTGTTACGTGTGTTGCATAACTTTAATTATACTCTTTATTGTTATGTTCATTGTGTAACCTGGTTAAAAGTTGGTACAGGTAAAAGTTCAGTACAATAGAGTACCAATTAGGTTATAGGTTTTCTTTATGCAATGTGTTGGAATATCTGTTAAACTGTGTGTGCTGACTGTATTTTTGTTTGGAGCGATTAGTATTTAAATGTGTTTGATTCATTTGTGAAAAAGAAATACTTTTGTTTGTCATTTTATTATTATAACCATTGTTTAAGAAGGACAGGAAGTGACGTGTTGAGGAGACGCAGGAAAAAAAGAGAGAAAAAAGGCTAGAGGGAGTCCAAGATAAAGTGGTTTTTGGAGGACAACGAAAGGACAAAGAAAGTGAACGGTAGACATTTATCAAAAGTTGATCGATGTGTTCGACAAGGACTGTTGAAAGTTCAACTGTTATAGTGTGTGGTTTGAGTGGACTACTCAAATCACGCCGTAAAGTGGTGGAGTTAGCCGCTACCACAGGGGCTAAGTGCATGCATGGGACTTGGCTTGGGCGCTTGCAACCAGCTAACGCTAGCTAGCCAGGCCTGTGTATTGGACCACGAAGGAGAGGACAAGGGCACTAGCGTCGAGCGTCAAGGAAGAAAAAGGGACGAGGACCGTGAGGACACCGGACAGAGGAAAAACCACCTTCACCTTTCTTCACTCCTGCCTTGGGAAGCACCGCAGTAACATTGGGGTTGGAATTTTGTTTGCTTACTGGCTATATTAATATTTGTTTGGGCCCTTAGCATGTGAGCCTTTTGTACCTGTTACTTTGTTTATTTGACTGTTGTGTATACATGTTTGATTTTCCATCCTTTATTTTGTTATCAAATGTTCACACTTTTTGTTACATAACCAGGTTTATTATTTGACTATCTGCAAGACAGTTAAAATAGTGGTGTGTTCATTTGGTAGCTTGATTTTTTAAATAAGGATAATATTAACTCAAAAGGGGAAATATTATTTCAGTGACTTTTGATCGAGAATTAAATGCACAAGTAAAGAGTAAAATTGTAATAGACATTTAGAGTAATTAACATTGAGTTAATTTATTAGTTTCATACTTTGGAGTAAGAAAAGAACTCAGGTGGCTACCTCGTCGAAGTATTTTATACTAGAGAGGTGCTACAATTGCTCTCAACTTTTTTTTAATTTAGTGAATTCTGTAGGACTGTTTCGTGTGTGGGCCATTTCTGATGTTAAAAGTAAGAAAATCACATTACCAAAAGACTAAAAATACCAATTTAATTCAGAGTAGTAAAATCCTAAAAATGAATGGATTCTTCTTTGGTCACAAAACTTGAATCTTTTGCATCTTATTGCATTCTTGTATTTCCTGTTAATTTGGCTCATTGTGTATTTTCAATTCCTGTACTATCACAAAGGGTGGCTCCTTCGGCATCCACTTGGTTATTGGGCAGGGTATGTCTGATCTCATGATACTGTATATTGGTTGCAGCTTCATGCATAGTAAATTAGGCAAAAAATGAACTTCCCAAATATGGGGAGACAAGAGAGTCATGCACAAGTCTCAAAAATGTGAGACAAGGCAAACAAGAAATGGAATGGAATGAAAACACTAAATCAGCAAAGTCATGCATGTCACCTATGATAAAATTCCTTTGCGGCACATAGATACATTTTCCACATACTTGGATAAATTCTTTTTTTTTTTAAATTCAATTAAAAGTTATTTGCTTTTTCCACTACCACTTCCAATTCCATCACCTCAAACATCATTCTGCCTCTGCAGTACTCTCCCAAATGTTTCACGGTGACAACCATCAGTGCTATCTCAAACATAAACTTCACTTTAAAAATAGCAATCTACAGCACACACATCAACAACACGCACAATTTGAGTGAACATACAATTTAGCGCTGCTAATTACGATCTTGGCAAAGCGGCCCCTATATCTACTGTACCAATCTACCCACTTGGTAAAGCAACTGTGCACGCTACTAATTACTGGGTGCAGTCACCCAATTAAATATTGGAATACATGAGGAAATCCATTGGATGTGCAAAACCTGGACTTTTATTTTAATACAATATAGGGTCTCAAACATTTCACATGCAGTTAATTACTTAGATAGAAGGTTTTAGTTATGCACATGATTATTTATTAGTGAGCAAGCCCCTTGGTTTCTTCTCTCTCACAGTCCACTTGCATTAGTGCCCAATGGGGCATTGTTGCACCAAATTGTGTGTGTGGCCTCTGGCACCCACTTTCTCAGGCCCGTTAAGTCTACCTGCAGGATTGGAATGTAACATCCCTATAACACCACTCTTTTTCAGTAATGAATCAGATGGTTCAGCATCACGGAGTGCCTGCAGTCGTTTATCTGTAGCGATAACATCCGCAGCCTTTTTCCACCTCTCACCGAGATGTAAGGAGAGGTGCCCAAAGTTCTGGCTACAGAACAAGTGCTTGCCTTGTGAGGCTGTGTTTGCTTTCTGGGGTGTTTTCGCAGCCTTGCCGGGTAGATCACACCTCTGTGGGCGAGCCTGTGTATTTGGGAATACTTCTCGGTGTACGACTCCAAAGCGTGTGAATTTGTTCAAGGTTTGTGCGCATTCTTCATAGTGTTGGCATACGTGTTTACAGGACTCTGTTGTATATATTTAATTAAAAGTTACCTGCGGGAAGGGCACGTACCCGAAGCCTTGTTTATCTGGTGACTAATGACCTGTCCACATGTTTTCAGAGTAAATAAACATTTCAGGGAAATCAGTCGGCTTTTAAAAATCAAAACAAACACTGACGCCCTCATAAAAGATCTCAAATATAAAGATGATGGTTTTGAAACTGGCTAAAGACATTGATATACAAAATAAGCTTTAGTTGTCAACAATGACTCAAATATGCTGGAATGAAAGCTGTTGAATGATGTAAGAGTTGGTTTACTGTTTAAAATGGATTAATAGTTTTTATTTTGCATTTCTCTCTTGAGCCACAAAATATGAATCCCATCTCTCGTTTTCACGAATTGTCATACATTCTCAAAGAAAAAACATAGGAATAATAATGCAAACCGGTTTTGGAGAAATGGAATAGCAGGTTTAACTTACCAGCGCCACGTGTGTTTGTTCGCAGGAGTATTGATTTTGTCCTTTTGCCAAGCACTGTCCATGCTGAAGGTCAATAGTGTCTATTGATTTTGCTTCAAAATTCTGCTCCAGGGTATTGGACAATAATTAAGACAAAGATATTTCATAGCTAGCTAATTTAAATGCAGCACTCCAAGTCACTGAATTCGACTTTTTGTTCGCTCTGATTTATTTTCCAAATTTTCCATGTATCTTCATTGGAAGGTAACTGCAAAAGAATCTATTTCATCAGCTGTTAGCTAAGATCATTCAAATAATAAAATGATAAAATGAATTCCTCTTTATAGTAAATCTTTTTAAATAGAAATACAGAAATACATGGAGTTTTCTCATTCTAATTTATTGAGATGCACCTATAAAGCATGTAAATGAAGATTCGAAACCCTGAAATATTTCTTGCATTTTAAGCACAGAAAAACAATTACTAGTCACAAAAATGTTATTCAACATCGTACGCTTATTTTTTATTTTCTTTTTCATAGAATGATCACATGATGATGTTTTTAATGCATGTTCTTTCATTGAGAAATGACCAAATTTTATATTATTAGATCAAATCAGACTTCATGGTAAGTCATACCATATGTGTGCTTAGCGTTGTAAAATGGGCACGTTATGGAATGTTTAATTGCTTGTATCTCTAGTACCTGTCATCAAGTGTGAAATTACTTAACCAACCAATTTAACTATCCGCCAACAAAGCTGATTCAACATGTTTCATTGTTATTTTACTCTGCACAATTAAAGAAAAAAAACTATTCTTCTTTTTTCTTTCTCCCCAATTCCAACACAGAAAAGCATGTCACAAACACACAAAGATGCATTTCAAGCCTACGAGCGAAAAAGTGGAGCACAGTTCACATTGCATGCGGATGCAATTTTTGGAGCTTGGACCAACAACGGCACCTCTCTGACTGCACGATTGGCAAACATGTACTTACGCAACTCCGTGTACAAAGCAGACTTTGAGGAGTTTCCCAATGAAGGCAAAGAAGGTTTTTAGCAGTGCTGTTTAATTTAACTTACGGGAAAAGCGCAAATCAACCACAGCAACCACTATTCACGTCATTACTCTTTTTTTGTTTCACGTTGGACAGGGTACAGTATATATATATATATATATATATATATATATATATATATATGTATGTATGTATAATTTTTTTTGTCAACCAAGGATTTACTGTACTAGTTTTTATGGTCTATAATAATAGGAGCCGAGGTCAGACTCCTTTCCAAAGTAACTATTCCTCTAAAGTCCATTTCTTTGCCAATGTCTGAGACACTTTTCCACATATTCAGTATAATATATACTTTGGAACCTCATAAATTAAACATCCCTGAAGTCACACAATGTTCCTTTTTGGGGGGTGGAGGGGGATAATCCTCGAAAGAATAAAGAGAAGAAACAAAATATTAATAAGTTTGACTTGACTCACATTCAAAGCAGCATGTTCACTACTTGACAAAGTAAAGTTTTTTAAAGTTAATGTTATTTAAGTTTTCCCACTTCAGCAGTGTTTATCTTTTGGATACACTTGAGTGACAACTATGGATGTAACAGTATTTTTAAAAGTAATTTGTTATTTGTAGATCAGTGTAGCAACATTGATTCTAATCTTTTTAAGACTTAAAACTGTACCATCACTGAAAACCCTAAAAAACAATTTTTTGGCTCCATCTCTTATCCACACTCATTTATTTGTGTCATTTTGTTCCATATGTCGCTGTACTGTTTTTTTTTTTTTGTCACCAACTCTTATAAACCCTTCTCTCAACACTGCAGCATCAGCCTTTTCCTACAACCCACTTTCCCTCTGAGCACGAGCGATACAGTTTTAGTTTTATGACATACCTGTGGCAAAATGACTGACTTGAAGAGCAGACAAGGCAACCATTCTGTAGCCCACTACTTCACCGAAGCCCTTCAAAATATTAATTCGGCAACCTGCTGGAGCCTCTTCGTACACATCAAACACAAGACTCACAGAGGGCGCACAGATCTGATTCGACAAACAAAAATACAGCGTGCGGTAAACATCACCAATGGTTGAAACCCCAAATTAATCTAAATATTGACTGCTAAAAATACAGAGTCATTGTGTTTTTGGGGAACTGCGTTGAAAGCAAGTTACTGATTGTGTAGTGGTTTATTGGTCTGACTTCCGTTTAGGCGGAGCGGGTTCAGTTCCCACTCATTGACTGTCTGAATGCTTATTTGTCTCCCTATAGGTGTTGTTATTAATGTTATTGACCAACGGCTGCAGTCCCGTATTTGTTTGTCTTTCGCCATCAGATGAAGACAGTGTCATGGCAAAACCTTGAAAACATCCTGAATGTGAAGTGGAAAATGGATATTCATGAGCCATTAAATCAGGTTTAGCCACTTTGATTTTTGTACAAGAAGTGGAATAAAGTCGCCGAACAGCAATATGAGAAGATATATAAAAGCTTTGATTGCTTTTGCAGTGTATGCTTTCTGAAATGTGTACAGCATCCAGCAATCACTTTCAAATTCATCTTTATTGGGAGTCAGCACATACCTGCCAAGATTTAAAGTGCTTCTGATTATCCCCAAATGAATTAAGGTGGGAATTTACTCTATATGCAATTGTAACCTGGTTAAAAGTTGGTACAGGTAAAAGTTCAGTATAAAAGAGTACCAATTAGGTTATAGGTTTTCTTTATGCAATGTGTTGGACTATCTGTTAAACTGTGTGTGCTGACTGTATTTTCGTTTGGAGGGATTTGTATTTAAATGTGTTTGATTCATTTGTGAAAAAGAAATACTTGTGTTTGACCTTTTATTGTTGTAACCGTTGTTTAAGAAGGACAGGAAGTGACGTGTTGAGGAGACGCAGGAAAAAAGAGAGAAAAAAGGCTAGAGCAGCGGTCGGCAACCTTTGACACCCAAAGAGCCATTTGAACCCGGTTTCCACGGAAAAGAAAACACTGGGAGCCGCACATCTAAACTGAAGAAAAAAAAAACTTCTACTTCTTTACCGCAGCATGTTTCTCCATTGGCTTTGCCGGGCTTGAAAGTCGCTCAAAATAGACGGCGTTTCAGCGGGTATACCCGCTTCCGCAGTGTGACGTCTATTTTGAGCGACGAAAAAATAATAAATAATTTAATTAATATTTTAATATTTCAAGATCACAATCTTCAAATTTAGAACTAAAATAATATAAAAACTAACACAAATAAAACGCACTTCAATTAAATACAAAAAATTTTTTTAGTAATTTATTTTCCCAAGCCAATCAGAGCCGCATTATAAGGATGAAAGAGCCGCATGAGGCTCCGGAGCCGCGGGTTGCCGACTGCTGGGCTAGAGGGAGTGCAAGATACAATGGTTTTTGGAGGACAATGAAAGGACAAAGAAAGTGAACGGTGGACAAATTTGAGCTTTTGTTTTTCTGGGGGTGGTTTGCATAGCTTCTCCAGTCTGTTTAAATCGCTGATATCACTCTGGCAGTTTTGAAAATGAGTTTCCCAGGTGAGCCTAATTAAAGGAAAAAAAAGGCCTAAAGCTATTTGACAGTTTTAAGCAAGTCAAAGTTGTTATCCATTCTGAGAACAATTGTTAGGTGACTTTTTTGCAGCACGGTAATTTTGATTTGTAATGCTTATTTTGCTTCACACTCATCTAATCCATAGCCACCGAGTGCCACTGATGGTATATAACATGGGTGTTTCCTTCTCCTCGGGTTGGCTGTATGTTTCGTGTATGTGAATTTGTATGTGCGTGTATGTTTTTGAGTTTTAGAGCGTGAGGAGGTAACCTCGAGTTTCAACCATTTAGTCTCAATCCCACTTTGGTTTCTCTTTGATTAGTGCATAGTGTCATGCTCCTGGCCTCCTGCCCAGGCTGGGCGTGGCCAGCCAATTCGTCAGCACAAACCGGCACCTTGTTTTGTCTGATTACGCCCGGTACTTATAGGACCCGGTGACGACTGGTCCTCCGCCAGATCGTTCAGGTTCATGCCCCGTTCCAGCACCCCCGTATCTCTGATCGTATTCCTGTGTGTACCGACGTCCGCCTGTTCTCCGACCGACCCTGTAAGCCTGCCTCTTTTGTTACTTCTGCCTTCCTTGATCAATCTCACGTGTACCGACTCCTGGCTGCCCACTGAGCTGCTCTCTACGCCCGACGTCCTGATTACCGCTGCTGCACCTGACAGCCTGCCCGATCCCTGACCGTGGAACAATAAACGTTTTTCCTAAATTACCTCTGCATCTCCCGTATACTCCTGCGTTTGGGTCCTACCTCCATTCCGATGGGTCGTAACAGAATGATCTGGCCAAAACAGGACCCAGCAGGAAAGACCCGGCGTCGCCGGGACCAACGCAAGGTAGACCGACTGCCGGAGGACCAAGCCTGTCCGATCCGGTTAGGCTCCATGATGTCCTCCGTTTCTGTATCACACGCTCCGCCAGCGATCTATGAATAGGTCCTGACCACGATCCGTCCAGCGCCGCATATTCTTTTGGTCTCAGATTTTTCGGACTATGAGGAGGACCTTGATTTATATGACCAGCTACCTGACTACGACTCATATTACTTCGACTATGAGTCTCTTTGCCCGGTCTTCAATCCCGGTCAGTTCGCTTCACCTCCCCGCGTTTCCAGCACTCGAGCGTCTTCGCCTGGTGGCCTGTGCACTGCAAGCTCACGTGACAGTGGGAACAGAATTGCCGCCTTGCCATGCTCACATCGACCGATTCTCATGTCACGGCATCCATCGACTTCTACCCCAGCCGAGCCCAGGTCGCACCTGGCAGCAGATTCACCACCGGGTCACACTCACAGCGCGGTGGCGACTGGCTTCCGTGCGGCCGTCTAATGACAAGGATGGGATTTACTATCGAAGATGGTCCTGCCAGAGCGTCCGCAAGGTGTGTTTTCTCAAAGAACAGGATTCAGAAACGTAGTGCGAGGGTTTGCGTTCCAAGAATGGAGGGAATTCCGATAAAGATGAGGCGAGCTATTTTCCTCCTGTTAAGAGGGGTAGGACCTTATCATCCCCATTGCTCCAGGCTTTCCCCAATGATGCTGTAGTGCCAAGGCAAACACCACGGGAGCAACAACGCAGCGCTGTGCCACCTGTGGGGGTTCTGCAGCCGCCTCACGCTCCCGTCCAGAAAGAGGTGGTGATGCCGCCGCCGCCTTCTCATGTTCCTGTCCAGGAGGGGGTGGTGATGCCGCCGCGGCCTCATGTTGCTGTCAAGGAGGAGGTGGTGATGCCGCCGCCGCCTCACGTTACCGTCCAGGAGGAGGTGGTGATGCCGCCGCCGCCTCACGTTGCTGTCCAGGAGGTGGCGACGGTTCCCCAGCCGCCTCACGTTCCGGTCCAGGAGTACCGGCGGTGACTGGATCGAGGCCGCTCCATGCTCCTGTTTCAATAGCAACAGGTATACGGCCTCCTCGCACCCCAGTCTCGGTGGCTGGCACCTTCCTCTCCTGCTTCAATGGCGACCAGTCAAAGGTCATCTGAGAACCCTGCCACGACGACCACCGAGCTTCGGCAGCTTCCGGACCTCGCCTCAGCAGCGACTGATCCCTGACTGCCTCACAATGAACCCTCAGCAGCGACCGCTCTTTGGCCGCCTTATGATCTAGTGTCACTGGTGACCGATCCAAGGCTGCCTCGCTACCACAGCTTGGAGGCCTTCGTCCGGAGCTGTTGCATGCCTTGCTGTGGTTCGGGGGGGGGTTACTGTCATGCTCCTGGCCAGCCAATTAGTCGGCACACACCTGCACCTTGTTTCGGGTCGTGACACATAGGGTTTTAACACTCATTTAACAAAAGCTTGAATATGATTGGCTCATCCCAAATGTACCAAATCACCAGTTATGTTGGTTGTACCGATTATAGTTCACATTAATATTTCAAAATGATGTTTCTCTGTCTATTCTTATTGTTCTTATTGCGATTTTAACAGAGCTTTGCCGACTATTAATATTGACTATAATTTATATGGTTTTCACAAGACCCTCTGAGAGAACCCGATGTGGCCTGTGACCAAAATTAGATTGACGACCCTTCTTGAGTGCATTGGACTGCTGAAAACGGAGGACAAGCGTATGTTTTGTTGGCACACACCATGAGCTAGACGTTATCAAAAGTCAACTAATAATATTCAGTTTTACCTTCACTTTCAACTACAGTTTAAGTGCGGTCGAGAGGATTAATATTTCAGATAAGGAGTAATGGCCATCTCATAACCTTGATTAGAACCGGGTTCCATCGTGGACTTTTTTTTTTCCATGTGAGAAGTTGAATTAATGTCAACTAGAAGCAGGTTGAATGCCCCCAGGCACGCCTCCTCTTTGTAGACCCCTTTACTGTACCTGAAGTATTCAATTTAAAAATGTGTGGAGTTTTTAATTTCCCATTTTGTGGCAAAAAAGAAGTTCCGTGCCTTGCTAAATAAAATAATCCAAGACAGCATATCATGCTACAGTATAAAAAATACTGTTGAAACTGTAACTGGGATTGAAGTGAACCAAACTAGACCAGAGTTGACTTGTGAGCAGATGAAAATCACATCTTGAAGGGATCTCTGGTAATTTCCTGCCTTCCAGAGTTGGGATAATAATATTTATACTTGACTAACCGAGCAGCACTCTGATTATAATATTTGGCTTGTCACCTATTTAATATTTACATAATCTGAATTTAAAAAAAAAAGTTTTTCTGAGTGTGAGCCCTGAGGGGATCATTACAATTGCAAATGAGGCGCATGAGTCCAATAATCCATTGTAGGTTGACAATTTTCATTTTTGCTGGCCTTTTTGTCATCAATTTAGTTTCATATTTTCATGTGTTTTCTCCCCTTTATTTGTGAGGCAAATGCTATGCAGTATATTTTATTTAAGACAAATTCTGGTGCATAGTGCACAGGCAGTACACTTCAGCCAATTTGCATTTTCCTGTTTTGTGACAGATTCTGAGAGCACCTTGACCTACTTTCGAAGCACTGCACCAATACAGTTTGTTCATGGCAAGGGCACCAACATGCAGGCTGCCAAAACATCCAACATTTTGAATGGCCGGGTGTTAGGACCCCGCAACTCTCCCCGTCTCCACTGCTCCATTGCACTTCCCTCCTGCAGGAACCATAAATCACCTTGTGTCTTTTTAGAATTGACCTCCTGATGCCCGCTCATTCGCTAAAAAAAAAAAAAAGTCATTTACATAGCTCAAGATGGGCCCACACACACACACACACACACCAAAACAGGCACAAGTCGAGACCTCAGTGGGGTCAGAAGTTTAAAATGATGTATGTCACTTTGTGCAGGCATTTTAAAAGCCCTTGTAATAAATGAAGTGAATAAGGGTTTGGGTAACACAGTAGCTTCTTAGACATGTCCTGTTAGCATAAATGAAGGTGCTTCATATTTGAATCAAAAGGTCAGATGATGGATAGATAGTGGTGCTAAATCTTCATGGTGGGTTTATAAAATAGCAAGTGGTTAAAAGGGTTAGGGTTAGGGTTATAGTTAAATACATAACAAATTTCAATAGGCGAGCTAGCATTTATTATGCAACAACAATCCCCTCATGGCACGTCATGGAATTATTACATTTTCAATTATGTTTAATCATCCAGCTGCCTGTCAAGGTTAAAACAATAATAAGGTGAATGAAGTTTCTGTCATTTCTGGGAAAACCCCAGATCACCTACATTCATAATATTTACCAGAGGTAAAGGTTAGGTTTGGACTCACTTTACCTGATGGTGAATATATTTTGATCAACTTTCATAGACAGACCAAGTTAAAAAATAACCTTTGAAAACATGTATGACATTGTTTTAAACATAAATTTACATAGGTAAAAACCTGATTATAGGAAATGAAGGTTAAGGTAAAATGATTACAAGTGTGCAAAATAAATAAGTAAGCAATACAATTTTTGTATTCTGCATTCTTAGCAAAGACAAAATGAATATCAACACTATAAACAGATAATCAATCCATCTATCCATTTTCTGAGCTGCTTATCCTCACAAGGGTCACAGGAATGCTGCAGCCGATCCCAGCTGTCAACTTACAAGAGGCGGGGTACACCCTGAACTGGTTGCCAGCCAATCGCAGGGCACATCAAGACATACAGCCTCACTCACAATCACACCTAGGGGCAATTTAGAGTGTTCAATTAATGTTGCATGTTTTTTGGGATGTAGGCGGAAACCGCAGTGCCCGGAGAAAACCCACGCAGGCACGGGGAGAACATGTAAACTCCACACAGGCGTTGCAGGCTTTCGAACCCTGGTACTCAGAACTATGAGGCCAACGATCTACACAACACCATCCCGCCTATATATAAATAATCAATTTAAAAAAGGCTGAATAAATGTTAACATGTTCTGCCAGTTCAGAGAATACATTAACGTAAATATGAATATTAGTTGAAAATGGAAATTAAATTGTTTTCAGTACACCTTAACAAGAAACCCAATACGAACAATGTCTAATAAAACAATGGTGTTAATTGGAATTGTTTGTGCTCCCTTCACTCGTTTATGAGCCCACACAGATGGGCCAGGACAGATGGAGGGATGATAAATGATTCATCTACATTGGTCACCACAGAGAAGATGCAAGCATGGAGGAGAGACACTTCAAACTCTGGCGGAGAGAAGAGAAACACGGGCAAATATGCCGTCATTCAACGTGTGCGCTGGACCTTGTGCACATTTTATCTTGAAGTGATGGAGCAATGAAAAAGAAAGCTATTTAGGGCCAAACACAAACCAAGCTAAAATGAAAGCAGCTTGGGGAATAGGTGGGAGGGAGGCTGAAGGCGGTGGGTGGAAGGAAACAGAAAACATATCGACTGTTTGTATTGCATTTAGATGTTCCCTTTTTACTTCTTTTCAAATGGTTTTACATGTAGTTAATGACACCATCACAACGAGGTTAAAGGCACAATTTTCCATATATGATGAAATGTTAACCACGTCTTCATTTTTTTTACTTCACAATACAGAACAAGCAAAGTTTTATTATATTGATAAACATAAATTATGCAATATAAACAGATATGTTTAAAGTGTTAAGTTACTCTTATAACACAAGTGTAAATCAAGTAAAAATAAGTCACAAAGGTCATATGTGGATGGGACAAAATACAAATTTGTCCCAATTCTGCTACCTTGCTATCTGCTGATGGAACAGCCATGTTTTTCGAGGCTAAAATACAGTAAAAAAATCTTGTTGGATGGGATACGTAATGGCCATCTCATAACATTGCTATAATGTAATATTGTATTGTAATGTTGTATTTTAACAATATTGTTGTTGTTGTTTATAATGGCCTGTTGTTTGTACTTGTCTTGCGATTGGCTGAGAATCACTTCAGGGTCTACCCCAACTAAGATAGCTGGGATTGGCTCCAGTACTCTTGCGAGCGTTGTGAGGATAAGCGGCTCCGATAATGGATGCATGGATGTATGTCCTTGGTAATTGTTTGCATCACATGAAACTCTGAGGCCTCTCTAGTGTCATGGGTATGGGCTGGCCAGTGCCGTGAGGGGCGTGGCTGGGTCACTGCTCTGGGCTGTACCACCTCTGACAGCTGACGCACAGCTGCTGTTCATTTGAAGGTAATAAGAGCAGGCATATAGGTTTGGGATTTGTCACTGGCATTTACCAGTTTGTTGCGTTGCTTTTACTGCATGTTGGATTCTCCACTATTTTGTGTAAGTCAAGTGTAGAGCTATCCTTGTCACGGCGAGTCTGTGCCCTTTTATTTTGTCCAAGTCTTGTCAAGTTTCTTAATTTGTTCCATAGTCAACAGAGCTTGTTTCACGTTATTTGGATCTTGCCTTTAGTCTAGCGTTTTTGTGGCTCTGCCTTGTCGCTCAATACCATGCCCTCGTCTCGGAGTCCTGCATTTGGATCCGCCCCCATGCCGGTGGTTCATGACACTCTCGAATTCTTATTTTATGAAAGGCAGTTCTACACCACTGCAAATAATATTAATACGTTTTAATCAGTAATTCTTTTACAGTGTAAAGTCAACCATTTTGAAGTGAACAACATTGTGCATGACACCTCATGTTGGGCTGCCAATTTACAATGTGTCGGCATGTTACAAATTTGGAATTTTACAATCAAAAGATCAAAATATAAAGCAGGCTGTTTTTAAACAAATGATCAAAAACAACAATGTGATTGCTAATGAAGCCTCTGTGGATTATTCTTGCTACTGCATCGATGTCATCCATCTCACAGTAGTCTGAGAGCTACAGCATCTCTAAAGGATTACTTCCCCTTGGCAGACAACTGAGAATACATTATGTCGCCATATAGCGTGTGGAAGTATTGTGAAAGGGATGAAATAAATATTCTTTTCAATAATGGTTTCATAGGAAGAGGAAGACAAAAGGGTGTGCAGCTCCGGACGTGTGTACGTTTGTTTGTGTGTTTGAATGAAGGACGGCGGCTCACGTGGGTGAGGCATCAGAGAGGACTTTCATATAACAGATTAAAATCAAAACCAAATGACATTCGAAATGAATCTGAAAGAATCAGTCTCTGGACGGCGTTACGGGTTTGATGGACTATCAAGAAAGCATTTCTGATATTGCTTTCCTGCTGTTGTGCAGGGATTCATTCGATGAATTATTGAAGGAAATACTTTTGCAGCATTATTTTGCTCTTCGCCAGTGTGTCTGGTGGAGGCACCAAACTGAATTCAAACCGGATTAAGCAGAATGCAGAAGATTGAGACTACACACAGATATCTATCTTGTTACATGCAATTAGTAGGAGAGTTCAGATTTTCAAGGGCTATATGTCAACGTAGGGATGTGCAATGACTGTGTAAGGACCCCCCACAAAGCAGACTATCTCTTGGTCTCTTTGTATAAAATCCATCATTTCTACACAACAGGTCCTTTTTCAACAATGTATCTGTTGCAGGCAGGAAATTGGAAGCGACATAAAGGTGTGTTTGAGTGTTGTCAGGTCATTTTATTGATGTCACACATCAGGGGTGAGTGAATAGGGAGGCTGACACACACATTTTAATCTGTTTTTTTTTTTTTTTTTTTGCTGTATCATCGGGAGGATCACTGGAGAAGCATATAGTTGTTTGATGAAATAGTATTAAAAGAAGAGTGTTAAATATATTTCTGAGATCACTTTGTGTCACGAGCATGCAATGAGTTTGGGGGGGGTAATTTGATTAGTACAACTAGCTAACAAAAGAAGTCGCTTAGCAGATGCATGCAAGCAAGAGGCTTGATGAATCGTTATAATTGTTTAAAAGGTTTTGGCATAGAGGGAATAACTGTGTCACAAATATCATCCAATTATTTAGTGGGAGCTTCATCAAGGATATTTTCAAGCACAAACACATACTTAAAAACGAAGTGGCAGTGAAACACATTGCTACATGTGCATTGAATTCAAATGACCTTTATGATGCTTTTTTTTTTCTAGAGCCAACCTTTATTCTTACATTACTTGGTCATGATGATGATTGCAGTCGGCCACGCATGCTTTTTTTTTTCCTTCCCACGTATTGCATAGATGTTTTAAACATTTTAGTTAACTTACAAAATTGAAGTGGGGTCACACCTATTGAGATGTTTACACTGAAGCCAGGGACAGGGACAGGAGACTTTTTTGTTTTTAAGTTACTGGTGAATTCCTAAATAACAGTTTTAGATCAATCTGTTTAAAGCTTCTGCCTGAATCTTTCATGGGGAAGAGCAGTGTTGCATGCAAACATTTACTTGAAGTTACAACAGAAATGGGAGACAGGGGTTGGGAGTTGGGGGGGGGGGGTTAGCAAAAGACACCAAAATATCCCTAGAGGCGTCTCAAACAACTCGGCATCTCAAAGTTGGCATTACGAGAATAACTTCCCTTATGTGCTTTTCTGATTATGGCGGTGTAGGGGAAATGTTTTCTAATATCCCCCAAAATCACTCACCGGTGTTAAAAAGAGTTGCAATATGGTGAAGGTCATCACCCGTTTCCACCTCCACAGAACCATTTCACGCCCGCCCTCTGATGCACATGAACAACATCTAACTCTATGTGTACACATTTCCAGGCAATTATGTTACATTCGCATGGCTTGGAGTTTTATAGGCTGTGGTAATGTGCATCTTGGGGACAATAGATCATGTCCATATAATGTTGTTGTTTCTTTCGTTGCCAAAAGTATTTGCTCACCTGCCTTGACTCATGTGAGAACTTAAGTGACATACGATTCCCAATCAATAATGTTCAATGTGACATTGGTGCACCCTTAACTACTATAACAGCTTCAACTTCTTAGGTTTTAATGTCAGAAATGGAAGAACTGTTTCTTAGTTCCAGTGAAAAGTACTTTGAAGGCTTCAGCATCCCACCAGCTTTTGAAGAATGCATTCCTCCCAGCTTTTATGATTCTGGTTCACATCCAACATCACTGTGTGTCCTCACAAATGCTCTTCTGGAAATATGGTCATAATTTCCGGACACCCACTCCTGAACCTTGTTGGATATCCATTGAAACCATATTTGACTCGGTAACTTTATACATCGATATTCGGACCACAGCGGTAATGCCTTGACGTGCCCTTGGTGACGACTTTAGTCACAACTGAAACAAAAAAATTCAGTGATGTGAGGTGAAGATGATACATTTGTGCAGTGAATCTATGACGCGGCACCTTCTACTGCGACAAACACACGGCCTGCTGTACCTTCAGTTTGCAATACACAGATCAGATGGGAGTGGCCTGAATTGAAATTCATAGCTTCTCTATCTCCTCTTTCTCTCGGTGAGTCACCAATAAGAGTACACTTTCATCAAAATTATGTGTTCTCATGTTGCTGTGCAGTGGGAAGAAAAAAAATCCTCGTGAGTCATTGGTGCAATTTATTTGACAGCATGCTCATTCAACGAGATGTTATAAAAAAAAAAACTGAGTGGAATGACTGCTTTATTTCTCCGAACAGACATTGCTGGTGATGTTTGGGAGAGAACAGTAAAGAGTAAGTTTTAAGAGCTTTTTTTTTTTTTTTTTTTGCCAATGGTGTCCCCTTTCTGGCACGTTCCCTCCTCGTTTCCCCCTTTAAGGGGAATTACCGTAGTCATTTAAATATACTTCACTTCAGCAGGGGAAATTCAATCCTCTTCCCTCAGCCTTGTAGGCATACTGATAAGCGTGTCACACATGCATGCAAGCACACACTTAAAGTATGTACAAGTTTTCATACAAAAAGCATTCCATCTGACTGAGTTACTTTCAAATTATAAACAGCTTTTATGCGGCTCTTTACAAAGGATGGATGTTTGCCTCTAATTCAGAGATTAGCGACAATTCAATATTTGGCCCTGTTGAACTCTCACAGTTAGATCTCTGTAAAGAGGGGGCAAAGAGGGGGCGACAACACAGCCAAGTGACAACACCCTGACAGCTCACAAACAAAACAATCCAATTTTAATAATGAGGACTTATTCACTTCACTTCTAAATGTCAGGGGTGCTGCTTCGGCACCCTGAAGCCCTGCCTGTGTGTGTGTGTGTGTGTGTGTGTGTGGTGTGTGTGTGTGTGTGTGTGTGTGTGTGTGTTGTGTGTGTGTGTGCGTGAGCTGAATGTCCTTATAGTGCACATCGGCAAGTATGTGTGGGTGCGTCATGTGTGTTGCAGGGTTGACGTGTTGGAGTCCAGCAGCTGCATCTGATCAACCTAATGACACCTGCGGCTCTTAAGCCACAGATTGACTCCAACATGTTGCCAGACTGCCAATGTTCCATGCTGAGTTCATACCCAAGCTGCACTATCTGCATGGATTCCCCGAAAACTTTGAGTTTCTTTTTTAACCCATTCTTGCTCTTTGTCCCCAGTCTGCCCTCTGCCTTTGACCCCTGTGAACTGGTGCTCACCAAGATGTGTGTATAACTGTTTAAATGATGGAAATAAATGTACTATCACTCTGTTTTACTCATGATTTCAGGACTGATGGTAATATAATTTAGATGCTCAGATGGTTTGTTTTAGGGAAAGGTATTGGGGTAATTGCACAAACGTTTTGTCACATGCATGAGCAGAATACTACACATCCATCATGAAAACCCCTCCTTAGTTATTATAAATTGCTATTTTAGAATTAAAAAAAAAGCCATTTCATGGGAAAGCAGGAGGATAACTTTGCATTAACCGACTTCACTTTTAGCTGTGTGGAATATTTCTGACACCCAAACAGCAAAGTTGAAAGTAAAATGGGTTGGGGTTGTTGGTTATGTGGCTGGGCTGAATTTTCAACAAAGTTTCTAGCTAACAAGAGAACTACATCTCCAATTATGCTACAAAATTAAAAAGGGAATCTAAATCTAATTTTGATCAACTCCAAACTTAAAAAAAAAGTAGATACCCCCTGCTTTTTTAAAAAAAATTGTATTCATAGTAATGAAAAGGATAAAATGGTCAAGTAGTTTGGTGTGATGAAAACCTTCTTGTGGGGGTACAAACATGTTTTCTTAAAGTCCACTGACATCCCTGTATACATTGTAAAATAGATATGAAAATTACATATAATAGTCACTTCAATGTCTATATGAAAAAATAAATGTGAGCGGAGCGCGTGTCAGGTTGCGGAAGTCTCACTTGACATCCAAGTGCCTGCTACGTCATTTGCAGATGTCCCACTGGTACAGTCTCCAATGAGAAGACGCTGTGCGACCTGCTATGGGAGACGAACAACAAGAGATTTTCGAATTTTTCCAACGTCCCTTCTGAGACGCTAGCTCTTTTCGACGAAGAGAACATCTCACAATTGATTAGTGACCAGGGCAATATTACCCTATCGTTTCCAGCCATATTTAAACGACATGCAGCTCACTTCGAACTAACAGACTCCCCGATAGTATGTAGTTTAATCAGTCGCGAGTGACAACACCATGGCCCGGCACCGCGATGAGCCACCACGGCCCGTCTGCAAGCATTGTCATTCCTCGCTGAAAGAATGATTGTCTGTCCAAAGTATTCTTTTTTTTTTTTTAATAGCTCTATTCACACCTACCTGTCATTTGGAACCCACGACGCTTTCATCCTTTGCACCTGTGCAATTAATTTTTTCATGACGAACCGGGTCTTTTGGAAAAGTGCGAAGAGTAAAGTCATCCTCCTGACTGTTCGAACAATATCCAGCAATACAACGAGCCGGCATTTTTGTTTGCACATAGGACCAAAGTGCTACCTTCTCGCAGGTAAAACTGGTATAAACACACGAACCTGCCTGAGTGGCCGTTTGCAAATTTCACTTCCTGCTGCTTCTCCAAAGCAAATCCCTCAAGAGGATTTTCATGCCAGTTTAACGAAAAGCCATATACGTCAAAATCATGTGTGGTGAAAAAATGGGTCCATTCCGGCTGCCTCTTTTTTTTATTATTATTATTAAAAACATACTAAAAATCATGCTTTTGGTGTCACCCTAACCAAATTGAATCCCTTTTTTCTCTGAAAATGAAAGATTAAACCCATTACAAGGGCAACATGAGGAGATAATGAACTCAAGAAGCAGTTTCTTCACTGCACAACTTTACAGAAAAACCTACAGATCAAGTCATACCTTTTTTTTTTTTTCCTCCGGCAGGCTACACCAGGATGTCTTGCTGTTTGTCAAGGACAGATGAATATTTAATGACCACGGGGTAATCTTTGTGTGAATTGTTTTAAGGGACGCAAACAACCTTAAATCACTTCTGGAGTTAGCCAACAACTTATCATACAAAAAAGAAATGTATAGCTTCAATTAATTTTAATGATGGTGTTAAAATGAACATGTTAAGTGTGCTCTCCTAAGTGGAAAAGAGCTCCCTCGTCGAATTGCTCTCCATGGTGACCAGCTTCACCTGCAAGGAGCACATCTTAGAACACACAAAATGCTACTCCAGGGCGACGTGACATTTTCACAGAAGCCTGCCAGTATTAAAAGCGGCATATTGAACTGATCCCTCACTAAACCAGCCTACCTACCCTGCTTGTCCAAGGCCAAGTGGCATCTGAACAATCCAAGTCTTATTACAGTGCTAGCATGGTAATACAATCATCATGGTGGTTAAACCAAAAGAGTGAATTGCTCGATTTAAAAACGCCGAAGATTATGATGGTATTTGTTGCCTGAGTATGTGGAACCGGTATGTCATTACAGTTCAAATGAAATTGATAGCTAAATGATAATGCCAACAATAGGTGTAAAGTTTTTTTTTTCTTTGAAAAGATGATTAGAGAGCAGGCAGAAATATGTGGATTTTCTCCTCGTGACAGGTACCACTGTTACCCAAAAAAAAAAAAAAAAAACTATACATGGAAGGTGAAGAGGTCTACTTGATCCAATCCAAACCGATTATCCTCACTCGGGTTGTGGGCAAGCTGTGAATGTGATAATTCTACAACAATCATTCAGTTTTGAATGAAGGCCAGTGGAGACAAAAAGATGGATTCCATGTTATTGCTGTGTTTTTGTGCATGTATTTCTCAGACATTGTTTATTTTACGTCAAGGACCTTTGGGCAGCTCAGGGAAGATGCGGGATTTCATTCGTGGTCGTTATTGTTCTTTTATCATTGAAGGTCATCTGCATTTCTGATGAATATGTCAGACAGAAATAGCCCAGGCAATACAATGCAGACACAGTGAGTCCTTCCCAATTATTGCTGCATTATGTGCATGCATTGTTCGGTGTTGTGTACTTTTGTCAGACAACCTTGTTGTGCAGCGGAGGGGTCCTTGGAAAAACACATGTATTGTTTTAATCTTTATCGAACATATTCAATAAAAAAAATATATAGACAACAGACTTCCTCAAAGATGTGCTGAGTTTCATCACAGGAATTTGTTTAAGCGGTAAATGTTTCATTATTTTCTTTGACAAAAACACAACATAGTATTTTTAGATAGATTGGAAAAAAAATAAGAAACAAGGGGCCAACCTCAACTGACTGCATGGCAAAATGCATAATTTCAGGTACATCTTTTTTCCAGCCATTTCCGGGAGAGAGCCATCTTGTGAGAGTCTGGTGGAGACACACACAAAACAGAACATCTGGCATCGGCAAAGTGTGAAAGTATAGGGAAAGTACATTGTAATTCAAATAGTCACAATATTCCCGAATTCTGTCTGAATACTTTGCAATGGCTGATGCCTGACAGTCCGTTAACGATGGTCTCATTGAGGTCAAAGTTCACCTTTGCTGGAGCCACTGAGGCAATCAAAGCCAGGGTCGTCATCTGTCATAGCCGAGGAAGAGACTGATAAACATTCTGGAGTCATTAAGTCATTTTTCCCCTTGGTAAATCTGGCAGGAAATAAAAAGCTTGAAAAGCCAATGACATCATTCATCTGTTACGCTGAGGAAAAAATTTCTTTCAGTTTATTTTCCAAGGTGTCCCGAAACAGTTTTTGTAGTGAGTACAGAGGCTGTGTCGCAATGATTTGTAAACTATTCTGGATTGTTGGTGCTAAAAATATCACACACTTAGCTGTCTGAAGAAAATCAACTCTTTGGTTTTATTTATTCTCCCAAGGCACAACAATACGTTTAGAACTATGCTTAAAACACGTAGGGTTCACAATCCAGGGTGGAAAGTGGGTCACAGTCTGAGTGACCTATGTACAATTCTACCTTATGCATGTTAGCATTCAGTTATGCTGGCACAAAATGAAGATCAGGTTGCAAGGGGGTACTCGTATATCGAATGTTGAGTAAGAGTGAGACAGCTACACACTGGGACCACAGGATGACATATATCGGCCAGTGCCATGTATAAACCACTCTAGCAGGGTTGCTCAAACAGCCACTATTTGAAACACACGAGGAATAACAAAAAAAAAAAAAAAATAGCCAATGGAAAAAACATTTACAAGGAAATGAGAAAAACGGTGTGGCTCAACTACAAGGCCGTGGGCACCCGGCAGTGAGGCTGTCACATCTGAGACTTGTTGGCAGACACTCTCTTGCTTACTCAGCTGACCGCATGGCCTCAGAGCTGATTTATAGATCGGTTTAGGTTTTCCAAGTCTGCCTGAAAAACCGCACTATCATAAAACCTTTTTTGGTGGAGTGGGGAGATCATTTGCAACTGGAAAGTTATGACCATTCTTTTTTGCAAATGTGGTCGTAAACTAACCCTCTCGCTTCCCTGTCGATGTAATTGTGTCTCATACTGTACTCTGCTCAAGAATGCTTTCATTGTTTGCAAGGTTTTGAGTTATCATTTGGGTGCCCGCCCCCACCTCCCAGAAGTCATAAGACAATCAGTTCCTAGAAACTGTTAAACTTCAGCTAAGGCATATACGCTGAAGCTGCACTGACAATACAGTCGAATTTGAATACTTTTACCTACCGCTAATCAGTTAAGTCCACGTCAGCAAAGACGCGACTTTTGAATATCTCGGAAAGAGTTTCGTCTTGATTAATAACGGTGGGATGTGTTAAGGGAACAATTTGGTTTTTAAATGGATCGCAAGATTTGAATGTAGCCTCATTTCAGTTCCAGCCCCCACCTTCTCGCCCAAAGAAATGTTTGTTCACTAAACTTGGACAATGGGAAAAGAATCAGGAAGAGACCATTTTAAATAATCCCACCAATAAACTAAAATTGTCACGATCCTGCCGCTCCAGCCCAGGCTGTGCGGGTGCCCGCGCGCTCATGCTAATTGGGAGGCACACACCTGCGCCTCATGCGGGTTGATTGTCCTGTGTATATATAGGACCCCGATGACGGCTGGTGCTCGGCCAGATCGTTGAGGTTCATGTCCCGTTCCAGCACTCTCGTATCCCTGATTGACAACCCGTGTGTACCGATCTTCGCCTGTTTTCCGACCAACCCCATAAGCCTGACTCCTTTGAGACTTCTGCCTGCCTTGATCGATCTCCCGTGTACCGACTCCTGCCTGCCCGCTCACCTGCTCTCTTTGGCTGACGTCCCAACTACCGCTGCTACACCTGACTGCCTGCCCAATTCCCGACCATTTAATAATGAACGTTTTTCCCCGAACTACCTTGCATCTGACGAATCCTGCATTTGGGTCCTACCTTCGTTCCAATGGGTCGTGACAAAAATAGCGTACTCTGCGAGAGGGTGTGGTATACTGTATCTCCACAAGCCTCTACGAGCTTGGTGAGCGTTTTTAAAATGATTGCCACACTATTTGGTCAAACTTCCTGTCATTACAATCTCTGATTGGATATTCTTGTCCCACCAAGTCCAGTTATAAACTGTTAATTAAAATTCTACAATCAGCAGTAGGTTTTGTCGTACTAACAGTTTTCCTCTTTGGACTATTATCACATGTACTCTGGTGAAAAGGTATACAAAATACTGTACATACAGTTGCCATTTTTCAGTGCTTCCTCCTCTCAGGTTATTTTATTTGAACAGTTGGAGCGCACAGGGTACACTATCCTCACCAAAGACATCTGAAATGTTTGGTCCCCAGCATGCTTTAAAGCCTGCACAAGCATAGAAGCTGCAATTGCAGGAAGATGGATTTTAAAACTATTACTCAGCTATGAATAATACTGGCTACGTGCAAGACCAAATTCTGACTCTGTCATTTGTCACACTCCCGCCCCGAAGCCCACTACACGCTTAACTGCACACTTCTTCCCCGTTGCCTCCTCACTCCATCTGCCCTCGGGCACATCCAGAGGACAACTTCAGGAAGTGAGCAGACTGATTTTCAAAGTGGCCTGGCCGGCTGCCCGAGCTGTGGCTGACATGAGGAGCTGGCAGCTACAGTCTCGAAGGATCGTAAATTGCGATGAAAGTGTGAATTAAATCAAGTGAGGGGCAGAGACAGATACCATTTGAGATCGTTGAGTTTTTGAAGGGTTTGAAATTAGTTACTGAAGAATACTGTTAAATCACTTGACAAGACCACACAGGCGCAGGCTCTCCAGAAGGTTCTTGTCACAATTCTCAACCAATCTTTTTAAATGTTTTACATGTTCGCTATGTAGCATTTGGTATTGCACTTGAGCCAAAGTAGTCAAGAACCCAAAATTCAAATCTGTACACTTCACAGGCACTTTTTTGGTGGATCATTTTGTAACACTGGTTTCTACTGTCAGTTTTGTTCAAATTCTTTACTGTTTACTGCGAATGTATTTGTCAATGATTGACACCTTATTAACAAACGCATCATAATTTCCACTTCCTGGCCTTTCCAGACCCCAAAATATGCTACCTTTATTTTAAAGTGGCAGCTCATGTCACCATCTGTGGTTGTGCTGCTCGTTTTATATGTGTCCTCGCATGCTCACAGGTCTTTAAATAAATACATACAATCAACTAAAACAGAGTCCAGACACTACATGCAAGGCAAAGCTACCACAATGACATCAAATAAGCAGCTATTTCAGTCTTGCCAAACAGGAAATTATTTTACCTCATTTCTCATTTTGTTTGCAAGTCACTTTTTTTTTTATTTTTTATTTTTGTTTCTTGTGCCGTGTTGCTCGTTACCTTGCGTCCTGCACTCTGCATACCATTTCTGTCTTTGCCACTCTCATCTTCCTGGTAACTACGCTTCGGTTTGAAGTTCATATTTCATATGTCAGTGTGGAGACTCCCACCCTGGCACTAGTTGTTAGGAGTGGCTCACGAAGTCAGGCCGCAGTTTGGTGTGTGTCTACCCTGTGGTGTCTGGAACAGCGTGGTTTCAAGCCAGCCTCTGTCAGTGCTACATATAAAATAATGCTGGCTTGTCTATGGATCTGAAAATAAAACCAACTGCTTATTCCAATAAAGGTTAGCAGCAACACCGTCATTGCTCCCTTTCCACTCATTGAACAAAAAGTGTCCGTTGGTTTATGGTCGCTGTGACTTTTCTTTGGTCAAATACTGACTTCCTAAATACAGTGAGTTGTTAAGCCTTGTTTATTCCAGGTGATACATTGCAGCCCCATCCATTAAATGTGAAAATCTCTGACGTAAATAGAGCATCTCAAAACAACCTTTCCTGTTTTTTTCTCCTTCCACGCCCCTTTAAGAACACTTAAGTCTAGTGTTAAACTAGGTTATATTCCAAACAACATTCACAGATAAACCACAAACCAGACAGAAGCAGCCGAGAGAGTGTATCACACAGTACAGTGTGAAGTGCAATACTCTGGTCCAAGTTCGATCTAGTTGCTTTTGTAGGTGGCGCTCATCGATTAGCATCTTGACCTGATCTCCGTATGATAAATACATTTAAATTCTTTGATTCTTACAAATGAGTATAATTCTTTTGAAAAGAGACCCTTGCTATAATCACTCTCTACATCTGCTGCTGAAAATGTCCATGTATGTTGCGAAAAATAGATTTTTTTTTCCTGTTTATATTTGATGAGCTCCTTCACTCAAGTACGCACTCCCACACGTAAAGCACACACATTCTTGACGTGATAATTGTATGCAGTCACAACGAGTACTGCCCATGTCTGCTGGGACTGGAGGGTTAGCCTGGCCAGATGGAAATAATCGTTCACACCTAGAGAGCAAGAGATAGCAGCTTTTGACTGAGGACATGAAGTGTGGACTCTGTGTGACTCTGTGTGCCGGAGCACATTACAGACAAGCAACTTACAGTGAAAAGGCACACAGAACACTGGCTAATGAAGAAATGTTACACAAACCAATGTAAAGGAATACGTGGGAAAGACAGTTGAACAACAAGGCTTATTTTTGAGGTGGAAATGGATGGAACATAGGTGTCGCAACACGAGCCGACGCCCCACTTTATTTGACAGTTTCCCTTAAGAGCCTTTTGAACTTCACTTTGTCTTCTGATCCTCTCTGTCAACAATGGGGTGAGTAATGCATTTAGATGCGTAGGTGAAAGATGAAAGCAGAAAATGGAGGAAGAGGAGGGGAACTGCAAGATCCACATGCTGGTTAAAAGAGCTGCAAAGTTAAAAGTAGCGCCATTGAGTTTTTTGAATTAATCTTCAACAAGCTCAAAATTATATTTCATTCTGACATTAAAAAGCCTCATCAGGTACACCTGCACAGTATGATATACAATGCAAGTTATGCATAAAATATCCTGCCAAAAAAATATGTAAGATTTTATAGGGTAAAGTACGATTCTTTAAATCATCCTGTTTTCAGACCGATGCTAGTATGGGTGTGCAATCATCAGTAGATACGGATTTTGGTAAACTGGATACCACTAGTACTTTTGATACATTCAATTTCAGTCAATAAAATTGGATAATTGTGAACAGAGACCTTTTTGTTTCTTTCTGACACACGTGTTGATTCTCCAGTTTAGCAAACCGTCAAAGTGTCGGGCGAACTGCTAACGAGGAGTTATTCACTGTCAGATTTTTTTGCCTTTAGTATCGGTGACTGTTTTTGGCATTCTCAAAATAATACACAATACCTTGAAATTGGGCCCGTCTTGGGTCAATTCTGAAACCTGCTTTCAAGACTCTCCCATCCTTTGGGTAGAGAGTACAACAAAAGTGGTGATAAATGGGAATGATGATGAATGGAAAAAAATAATAAATTTCTGTATAATGATATTGCACTATATAGTGATCATCATGGTTGTTCTTTTCTTCCTTTAGGCTTGTCCTGCTAGGGGTCGCCACACCGTGTCATCTTTTTCCATCCAAGCCTATCTCGTGCATCTTCCTCTCTAACACCCACTGTCCTCAAGTCCTCCCTCACAACATCCATGAATATTTTCTATGGTCTTCCTCTTGCTCTTTTGCCTGGCAACTCCATCCTCAGCACCTTCCAACCAATATACTCACTCTCTCGTTTCTGGACATGTCCAAATTCTACTCTCTCTAACCTTGTTTCCAAAACATCCAATTTAAGATGTCGCTCTAATGAGCTCATTTCTAATCCTATCCAACCTGCTCATTCCGAGCGAGAACCTCAACATCTTCATTTCTGCTACCTCAAATTCTGCTTCCTGTTGTTTCTTCAGTGCCACCGTCTCTAATCCGTACATCATGGTCAGCCTCACCACTGTTTTATAGACTTTGTCCTTCATCCTAGCGGAGAATCTTCTGTCACATAGAACACCAGACACCTTCCACCAACAGTTCCACCCTGCTTGGACTTGCTTCTTCACTTTACCAGACTCTACATTGCTCTGTATTTTTGACCCCAAGTATTTGAAGTCATCCACCCTCTATCTCTTCTCCCTGGAGCTTTACTCATCCTCAGCTCCTCACATTCATGCACATATATTCTGTTTTTCTTCGGCTAATCTTCATTCCTCTCCTTTCCAGTGCGTGCCTCCATCTTTCTATTTGTTCCTCCGCCTGGTCCCTGCTTTCACTGCAGATCACAACATAATCTGCGAAGATCATAGTCCAGGGGGATTCCAGTCTAACCTCATCTGTCAGCCTATCCATTACTACCGCAAAAATGAAGGGGCTCAGCGCGGATCCCTGATGCAGTCCCACCTCCACCTTAAATTCTTCTGACACACCAATGGCACACCTCACTGCTATTCTGTTGCCTGTCCTGTACTATTCTAACATATTTCTCCGCTATACCAGACTTGCACATGCCGTACCACAATTCCTCTCTTGGTACTCTGTCATGGACTTTCTCTAGGTCTACAAAGAGTAGCTCCTTCTCTCCTTCTCTGTACTTTTCCATGATCATCCTCAAGACAAATAATGCATCTGTGGTAGTCTTTCGCGGCATGAAACCATACTGTTGCTCGCAAATACTTCTGTCTTGGGCCATGATCATCATGGTTGTTATTGTGTAGAAAAGTAAAGAATATTGCCATCGTAATAGTTTTCCCACCTTGTTGGAGGATGACACATTTTGTATGACTGCTTATTGAATATTTGAATAAATTCATCTTCTCGATCTCAACTAGAAATATGGTGAACAAACAAATACTGAACTTTTGAACGCATTTCAAATGCATCTGAATTTAAAGTAGTAAATAATATTGTGTATTATAAATATTGTATAATACAGCTTTTGTTTGTGCATTTGTCAGGCAACCATTATCCAAATACACATCTAGATACACCGGTTTCTAAATGCAATTCCAGTAAATCACAGTTATAGTATAGGTATATAAAAATATATGCATACAATCTACGTATATCTTTTGCCTTTCCTCAATTCACCTACTCTATGACCTTAATATTGATGTTGTATTTGTACTTTTATTTTGCACTCATCTGTAATGTACTTTTGAGCAATCATATTAATTTTCTACTAATTGACCCGGAGTACCCATCTTTGAATAAGACTGTAAAATGAAATGCAAATAAAAATCATTAATTTAGAATTTCAAGTAAGACTGAGAATGAATCACCACTAGAAGTTGACCATTGTGAAAATAATATCATTACTTTATAATTGTGTTCATTTATTTGAGACATGATTCATTCTGGAAAAAAAAAACACTTTCCTTCTGCCTCTCATCACATGCTATGCCGCAAAAGTTTTATAACATTTCCAATTATCTGATTGGTGAACTTTATTACTGATCTAATACTTTACCAGTGGCTTTCTTCAGTTGCCTTTAACAGAGACATTTAATGACTTGTGGGTTCTAAAATATCTTGCAATATTTGTGTTCTAGTTCATTTGTATTTGACGTTTAAGGATGGCATCGTGGGAGCAGCACGATGGGATGCTATGAAAACAACAGCTGCTAATAAGAAACTGCATTCTACATGAACATGTTCAAGGTTATGGCCTTTGTTGGACTGTTGGTGCTAATGAAGAGATTGCGTTGCTCCCACTTTGTCGACAATTTAATGAGCCATCTCAAAACGCAAATGTCTGCAGTTGCACAAGCCAGCTGTGTTCTACAGTTTACTGGATTATACAAGTAGGAAAGCAACTAAACTAGCCATTATACCTGTTGCTGATATTAGGCAGAAAGGGAAAAAAAGTGGTAAGAGGGGATCATTGTTGCATAGCAGACATCAGAATGGCAGAGTCCAGCTCTATCCAGACATTCATTCTACCGATGTCCATTTGTCCATGGATTGATTCAGTTGATTTATTGACAATGTGTAGAAAGGAAGAAAGACGTGATCTTATTGACCAAGTGGTATAACAACACAATTACTGTACATTATATCGTATTAGCGTTCTGATAAGTACAACCGTGCAGTGGCAGATGTGTGTGGACCTTGAGCACAATTGTAAAGAGCAAAGATAAAGGTGGTTGTTGACTTTAATCTTAAAGGGGGAATCTAATGGTTTGCATGAACAATGTATCCAATAGGTCATGTAATATGTACTCTATCATGACAATTTGATTTTAAATCGTCTCTCATTTAATAGTGATTTGAGAAGATTTTTATTGACAATTGTGAATTTTCAGAGACGCTGTCATTTTTGCAAGTCATATGACCTCCGTGGGCGGATGTGACGTGTTGCGTGCCGTTCCAAACACTTATTCCATGGGACACATTTATGCCCAGCGCTGATTTCTCTGATTTATCCTCATCTGATGAAGAAATAGCAGTATCGGTTGATCGGGAAGACGGAGGAATACTTCCATACAGATTTGAACCTGTGGCTCTAAATGTTGAATATTCGGATGGTTCTTCGAGTGGAATGATATGGAGTCTGACTACTCGGAGGACAACGCGTGGGACATAAATGAGAAAACAAAAGCCCCCGGAGCTCCGGGCCAGCAACCGCGGATGGTTCTTTGACTAAACGCTTCCGCCGCCGAAGCTCGGCTAACGGCCTCCCCGGATGCTGAAACTCGGCTATTGGTCTCCCCTGGACGCCGAAGGAGCTCGCTCGTCAGTGGAGTCTGAAGTCCGAAGAACCATCCGCAGCTGCCGGCTGGGGCACCATTTATGCTCAGCGCTGATTTCTCAGATTTCTCCTCATCTGATGAAGAAATAGCAGTATCGGTTGATCAGGAAGACGGAGGAATACGTCCATACAGATATGAACCCGTGGCCATAATTAATGTTGAATATTCGGATGGTTCTTTGGGTGGAATGACGCGGAATCTGGCTACTCGGAGGCCTAGACATGACATAAATGCGTAAAAAAAAGGCCTCCGGAGAAAGGATTTTATATCAAATTGTCAAGATAGAGTACATATTACATGACCTATTGAATACATTGTTCATGCAAACCATTGGATTTCCCATTCAAGCATGAATTCTTTTCCATATATCTCACGAAGGAAGTTTGGTGAGGGAAAGATTTATGCACATGTGAATGCTATGGGAGTCACTGATGGTGTACTGGTACACACGCCTGACTTCAGTCGGGGCAGCGTGGGATCGATTCTCACTCAATGATGGTGTCGATGTGCCCTGTGATTATTGCCGACCAGTTCAGGTTGGAGTCCTCCTTTTGGCTGAAATGAGCTGGGATAGGCTCCAACACTCCTGTGACCCTTGTGAGGATAAGCGGCTTGGAAAATGAATGGATGGATGGATGAATGTTATTTTTAATGTGTGCCTGTTATATATGAGTTAAATAGTATGGGTATGGGTTAAATAGAGGATGGATTTCATGAACACGCCTACAAATAGTGTGTCATGATAATATAAAGAGGATTTATTTTTTACAATAGTATTGTCATGCTTTCTGGAAACTGAGATTTCAGAAGTATTTTTAAATTCAAACAAAAAGCCAATGTAAACACGTTGTGCGTATATGTTGACTATGCACCAAAACTCAGACGTTGACATTGTCAGTTCAGTTCCACGCTTTTCCACCTAATTTTTGCATGTGGTCGTATGGCGTGTTTCAACTTCCATCAACTTTCAAGGCGATCAAGAGGACAGGAAACATTACAACACTGTATGAGTATTGCAATAGCAAACTGGATGAAATGATGATAGCCCCGATACCACTAAAACCACACATTAATTTAGTCCAAGTGATTTAGAAATGATCCAGCATTGTAGCTAAGGTTGGGAATCGGGTTGTGTGGAAGACATTTATCAAGAAATGAGGGAGTATATCAACGGTGACGTGATGGTGATGAGAGAAAAATGCATCTTACGGGTGTGGAGGCTAAGGAGGGGGTGGATGTTAAGATAACAGCAGTGGGAGAAGAGAGAGGCTTATCTGAATCCTAAATGTATGTCTTTGTTTTGGTACCAGTCAGCTGCTACACCCGGACAGAAGGGAGGAATCAGAATATCCGTTATGCTGTCTCGCTTACTTCACCTTCACCTTTCTTATCGTTCAGTTCATGGAGCCCCTTAAAAACATTCCTTGACAAAGGTGATTAGAATCAAATACACACTCACATATAAATGAGGGTCAGTAAATTGCCCAGTCTTATACTGGGTGCTATTTGAAATATTTTGGTGAGAGGTTAATAATATTATAAACATTGCCTTGCTGTTCTTTAAGCTTTGTTACTCATCAAGACAAATCCAACATCATGACTTAAAGCTCCATCACGAGGATTAAATCTCATCTTTATTTCACACACAAATTGAGATTTTCAATCACCAGAAATGCAAACACATTTGTCAGTAATTCGATTATCTGTCCTGCTTTCAGTCTATGACTCATGTTATATTTGGATGGGTGTGCAAATATTTTCACAAAATATAGCAAATTGAGTTTAATGGGGCGTTGCAGTCTGTAGTCTCGTTAAATTCATGATTATGTGAACTGCTTTTTAATGGAAATGTTTTTGTTTCGTTGGGTAATCAGAAGGGACAAAAGGTCACCAGTTACTGACCGTGGCAATCGCTTAAATGTAACCGCTAAAGTCAAATCAAGTCTGCATACAAATCAGTTTGAGTTTGGACACCAACACTGATGGGAATGTTCTTGGCTGACTCATTGGAAATCGTTGGTGCGCTTGTTGTCTTTCGCACACCTCCTCGCACTCATGGAAAATTCTGTAGATCAATAACTGGTAGTTGCATTTCACAGTTCTGACCAGTGGCAATTTTATCCACACCCTGAGGAATGAGAAAACCAGAGCCGGTCCACTGTGGAACCGCTTTGTGCTGTTGGCCTGTTTCGAGGAGGATGTGACAAATGTCATTGTAAAAACACCACTCAACAGAGCCACTGTCCTATAATGAGTAACTTATTTGATCCAGTTTCTATGGACACAGATGGAACAGAACCAGGCAGGCAGCGCTAGACAAGAAAGACAGGATCGAAGGGAGCTAATGAGCAGTTTCTGTGACACTGCTTGCCACGATTATAGACTGGTTAGTTTGGAAATAACGCATTGATTAATGTCCCATATTCAAATACTGAAAGTGTTAGCAGACATATATTACTGCAACAAACGTCATATATAGTATGCATAAAAAATATGTTAACTCTTTATGCAAATGACTTCTCCAAGACTAAATTGGAGTCATGAGTGTTGTCAGTGCTCTCCGAAATCGTCCATGATGGTAATCATCAGAGTTTCATGAGTTTCAAAACCAGAAAACCGTCTTTTAAATATGGCGTTGTCCACTATTTTTCCACCTATTGCCAACATGTGCACAATCTGTTAGTGTGTCTGAAAAAGCAATATAGTGCCTGCTATGTGGTGTCTTAGTAAATCATGTTGTTTTGTGTGTGAGTGTGTGTGCGTGTGTATATGTGTGTGGTGGCAAAAAAAAAAAAGGCAGAGCACATTAAGTACTAGTGAAGGGGTCTCATGGTTTGTGGCTGCTTTGATTCCTCATGGCTTGGACACATTGCTATAATTGACAGATATGAATCCCCAAAGTTATCCCCAAATCTTAAGGCCATTAAAACATTATTTGCGTTAAATATTATATTTCAGGGGGAATCCAGTGGTTTACATTAACAATGTATCCAAGAGGTCATGTAATATTACTCTATCTTGACAATGTGATGTTAAATCCTCTCTCATTTAATAGTATCGTGAGAAGATTTTTATTGACATTTACGAATTTTCAGGGGCGCTGCCATTTTCGCAAGGCAAATTACCTACGTGGGCGGATGTGACGTGTTATGTGCCATTCCAAATGCTCGATTACATGGGACCCCATTATGCCCACCACTGATTTCTTGGATTGATCCTCATTTGATGAAGAAATAGCAGTATCGGTTGATCGGGAAGACAGAGGAATACTTCCATACAGATTCCATTCCACTTGAAGAACCATCCGAATATTCAACATTTACAGCCACAGGTTCAAATCTGTATGGAAGTATTCCTCCGTCTTCCCGATCAACCGATACTGCTATTTCTTCATTAGATGAGGATAAATCAGAGAAATCAGCGCTGGGCATGAATGTGTCCCATGGAATGAGTGTTTGGAACAGCACGTAACACGTCACATACACCCACGTAGGTCATGTGACTCGCAAAAATGGCAGCGCCCCTGAAAATTTGTAATTGTCAATTAAAAATCTCAAAAGACTATTAAATGAGGCTTTAACATCACCTTGTCAAGATTGAGTACATATTACATGACCTATTGGATACATTGTTAATGCAAACCACTGGATTTCCTCTTTAAGGGGACAAGTTCAACTCCTGGGATAGAAAAATTATCATCAATGCGTGCTCAGACTTGACTTTAGCCATTATAAATTGCATCATTAAAATCTTTCACAATGAAAAGTATGCTCTGTGTAGGAGGCAGTGGGTTTCCTTGGTCCTGTGACATGGTGAGCACAGTTCTTGCATTTTATACACTGGGGCCTGAACAGAGGATTAGCCTTGGATAATAGTCTCCATGTAGCATACAAGCACAAGCATAATGAGAAGAATAGACAGATGAAGTGTTACCACCTGTTGAACATCAGTTCCAGTCTAGCTTTCAGTCAGTCCCCGTGCCCAAACCTCATTCACTACTGGCTTCCTCTTCCATCCTTTTCACATGAACAGAACGCATCTATTCCTGATTAACCCCCGAGCGATGATACTATAATACTCTGACTGCTCACACCATGCCCGTGTTGTCAACCTCTGACAAGTGTAAAGCGCGGCTACTGTATACCAAGTGACATGAGTGTGCATGCCGTGACACATATGACACGTGCTGACAATTGAATAGCATCGCCAGCTGTCATTCTGCTTTCACCTTCTCAGCTGCTACACCATGTGCCAAGGACTGCACAGGGAGGAGCCACATATAGTGCTGTAGCTACGCTTTATTCGCATGCAGGAATATGGATGAACAAGTGTGTGTGTATGTGCACGCACCTGTCCATTTGTGTGTATGTATGCATGTTGCATCATTACGATTCCAGTCTGAATACAACATAAGGATGTACCTGATGAATTTGTATCACTGTTAAAGGCCAAGTGTCATCCCTATAAACATTCAAAAATAGATATTGTAATGAAAAATACATATAACATTGTTATCTTCAATGTGTATATGAAAAAATAAATGTGATGTAATTTTCTCCTTTTGGGGTTTTGGTATGAAACGCTTTCATTTAGATGATAATTAGCTTGGGAATCATGTACTGTATGACTAAAAATGATTAAAAAAACAGTAAAATCAAATCTAAATATCTCAAATTTTAAGGATCTAAATTACTTTCCTTTTCAGGCTTAATTGGCTGTTTCAACGTGAATATACTGTACTTCTATCGTAGTCCCGCCAGTATGAAGTAATGTAATAACAGATTTTCTGTTTCTAATATTCCACATGTGCACACAACACAATTTAAAAACTGTGAAATATGGAAAAAGAACAGAAGCAGGCTGGGTTTACCAACACAGAGGAGGAACAGGTCAGGCTTAGCAATGTCACTGTGCTCTTAAAGGCATGTGGAAATGAATATGGGTCTGCTACATAATCAGCTTATCCCAGGACCTCGCCTGGTGTCCCACTTGCGCAACACTCACATCATCGGAGACTTTCATTTGGTATTCATTTATCTGGCTGTGAGAGTGATAGGCCACATCCACTGCTAGCTAACCAGAGCTGGCCTCGGCTTCATGCATTTAATCACGCCCACTGCTGCGCAACTCCGTGTGCATGTGGGCTGCGGGCGCTTAGGAGCCAGGCGAGAGGTTACGAAGGTTGCGCACAAGATTGGGAAATTTCTGCTTGTATGATGCTTGCATTTTTCGGAGAACAGAACAAGCAACATGCATTGCAGTCTTCCCTCCGACTCCTCTAAAAGATCACAACCTTGTTTAGTAACCTGTCAAAATGTAATTCTCGATCATCCGAGTCTTCCTGAAGGAAGGCTTCCTCAAAAACACCTCTAAAAATATCAGGAACAGAAAATATAATGCTAGATTTATGCAGGCTTTTTAATCAAGTACACAATTAAATTGAATCTATTGGTCTCATAGGCCTTTCTATTCTTTATCCTGCACCCACTAAATATGAGCAACCAAAACACTTGAGACTATATGCACCTTCTTTTTTTAACCTCAAGAAACTTTAAACCTGAAACATTCAGGAAAATAAATCGAGTAACAATTTTAAACCTGGAATTGGATTTAAATTGTGGAGTCGCCCAGTAGGTTATTTTGAGAATTCATTGGATGTTGGCGACCAGCCCAGGATGGCACCCTCCCCCTCATTGAATGTCAGCTGGGATTGACTCCAGCTCAACCGTGTACCTACTGGGGAGAAGAAAATAGATGAATAAATCAGGTCTACTTTTTTTAAAGTGAATATATTCCTGCATCTCATGCTATGTATTTTCATTTTGTTGATTTCAGTTCCACCTGCCTTCTCAAAACTTAGTCAAGAAGTATGAAGAAAGCAGTTTAAATGTGTTTAGCCATGCACCGTTAATGACACATAAGTCTTTTTCCAATGTGTTCAATTGTATTTATTTCATATTCAGCTTCACTATTTACGTCATGGTATACAGTATTTGCATCTGGATTTGATACACAACTTAGAAGCTTTTTTTTGTTTGAATCAACCTTTTTTGTGGAAACATCTGGCTTTGGGATTCTTGTTTTTCGTTCAGCTTTCATTGTTAAACTCAAGCCGCTTCTTCTTTTTGAATTTTAACACACTAAACTACTCAAGGACTGAAAATAGGACGACTGTGAGTTTGTCGAGGAACCATAAGAAAAGACACCAATGCATGTCTTTGCTTTCTGTCTCTACCTTGAAATTATTGGAAACAAAATATGGACCAAAAATGTTGCATGGCAAGTATTTGTGTGTAATTTATTGTTGTGAACTGTCTTTGCAAAAATATTTGTAGAACTGATTTCTCAGCTTCAGTCATCCTCATCATGATTATTATTTCTTTTACTTGTTTCACATTGAGAATTATTTTCTAATGCATGTAAAACATACTGTAGATAGAAATTCTTAAGGATCATTTACAGTAGAAACGGCCCTGTGTAACTTAAAACCCCAAACTCCCACTTCACACAAGTATTTCTGAAGCACACGCCTTTCCATCGTTGATTGGTTGTAAAACAAAACCTGAGCACTTCATTCGAGACTGTCGTCATTGTGCAGCTTAGACGAGGATTGATTCAAGTGATGAAGAAAGGCAAAACCTGACAGGGAGACAAATAAAGGAGTTTTTTTTTTCTCCTGAATATCTTACCTGCTCTGGCAATAGAACATGCACCGTCCTTGTCCATTTGTCTGAACAAAAGACACAAGACGGGGTGTGACACATTTGTGTGCAAGGTAAAAGGAAGGTGTCAGACAAATAAAAGGAACAATGGAATGAAAAAAAAATCAATGTTTTTTGGCATACACCCCGCTAGTTTGAAGGCTGTATGATGGAAGATGAAAGTGTTATCACAATGACACCAAGCAGGTTGAATCTTGTTTGTTTGTGAGACTGTGCCAATGAGGGACTCATTATCAGTCCAGGGGTTGCTTGCCTCAGAGCCCCCAAAGTGCATTTTGTTGCCGTTTGTACACGAGATATAAGGTAGATACAGTGACCAAAATTATAAACACTTTTGGTTTTGCTGTTATTTTTCATGAGCTGAATTCAAGGCTATGACTTTTCAATGTACACAGAAAGCCTACATCTCTCATATTATATACCAGGGGTGTCGAACTCATTTTTGTCACGGGCCACATTTTAGTTACACTTTTCCTCAGAGGGCCGTTATGAATGTGATCATGTGGCGGGCGAGATTTGTCCCCCGGGCCCTGAGTTTGATACCTGTTTGATATACAAATCTGCGCTAGGGAGAACCTCTCCTTTGCATCGGTGGCATATCAAGATGGTGATTGGACAGCATGATTATTGCGCAGATGTGCCTTGGGCTGCCAACAATAAAAGGGCATTCTAAAATCTCACTTTAACTGTATTCGGGGGCTGGTCAGGGGGTAAAAAAAAAAAAAAACCTCAGTATCTGGTGTAATCGTTATTTTCCTCACACAGTGTAATGCATCTCCTTTACATAAAGTTGATCAGATTGTTGATTTTTGGCCTGTGGAATGATGGACTACTCTTCTACTAGGATTTTATTCAATCACTGGATCTGGTGGGACACTGTTCCACTTGTACAATCACCATTGTCTAAAATCATATTTTAAGCAAGCATGACTCAACTCTCTGAGACATGGAATCATAACAGATGATTGTGGATGTTGTGGCATAATGAAATAAAATGATCAACTCAAATGTTCAGGGTAGTCGAGGAATAAAAGATTCCCCCACCCACACATTTCCACGCTAGAAATGTGATTTGCACTCTGTCATTGCCACTAGCTATGTATAATAAGTGAGCAGCAGAGCTCTGAAATGCATTATCATAAAAAAAAAGAGAGTACAGTACTTTATGTGAAGCCGCTGCGTGAAGTTAAATGTATTTTTTTAAAAATTAATGACATAACACTGTGCTCATTAACACTTTACAGCTGATCCACTGTGCCACCATTTACTCATATCAAGAAAATAAAAATGTCTTCATTAGACAGCTGTTGACTGAGCACTGTTTTTTAGATTTCACATCCCTTCATTTTTTTTTTTTTTTTTTACAGAAGCAGTTGTTTGGTTATGTTAATTAAAAAAAACTCCTTTTCGATTAATGCCTTCATTTAGCGTGAAAATACAGTTGATGGTTTTAGTGGTTTTAATAATTTTCACTTTTGTCTTCACACTCTTGGCTGGTGTTAACTCCTCATCAAAATAATTATTTTATTTTTTAAACTTTGGCCCACTGGTAACATTTGAATACACACATTTTGTATTAATGCAAAAGCTTATCCTGTTGTCTTCTACATTCATTCTTTTTTACTTAAAATTCTGAGATAATCTGAACTGACACACTAGCTTTGAGTTGGATAACATTAAAATGTAAATAATGATGCCTCTAATCGCAGATCTAACTTTTGAAATGCTGTGCTTAGAAAAAAACACATAATAGATTTTAATTTAAACCCTTGCTGCTTTTTGACCTTGTTGTCATATTAAAGTCTTGTCACTCTCCTCCCCTCGACCCCCACCCCCTTCATTTTAAAGTCATTGACCACTGTTACTTGGCTCCTTGAAAAGCAGACAGTGACGCTATTATTTTCTCTACCCGAATTTGTCCCAGAGTATGATTTAGATAATTGGTGTTACAAGTCAAAAAAAAAAAAAAATGGTAGTGTGTGAGGTCTGCTAAGCATGTTGTTTACGCTGCAAGTCCTTGTCTGTCTTCAGTGTTTTCCACAGTTGCAATGACAGGTATATTAGTGCCAACAGCGGCTTCGGGTGGAAAAATAAAGAACGGGCTCAGTGACTATTGTGTGGAGCTTAAAAAACAAGCACTTGTCTGAACTTTGAACACTTACCCTGCCAATTGTCTGTTTCCTGGATTTTCCTAAATGGAACCTGCTGTCAAGGATATCCACGTTCAACGACGGTGGTATTAGGATGAAAAGAGCAAATAAAAGAATACAACTATTCCATTCTCATTCATTCAGTTTATTTTCTGCTATTTTCTACAGACTGGTTTAAGGTTCACTTCACTGTTTCAAAAATTAACTAGTTCAGTTCGTAGTGGAACATTTTCAACTAAATTCCTCATTCCATTTTTTTTTTCAATATTTTGCTAATGAGCTATTTCTCTTAAAACACAGGCATTTAATTTTCCCATCCACACTGTAGCTTTCAACCAAAATTCTCAAAAATGAGCAAAAACATTCTTTTATTTTTTTTTAAATAAGGAAACAAGAAGCATGACCTTTGTCTTTAATGTGCAAACAAAATCACACAACACGACAGGAATATGACGACTCTTCTCATCACTAAAAGTCAACATTAACAAAATCACTTATCTATTCTTATGTTACAAACCTAAAAAAAAACCAAAATCCTTATTTTCAGTTTAATTGTACAGTGTTTTACCTAAACCATTCGATACAAATAATACTTTTCCGAGTGATAAGTGTTTACAATTATGCACTGTATCAAACAAACATATGAAACAAACATATTCACTCTCATTTACGTAATGTCCCTGAACTCAACTTGCGTTCACACTCAGCTGGAATGTGCCTGCCAAGAATGGCGGCCGTGATACTTTTACCAAATACACCGTTTATCTGCCTCCATATGAAGTCTCGCATAGACTGTGTCCAGACGGAAGTTCCCAACAATACCTAACACTCTTGAATGAGTGTGTTTTCAATAACGTTCATCAGCCAGAGATAAACTAAGTTAAGGTCATATTCAGCCAAAATATGAACTATTTTACTCTCTTTTATTCATCGAACCCATACAACACTGGTGTGCTACTCCCACTGCTCTGCGTGTCCCAAAGGTTTTAATGCTTTATCCATTCATTACTGGGGCGTCAACCAAGTCCGGTCCTGCGAGGACACTGGGCCCGGGTCCTCCACTGTTTTGATACAATCACCCTGAAGCGGCTGCCCAGATCGCCCATATCAGAAAGCGCCCCTGCTTAGCAACTCGGGACACTAAATGACTAACATCCATGTGTGATGGTTTTAATTGAGAATTATAAAAACGCCGATGGAATTTACAGTTGTTGCTAGACTGGGTGTGTTCACAATACCCCAAGATGGATTGTGTGGTTGTGGTAAGACTTTTAACTACAGTCCTTCAAAAATGCTCCAGGATAAATACTTAATACTGAATAATATTGTATCTTTTTCACCTCCCATTTATAAAAGCCTCTTCTGCTTCTAATCCCATGAGGACTGAAATCCATGGCAGCAAAATTAATATTTCAAAGCATCCCAAGTTAAAATCTCCTCGGGAGACACTTTTCCCCTAACTTGAATATGGACACAGTGAACGGCTCACTTGATAAATAGATCATTCAGAAAGGCTGCCACTACTAAAAATATGACTCATTTAATCATTTATAGATTAATAATGAAAGTTGTTTTCCAGGCATGATGCAGCACATACCGTATATAACTGACTCAGTGCGACACAGTGGGAAGAGAGACTTTGTACTATATTTGTGTAATTGCAATTCAGGTCTGGGAAACACAATAGAGCCGGGGTGGACTGAATATGGCAGGCAGTGCGGGATCAATTCCAGCTCACTGATGGTGTCGATACAGTGAAGAAAATAAGTATTTGAACACCCTGCGATATTGCAAGTTCTCCCACTTAGAAATCATGGAGGGGTTTGAAATTTTCATCGTAGGTGCATGTCCACTGTGACAGAAATAATCTAAAAAGAAAAATCCAGAAATCACAATGTATGATTTTTTTAAATTATTTATTTGTGTGAGACAGCTGCAAATAAGTATTTGAACATCTGAGAAAACCAATAATATTAATACTGCAGGAGGGATTTTGGCCCACTCCTCCACACAGATCTTCTCTAGATGTCTAGGTGTCTGCTGTCTTTGGACACCTCTTTGGTCTTAGACATGTTACAAGTTTGTGTCTTATTGTATGGGGTGGACCAGTGTCTTTATGCAGCTAACGACCTCACACAAGTGCATCTTATTCAGGATAATACATGGAGTGGAGGTGGACTTTTAAAGGCGGACTAACAGGTCTTCAAGGGTCCAAATTCTAGCTGATAGACAAGGGTTGAAATACTCATTTGCAGTTTTATCACACAGATAAATCATTAAAAAAATCATACATTGTGATTTTCTGAATTTTTCTTTTTAGATTATCTCTCGAACAGTGGACATGCACCTACTAGGGATCGCAAACGGTTACAATTAATCAGTTATAACCGGTTTTCGATTGTTTAAAACCGAAACCGTAATCGGACTTTCGAAATCAGTTAAAATTTCCAATAATTTCTTCCGGTTCCGGTATTCCACACTGCTCTATTTTTTCAATATCATTTCCACTTTTTTCAAAAATGTTAACATTAAAACATTTTTACAAAAAAAAGAACAAAAATTTAACTTACACGAGTGCGTTGTTGAAATCCACATTCAACAAGCTTGTTTGTCAATATTGTATACAAACTACCCCATTACCGCGGAGTAAATTAACGATTGATGATGTAGCGCCAGAGAAAAGGAGTCGGAGGCAGAGTGTCGGACACTGGAACAAAACTTGTTTTATTGGCAGACATCAAAACACTACTCGCATAACGGCGGGAACTCTGTGAACTCGTCACTCCGGAAGAGGTGTTCGGTTAAAACCAATTATGAAAGTAAGTGTTTTTTTTGCAATCCATTGCACCTACGATGAAAATTTCAGACCCCTCCATGATTTCTAATTGGGAGAACTTGCAATATAGCAGCGTGTTCAAATACTTATTCTTTTCACTGTATGTGCCCCGTACTGACTATGGGACCAGTTGAGGCTGTAGTCCACCTTTTGCCGAACATTAGCTGTGATGGACTCCAGCGCTCCTGTGACCCTTGTGAGGATACGTGATTTGGGCATTGGATGGATGCATGGATTTAGCAGTTCTTTAATGAGAAGTCACTTTTAAAACAATTGAGAAAATTACTCGAAAAATGAAAAACTTTTAAATGAATGTAGCATATATGACGCCATCATGTGGGGCTGATTATTGAATGACTCCAGGCCACCCCTGCTATATATAGATGTCATTATAATGATAATTGTTAATGCATTAGCATCTCATAGCAATACCAGCTGCCGGATTCATAAAACCGCTCTCTCTTCGCTGTACGTTGGTATGACAGACAGAAGGAGAGATGTGAACATGACTGTGGTGCTATGTTGATGTTTTCTTTCTTCCCATTAAACTCTCTCCAGCTGCAGCACAAAAAAAGAAAGAGAGAGAGAGAGAGGGAGTATGGTGGAGAAGGAGGCTGCATTCACACAGATTCCACAGCCCAATCGCTGACTGACCATCGTTGGCCTCCCGTCCAGTCCACTGACATCCAGAGCGGCATTCAGGCGTGTCAACCTTGACCGCAGTCCATACAGCGAGCGGCACACGCCTGTGCGCAGAAGGTATAAAAACAAAGTCAGTTTGGCAAAAGATAGGGCAAAGGGCAAAGGGCTTCTCAACCGCTCACCCTCACTAGAGTCGTAGGTGATTTTGTGCGCAAAGCGGTTTACATTATGAACTGGTCGCCACTGAAAAGAAGGCGTACACTATAAAAAACAACCATTCATCATTCATCTAAAAATGTGTTCAGACAAATTCCCAGTCACAATGTAGCTGCAGCTGTCTCAAAACAGAATTCTGAGTGATGATTGTGGATTGAAATTTTAAGGAACATTTTTCACATTAAATTAATGTTGTATCACTTGCACAGGGTAATAAGTTTAGTTAAAATTAATATAGGCAATGAGGATACCCACACATATTGAGACAATCGGAATTATTACTCTTAAGTGTATCGACTTTTGCAAATATATTGCATTTTCCTCCATATCTACAATACCCAGCTACTATTCCATACACAGTAATAATTTTCTTCCTTTTAATTGTATATCACTTATTTTATATTTTCATTGAATTTTACTTTGATCTCTTTTTATTCTTCATATTGTTTTTGCTGCTGGAGAGAGAGAGAGAGAGAGAAATATTTAAATTTCAATCCTACTACACACATAAGACACAATGTAGCCTCCTTCTGACCTTCTCCGTACTTTTCAATTAGCATCCTCAAAGCAAATAATGCATCTGTGGTACTCTTTCTAGGCATGAAACCATACTGTTGCTCGCAGATACTGACTTCTGTCCTGAGTCTACCTCTAAAGGTATGTCATCAGGACTAACTGCCTTTCCATTTTTCATTCTTTGTAGTGCCTTTTGAACTTCCTACTTGATAATCATTGCCACTTCTGTCACGATCCTGCAGCTCCAGCCCGAGCTGTGCGGGTGACCGTGTGTTAACGCTAATTGGGAGGCACACACCTGCGCCTCTTGCGGGCTGATTATCCCCTGTATATATAGTTCCCCGATGACGACTGGTCCTCCGGCAGATCGTTGAGGTTCATGTCCCGTTCCAGCACTCTCGTATCCCTGATCGTCAACCCGTGTGTACCGACCTTTGCCTGTTCTCCGACCGACCCCGTAAGCCTGACTCCTTTGACACTTCTGCCTGCTTTGATCGATCTCCCGTGTACCGACTCCTGCCTGCCCGCTCACCTGCTCTCTTCGCCCGACGTCCCAACTACCGCTGCTGCACCTGACTGCCTGCCTGATCCCCGACCTTCTATTAATAAACGTTTTTCCCCGAACTACCTTGCATCTGACGAATCCTGCATTTGGGTCCTACCTTCGTTCCAATGGGTCGTGACAACTTCCTGGTCCATCACACTTGCCTCTTCTACTCTTTCTTCTCTCTCATTTTCTTCATTCATCAACTTCTCAAATGATTCTTTCCATCTATTCAGCACACTACTGGCACCGGTCAACACATTTCCATCTCTATCCTTAATCACCCTTATCTGCTGCACATCCTTCCCATCTCTATCCCTCTGTCTGGCCAACCTGTAGAGATCCTTTTCTCCTTCTATATTTTCATGAATATTTATCTTAAATAAAGTGTAATTACTCTTTTCATTTAACAGAAACAAGCCAGCCATAAGTTCAATAATGTTTTTATTACATTTACAAACATGTTCTAAGATTTATTTGGGGCAAAAGCCATGGACTTTAGACAGTGCTGTCATACAGATTGATTGGCAGGGGAACGGGAAAAAAAAGAGTGCTACTGCAAAAGAGAGTCCAAGAGATGAGGATGACCTGGAGGATATGGGGAGGAAGAGCATGGGACGGTCAGCTTGATGGGTAGGCGGTCCTGAAATCGCCCACGGAGATACTTTGTTGTGAGAACAGAGTCCTATCAGAGCCTGGGGCCATGACGGGAGGGGATCAACATCTCTTTCGGAATGCGAAGGGTGTGCATACTTATGTGTTTCTGGGTGCACACAACTCTGCTCAGAACACACACACACAAGCATCAATACCCTCACGCACATGCACACACAAAAACAAAAATCTACCCTGAACTTCAAAGCGCTGACGCTGACGGGATGGACAACCACGATTAGTTAGGCATAGACATGAGCCATGTTCTGATCAGAGGTGAGAGGGCAAGGAGGGCGAGAGGATAGGAGAGGGGATAGTTCACAACTATACTACAAAATATCAGTGACAGTCATAAAAAAAAAGGACACCTAGAGGGCGTGCTGAATATCAGAGGGGAGCAGAATGGCGGTATAGTGGCGATGGGGGTCCGTTTTTTTTAAGCGGACTCTCATGGTGCTCAATCTCAAATCACTTCAAAGGCTCATCATTAAAGCTCTGCCTGGAGAGGAAACTCCCCCCACCCCCTCCATCCTCATCCTGCTCATCCCTCTTTTCTTCACTGTCTGTTGAGCTGTCTCGCTCACGCTCCTCCACTCAGCCATTAAAAAACAGCATGTGAACAAAAAAGTGAGAGAAAGGCAGCATGAGGAAGTGAAGATGGGACAAAGGAAGGCAGATCAAACAGCTCTTATGAGCGATAACCCTTTAATAGGATATAATGTCTTTTGTTGTTGCTCAAGCTTAATCAGTGCATATTGGGCTTGTCTCTTTGCCTTGATAGCAGTCCACAGATTGAACAAATAATTGTATTGATCATTAGTGTCTTAAAGAAATTTTATTTTGTAATTGGGTGCCTCTGCCTGTGCCTCTGTGCGATAGTACAAAAAAAAAAAAAAAAAAAAAAAAGTAAGGGTACAAGCAATGCAGACAAAAAAATGAGTGAAAGAGCGTTGGAGACCAAATGATGAGAAATAAAAATAAAAGTCTAGAACTTCCAAGAAAAAGAGCCTGCAACATAGCAAGCATTGCAGCCAATCCCTACAGAACTCTCTGCAACTCATTTCATGATGGTCCAATCAGTCACTCTTTTTGAGTAACAACATCGCAGCCAATCAAAATGTGCATTAACTTTCACTCATGATAAAAATACATTTCTGATTGGTCCCAAGCTGTACAAATACAGTATAGATAGTAAACATTTATTTTGTTTTACAGTAATACCCACTCATATTGATAATCTATAATGTACCGAATAAATAATGAAGTTTATGGCCAAAATGTACACTTGCCATATATCCAGTTTGCATTCATGTGAGTGGGAGCCAGCGAGCCTCTTTTAAAATATCCACATTCTTGGTTTTATTCTTATTTTCTCTGTCACGTACGGGGCTCGAGGGTGGACCCAAATGCACGACTCCAGAGACAGCAGACAGTACAGAGGAAACCTTTATTCGGTCCGAGGTCTGAGATCAGGCAGACAGTCCAAACAATCCGAAGTACTAGTACGGATGAGCTTACGAGGGTGGTCAGTGGACAGGCGTGGGTCGGTGCACGGAGATCAGAAGTCAGGAAAGCAGGAGTGCGGGAACGAGGCATGAAGAGCAACGATCTAGCGGAGTATCTGTCGTCCCCCGGGTCCTATATGTACTGGGTCTAATCAGTGGTCATGAGGCGCAGGTGTGCACCATCAGATTAGCTGGCCACGCCCAGCCCTGGCTGGAATCCAGGAGCATGACAGTACCCACCCCCCCTCAACGGCCGGCTCTGGACGGCCCAGGAGCATTAGGGTGAGCCGCGTGAAAGTCCCTGATGAGGGAGCAGTCCACGACGAAGCGGGAGGGGATCCAGGAGCGCTCCTCCGGGCCATATCCCTCCCAGTCCACCAGGTACTGGACCCCCCTTCCTCTGCGGCGGGAAGACAGCAACCGGCGCACAGTATACACCAACCCACCGTCAACCATGTGGGGGGGGGGGGGGACTTGAGCGGAGGAGCCAGCAACGACGTGCGATTCGGGCGAAGTCTGCTGACGTGGAACGTCGGGTGCACCCTCATCGACCTGGGCAGTTTCAGTGAGACGGCAACCGGGTTAATAACCTAGGAAATCGGAAATGGGCCAACGAACCTGGGAGCCAGTTTGCGGGATTCCGTCCGCAGCGGGAGATCCTTGGTGGAGAGCCACACTCGCTGTCCCACTCTGAACTTTGGCGCTGGCCTCCTCTTGCGGTCCGCTGCGGCCTTGTAAGCGCTGCTCGTACGCAGCAATGTCCTCCGCGCTGCTTCCCAGGTCCGTTTGCAGCGTCGCACCACTGTCAGGGCCGACGGGACCCCGGAGTCTGTGGCCAGTAGAGGAAACAGGGACGGAGGATAACCGTGCACGACATGGAGTGGAGCCATACCTGTTGAGGCGGACGGTAGAGAATTGTGGGCATACTCCACCCACTTAATGTGCTGGCTCCACGTGCTCTGGTCCCTGGAGGCCAGGCATCGAAGACCGGTCTCCAGCTCCTGATTTATCCTCTCAGTCTGGCCATTCGACTCCGGGTGATGACCCGATGTCAGGCAAGCAGACGCGCCGATGAGGTTGCAGAACTCCTTCCAGAAGCGAGCGCTGAATTGCGGACCCCTGTCCGAAACGATGTCCCGGGGTAGCCCATGATGACGGACGACCTCGTCTAACACCAGCTGGGCTGTCTGTTTGGCCAACGGGATCTTTGGAAGCGGCATGAAATGGACCATTTTGGAGAAACGGTCCACTACAGACAGGACCGCTGTGTTCCCTTGGGAGGGCAGCAGGCCGGTGACGAAGTCCAGCGCGATGTGTGACCACGGACGAAAAGGAGTGGACAGGGGTCGCAACTCACCAACGGGCCGTTGGCGGGAAGTCTTATTGGCCGCACACACCGGGCAGGCGTTGACGAACTCCCTTACGTCCTTGCTGAGGTTGGGCCACCAGAACCTTTGTTCCACCACTGAAAGTGTCTTTGCCATACCCGGGTGACAGACCATCTTGTTGGTATGAGCCCAGTTGATGACGTCTCCCCGCAGAAATGGGATGACGAAAAGGCGGCCCGACGGACAATCCGCGGGTGGCGGCATCTCTCCCAGCGCCTCCTTCACCCGCGACTCGATCACCCAGGTGAAACCGGACACGAAGCACACCACTGGCAGGATAGTAGCGGCGTCTGAATCCATGCGCCCTCCCTCGTGGACCCGCGAGAGTGCATCTGGCTTGCCGTTTTTGGAGCCTGGGCGGAAGGACACCTTAAAACGGAAGCGGGTGAAAAAGAGGGCCCACCTGGCCTGACGGCCATTCAACCTCTTCGCAGACTTCAGGTATTCAAGGTTCTTATGGTCCGTGAAGACAACGAACGGTACTTGCGAGCCCTCCAGCCAGTGCCGCCACTCCTCCAACGCGCTCTTGACCGCCAGCAGTTCCCGATCTCCCACGTCGTAGTTCCTCTCTGCCGTGGTCAACTTCCTAGACAGGAACGTGCACGGGTGGATCCTTCCATCCCTGGGACTCCTCTGCGACAAGACAGCTCCGATTCCTGAATTCGATGCATCCACCTCCACCACAAACTGGTTATCTGGGTCCGGAACAATGAGAACGGGCGCAGTAGTGAAACTTGCCTTTAGCCTGCTGAAGGCCTCCTGGCAGGTCCCGGACCACTCGAAGGTGGTATGTGGCGAGGTGAGCGCATGCAGAGAAGCAGCCACGGAACTGAAGTTCCTTATGAATTTCCTATAGAAATTGGCAAATCCCAAAAACCTCTGCACATCCCTCCTGTTGGTGGGGTAGGCCACCGCAGCACCGCGTCAACCTTCCCGGGGTCCATCCGTATCTCTCCCTCAGCCAGGACGAAGCCCAGCAAGGACACGGATGGCCGATGGAACTCACACTTATCCATATTCACGTACAATTGGTGCTGCTGCAGACGCCGGAGCACCTCTCTGACTTGTTGAATGTGAGAGGTTAGGTCTGCTGAAAAGATGAGAATGTCATCCAGGTATACAAAGACAGATCTATTCAGAAACTCCCGAAGCATGACGTTAATGAAGTTTTGAAAGACGGCCGGGGCGTTTGTCAGTCCAAAAGGCATCACAAGATACTCATAGTGCCCTGTGGGGGTGTTGAACGCCGTCTTCCACTCATCCCCTTCCCGAATCCGCACCAAATGGTAAGCGCTGCGCAAGTCGAGCTTGGTGAAGATCCGGGCTCCCTGAAGGAGTTTGAATGCTGTGGCGATCAGCGGCAAAGGGTACCTGTTCTTGACTGTGATGTCGTTCAGTCCTCGGTAGTCGACACAGGGTCGCAGCGTGGAGTCCTTCTTCTTGACAAAAAAAACCCCGCACCTGCTGGTGAGGATGAGGGGTGAATGAGTCCGGCTGCCAGCGAGTCCTCGATGTAGTCCCTCAAGGCTTGATGCTCTGGTCCTGTTAACGAGAACAGTTTCCCTCTGGGAGGAGAGGTGCCTGGCAGGAGTTCAATCGCGCAGTCGTATGACCGATGTGGCGGCAGAGACGTTGCCTTAGATTCAGAGAAGACCTCCCGTTGGTCATGGTAGCAGGAGGGCACCGCGGCCAGGTCCGGGGCGGTACTAGGTTCTGTTAGCCGAACCGGCGTGACTTGAATACCCCTGTCTTCCTGGACAGCGAAACAGCGACTGAGACAGTCCTCTCCCCAAGTCTTGATCTGACCCGTGGTCCAATCTATGTGCGGGTTATGTTCTTTAAGCCACGGGCTGCCCAAGATGATGTCGCTACTACGTGCGTTGAAGACATGGAAGCTAATACGCTCCGAGTGAGCGTCCGGAAAGCTCATACTTAGCATCTGAGTGTGTTGTGTAACCCGACAAAGGAACTTGCCGTTGGCGGCATAGGCGTGACGAAACCGTTGCGTGGGGAAGGTTGCTGCCCCCAGCTCTTCGACCATGCGGGGATTTATCAGGTTTTCTTCCGACCCAGAATCTATGAAAGCCGTCACAATGCATGAACGGGAGTCCGTTCCCAAGGTGAGGTGAAGAAGGGACCTCCCTGACCCCGCCGCGGTGTACCGCACACTCACCGGAGTAGAGATCCTGATGTCAGAGTGCTCTGGTCGAGTCGGGCAGCGGGCGATCAAGTGTCCCAAACGCCCGCAGTAAAAACAACGCCCCTCCCGTCGCCAGCGCAGACGCTCCTCCACTGGCCCGTCGAAACCCTCCACCTGAGTGGGTTCAGCAGTGGACGATCGGGCGGCAGCCGGACTGGAGCACTCCCTCTCTCCCTCAGTCATCACGGCTAGTTGATCCTCCATTACTAGTCGCTGGTCAACCTTGAGGGCCAACGCGATGAGTGCGTCCAGCGAGGGAGGAAGATCTACTGCAATGAGGAGTCCCCGGATTCGGGGGGAAAGCCCCTGGAAAAAGGCGTCGTGCAGGGCGTCCTCGTTCCATCGACTCTCAGCGGTTCAGATTAGGAACTCAATGGCGTAGTTGGACACGCAGCGACGTCCTTGACGAATCGTCATGAGCGAGGACGCCGCCTGCCGTTCCGGAGCCGCGCACTGGAAAACCTGGGTGAGCGCGCAGACGAAGCTCGCCCATGAGCGGCAGATCTCCGAGTTACGACTCCACTCGGCGGTGGCCCACGCCTCCGCCCTCCCCGTCATGTGGGAAATGACGAAGGCGATCCGGGAGCGGTCCGTGGGAAAAGCGGACGCTTGCAGCTCAAAGTGGAGATCGCACTGCGCCAGGAAGGGCTTGACGTTACCGGAGTCGCCTGAGAACCGCTCTGGTCGAGAGAGCGGAGTGATGCCGGCACGGGGAGGCACAGGAGCGGCCGCGCTAGCTTGAGAGGCTAGCCACGGTTCCAGCTGGGCGCAGAGCTCCTGGATCTGGTGAGTCATACCCTGGAGAGCAGCCTCTTGCTCGCCCAGGCGTTTGCCCTGCTCTTGCAGCGCACGGCGGATGGCTTCGGAGTCGGCTGGGTCCATGTTCTGGTTAGATCGGTCTGTCACGTACGGGGCTCGAGGGTGGACCCAAATGCACGACTCCAGAGACAGCAGACAGTACAGAGGAAACCTTTATTCGGTCCGAGGTCTGAGATCAGGCAGACAGTCCAAACAATCCGAAGTACTAGTACGGATGGGCTTACGAGGGTGGTCAGTGGACAGGCGTGGGTCGGTGCACGGAGATCAGAAGTCAGGAAAACAGGAGTGCGGGAACGAGGCATAAAGAACAACGATCTAGCGGAGTATTTGTCGTCCCCCGGGTCCTATATGTACTGGATCTAATCAGTGGTCATGAGGCGCAGGTGTGCGCCTTCTGATTAGCTGGCCACGCCCAGCCCGAGCTGGAATCCAGGAGCATGACATTCTCCAATGTCTACTCTCTTTTGCATTCTGCTTTTTCCTGAACTATTACTTTACCTATAACTGGCCCGATGTTAATGGTATCCAGATACTGCATCTGTATTTGTTTTGCACTTACAAGCCACCGTACCTGGTGGGAAACTATAGTATACTAGCATTTTACGGTTTCCATTTCCATTTTCCTCTAACAGATTTATCCAGACAAATATGTTTTTATTTTTGAAATTCTGTACCTTATTGTTGGCCTGTTTATTTTGTTAGATTTTTGTTTTCCAAATAGAGTGCTCCCATTTTTCTCAGGTTCATTCAATTCATCTTTCCGCCAAGGCCCTTGCGTGACACGCATCCAGCCGTTGAACTAAAAGTATCAACCTGCAACAGTATGTCAAAACTGACAAATATCAACCATGAAACAGCAGGATGTTAGTTACAGATCTTCTGTTGGATCTCATTAGATCGCTCAGTAATAGTGAGGAAAATAAGTATTTGAACACCCTGCTATATTTCAAGTTCTCCCACTTACAAATAATGAAGAGGTCTGAAATTTTCATAGTAGGTGCATATCCACTGTGAGAGGGATCATCTAAAAAGAAAAATCCAGAAATCACAGGACTTGATCAATGACCTGAAAAGAGCTGAGACCACTGTTTCAAAGGTAACTGTTGGTAATACACTTCGAAGTCATGGTTTGAAATCATGCATATGGCACGGAAGGTTCCCCTGCTTAAATCAGCAGATGTCAAGGCCAGTCTTAAATTTGCCAACGAGCATTTGGATGATACAGAGGAGCCATGGGAGAAAGTTTTGTGGTCAGATGAGACCAAAATGGAACATTTTGGTCATAATTCCACTAACTGTGTTTGGGGGAAAACAGATGATGAGTTCCATCCCAAGAGCACCATCCCTACTGTTAAGCATGGGGGTGGTAGCATCATGCTTTTGGGGTGTTTTTCTGTACATGGGACAGGGCGACTGCATTGTATTAAGGAGAGGAGGACCGCGGGCATGTATTGTGAGATTTTGGGAAACAACGTCTTTCCCTCAGTCAGAGGAGCGAAGATTGGTCACGGCTGGGTCTTTCAACATGACAATGACCCAAAGCACACAGCCAGGAAAACCAAGGAGTGGCTCCGTAAGAAGCATATCAAGGTTCTGGCGTGGCCTAGCCAGTCTCCAGACCTAAACCCAATAGAATTCTTTGGAGGTGAGCTGAAACTTTGTGTTTCTCAACGACAGCCCAGAAACCTGTCTGATCTCAAGAAGATCTGTGTGGGTGGGCCAAAATCCCTCCTGCAGTTTTTGCAAACCAGGTGAACAACTACAGGAAACTTTTGACTTCTGTAATGGCAAACAAAGGCTACTGTACCAAATATTAACATTGGTTTTCTTAAGTGTTCAAATACTTATTTGCAGCTGTATCACATAAATAAATTGTTAAAAAATCATGCATTGTGGTTTCTGGATTTTTCTTTTTAAATTATCTCTCGAACAGTGGACATGCGCTTACGATGAAAATTTCAGACCCCTCTATGATTTCTAAGTGCGAGAACTTGCAATATAGCAGGGTGTTCAAATACTTATTTTATTCAGTGTACACCTAAATCTTCCACATACTGCTTGTGTGCAGTTCATTTGCCTATTGAAAACTGTGCTAATTCTGCAACATAGTGGACAATATAATGGTGGTCTTTCTACCAGGGTTATCGTCTTTTAATTTTCCTTAATGTTGTATGAGCCAAATGGTTGACTTGCACAGAGGAACATTTCAACAGCAAGCGGTACAGCGATGAAGAATGTGTAAGCAGTGACTGAAAGTTAAACAGTACAGTCAGAACTGGGAATCAGAAAGGCAGGAATTGAATGACTGCTCAAGTATGAAATTACCATGACATATTCTTACTCTGGCAGCACAGTAGGGTAATGGTTAGCAAGTATATCCCACAGTGGAAAGTCAATCTTCTCTGGACTTTGAATGTTCTCCCTCTTGTTTAGGGTTTCTAACGGCTGCATTCTCAAAACATTCTCAAAACATACATTTTAACTGAACTGAAGAGTCCAAAATTTACAAATATGTTAATGTGAGTGTGAATGGTTATTTGTTGATTTGTGACCTGTGATTGGTTGGTTTATATTTAAAAAAAAAAAATGAGGATAAGAAATATAGAAATGGATCGATGAATGGATGGAAGCAATCTGTATATTTTCTTTATTCTTTCCAAAGAACGACAAATATTACTGCTGTACTGAGAAGTCAAGACAGGAGCTCACAGTACTGTGCGATATTTAAACAATATTTATCTTATACAACGGAATGGGCAACACAATTGAAGGAAAAATTGTGACAGAAACAGCTTTATTTTTTTAAATACTGCATGTTTTCGATAGATTTGAGATACAACTGTTTTGAGTTATGAGCATGGTCAGGGAAGAAATAAAACTTGTATCTCGGTGTATCACTGGACTGGTCCATTGTTTTGACATTCATGAAGGGTACATCTTGTTACAGAAGGGTTATCCTCATCGAAAACTATGTAGATACTTGACGTGGAGGAACTCGCAATCGGAGTGGAATGTTCCGGGAGGCATTCCAGATGTAAGTAACGGCAATTGAATTGTTTCCCAACTGGCCAATAAGCAACACAAGACGCCAGCTGCAATGAAAAACTGGGTCATCTCATAGTTTCTAGAACATCGCGTTAAAGGATTCCAAATGCTAATTGGAAATAAATTACATTAATTTATATTCTAAATGCCATCATAGGATGCAGTCATCTTTTGAGAAAATATGGTATAATATGTAACCATCCCGTTTTGTTTCCTATCATGGTTGACCCCAATAGGAGTCTTTTGTTTATTAAAAAAATGGGATTTCTCAATATTTTAAACCTGCACCGTTTTAAAATACAGAAGTCAAAATGTTCAAAATCCTATTCAGATGTATCTGTATTGATGGCGTAAGATGTGCAGAACATGTTACTGACCTATTGCCACCTTAAGTCCTATTTAATCCATTTACTACGACTTGAGAATCTTAGAATCAGTCCCAAATGTTGACTCTAAAGAATCATGACGTTTTATATGCTGGTGTCACGATTTGGCTTAGCAAAACGTGAAGTTGAGCCTACACTTTGACTCCTTTGCTAAACTGTCCTGGTCAGCGAGGTGCCGCATGTCCAGCCGAGTGGGTCTCTGGCTTAAATGCTCCAGCCATGGGCTTTTATGAGGCCTGACAGCTTGTTTATCTTGGATGGCGTTTCTTTGACATTTCTGCATGGTTTGATGCTGACTACCAGTTTATAGCTGGCAGCTTGATTAAATTAACTGCTGCTACAAAGAGAACAGAAGAAAAGAAAGGCTGGGGTACAAGATGAAAATGGATCATAACAGAAAAAGAGAAAAAAACTATATATTAAACTTAAACTACTAGATTCAATATACCCCATCTCTTTCTGACAGAACTACTGTGTAACCTTGTGACCTTTACATTTATATAAACAAGCAAAATTTGAATTCTGGTTGCACTTTGACAGGGCAAACAAACATGTCCCCTTGTGCTCAGGAGAAAACGACTTTTCCTATTGGTTCACCATTCCACCTCCCACTATATACAGTACATATCCCTTGTCAAGGGTATAGTTCTACTAGGAAAATAGCACATTTATATCATTTTTGACCATACTGGCCTGGTTCTATAGAAAAAGACAAGAAAAGAGGAGTTCATCTAAAACAACACGAGACACAATGCATGCATGTGAGTGTAGCCATTTGGAAGATGCATTGGTGCATGCTGGCCCAGCTCTCTTGACTGTCATATTAAAAAAATAATAATAATACGAAATACAGGTCTTTTCCATTAGCAAGAAGGTCACAGCTTGTCTTTTTCTTTCCGTGCTATCCTGTTACAGTAGCTCTATTCATGTACTACTTAGCACACATGGATCGCATGCACATTGTTTGGCAAAATTCCATCAAGCAATACTTTTCAGTTCAACTTTCGACAGCGGTGTGCAAGGATCCTGTTGTTTCCACTGTGAGATTTGTAACCAGTGCTGTAATAGCTGTGTCGATATAAATATCAAGGAAATAAGCAAAGAAGACTGACAAGCATCGTAAATAAAGGACAGATATTTTTGTTTTTTTATCTTGGCATGAAGATGTCAATATTTGACCCCCCCAAAAAACAGTTAATTCGTATTCTCTCAAATGTAACTTTAGAAAAAGTAAGTAATCATTATTTTTCTTGATCAAATCAAATCAAGGACCACACTTTGAGAGATGTAATCCCATGCACACATTTTATAGTATTTCATTTTTCATGTTGTGCAACAAGTTCATTTGAAGAAGAAGAATGAAGTTTCTAAATCCGTTTCTATACGTGTTCTGAAAACATCTCGACAGATTCTCATATAATTTTGCATTTCACAAAAGAGGACATATAATGAAGAAAATAAGTATTTGAACACTCTGCTATATTGTAAATTGTCCCATTTAGAAATCATGCATGGGTCTGAAATTTTCATCATAGGTGCATGTCCACTTTGAGAGAGAGATAATCTAAAAAGAAAAATCCAGAAATCACAATGTATGACTCTTTAACGATTTATTTGTGTGGTACAGCTGCAAATAAGTGTCATGATCCTGCTGCTCCAGCCTGGGCTGTGCGGGTGCCCGCGCGGTTGCGCAGATTGGGAGGCGCACACCTGCGCCTCATGCGGGCTGATTCGCCTGTGTATTTATATGTCCCCGATGACAACTGGTCCTCGCCAGTTCGTTGAGCTTCATGTCCCGTTCGAGTGCTCCGGTATCCCTGATCGACAACCCGTGTATACCGACCTTCGCCTGTTCTCCGACCAACCTTGTAAGCCTGACTCCTTTGATACTTCTGCCTGCTTTGATCGTTCTCCCGTGTACCGACTCCTGCCTGCCCGCTCACCTGCTCTCTTCGCCCAACGTCCCAACTACCGCTGCTGCACCTGACTGCCTGCCCGATCCCCGACCTCGGCATATAATAAACGTTTCTTCCTGAACTACCTTGCATCGTCCGAGTCCTGCATTTGGGTCCTACTCCCGTTCCGATGGGACGTGACAATAAGTATTTGAACACATGTCTATAAGCTAGAATTCTGACCCTCAAAGACCTGTTAGTCCGCCTTTAAAGGTCCACCTCCACTCCATGTATTATCCTAAATCAGATGCACCTGTGTGAGGTCGTTAGCTGCATAAAGACACTTGTCCACCACATACAATCAGTAAGGCTCAAACTTGTAACATGGCCAAGACCAAATAGCTGTCCTAAGACACCAGAGACAAAATTGTACAACTACACACAGGTGGAAAGGGCTATGGAGAAATTGCCAAGGAGCTTGGTGAAAAAATGTCCACTGTTGGAGCAATCATTAGAAAATGGAAGAAGTTAAACATGACAGTCAATGTCAATTGGAGTGGAGCCCCATGCAAGATATAGTGACCTAGTGAGGTCTCAATGATGCTTAGAAAGGTGAGGAATCAGCCCAGGACTACACAACAGGACTTTTGTCAACGGCCTAAAAAAACCTGGGACTACCGTTTCCAAGGTGACTGTTGGAAATACACTAAGAAGTCATGGTTTGAAATCATGCATGGCACGGAAGGTTCCCTTGCTTAAACCCCCACATGTCAAGGACTATCTTAAGTTTGCCAATGACCATTTGGATGATACAGAGGAGTCATGGGAGAAGGTTTTGTGGTCAGATGAGACCAAAATGGAACTCTTTGGTCATTATTCCACTAACTGTGTTTGGTGGAAGATGAATGATGAGTTCTATCCCAAGAATACCATCCCTACTGGGAAGCATGGGCGTGGTCGCATCATGCTTTGGGGGTGTTTTTCTGCACATGGGACAGGACGACTGCACTATATTAAGGACGGGATGACCGCGGCCACGTATTGTGAAATTTTTGGGGACAACCTCTTCCCTGAGTTAGAGCATTGAAGATGGGTCGTGGCTGGGTCTTTCAACATGACAAAGACCCAAAGCACACAGCTAGAAAAAACAAGGAGTGGCTCCATAAGAAGCATATCAAAGTTCTAGCATGGCCTAGCCAGTCTCCAGACCTAAACCCAATAGAAAATCTGTGGAGGGAGCTGAAACTCCGTGTTTCTCAGCGACAGCCCAGACACCTGTCTGATCTAGAGAAGATCTGTGTGGAGGAGTGGGCCAAAATCCCTCCTGCAGTGTTTACAAACCTGGTGAACAACTACAGGAAACGTTTGACCTCTGCAAGTGCAAACAAAAACATCTGTACCAAATATTAATTTCTTTAATACTTATTTTCTTCACTGTATCGACACCATCAGTGAGCTGGAATTGATCCCGCACTGCCTACCATATTTAGTCCACCCCGGTTCTATTGTGTTTCCCACACCAAGAACTTTACCTAATCCCTTAAAGCCACATATCCTTTGAATCGTTATATCCATTATATTTTCACACAAGTAGTATGTGATTTGTGTATCTTATGTGCTGACTGTGTTTATTTGATAGCTTTTATCTGACTTAAACTTTAACATAAATTAAGCAGTATGTAAATTGTGCATCTTATGTGTTGACTTTGTATATTTGATTGCCTTTATTTGACTTTAACTTTAACATAGACTAAGTAGTGTGTGAAATGTGTATCTTATGTGCTCACTTTGTTGATTTGATTGCTTGTTTTTGTCTATCTTGAGCCCGATGGGCAGCACATTATTGTGCTTATCTGTCGGCCGGTCCCAAGCCCTGATAAATGCAGAGGGTTGCGGCAGGAAGGGCATCCAGCGTAAAACTGTGCCAAACATATATGAGCGTTCATCAAATGACTTCCATAACTGATAGGTCGTGACCCGGGCTAACTACGCCCGCCCCCGGCACTGTTAATTTGCAAAGCGTAGGTAGAAATTCAGGTAATGTAAGTCGAAGACAAAAAAAGAGGAGGAAAGCGACTTAGCTGGGAGAAGAATAGGCATGCACAGTCCCTACAACTGTGTGTTGGGACTTTGAATGTTGGGATTATGACAGGAAAAGTTCAGGAGTTATTTGACATGATGATTAGGAGAAAGATTGATGTTTTGTGCATCCAAGAGAGCAAGTGAAAAGGTAGTAAGGTTAGAAGCTTAGGAGCAGGGTTTAAATTCTTTTACCATGGAGTAGATGGGAAGAGAAATGGAGTAGCGGTTATTTTAAAGGAAGAGCTGGCTAAGAATGTCTTGGAGGTGAAAAGAGTATCAGATCGAGTGATGAGGCTGAAATTTGAATTGAGGGTATTGTGTATAATGTGATTTGCGGCTATGCCCCACAAGTAGGATGTGACCTTGAGTTGAAATGGAAATTTTGGAAGGAACTAGATGACGATGTCCTGAGCATCCCAGAGAGAGAGAGAGAGAGTTGTGATTGGTGCACATTTCAATGGACATGTTAGTGAAGGAAACAGTGGTGATGAAGAAGTGATGGGTAAGTACGGCATTCAGCAAAGGAACTTTGAGGGTCAGATGGTTGTGGACTTGTCAAAAAGGATGGAATTGGCAGCGGTGAACATTTATTTCCAGAAGAGACAGGAACATAAAGTAAGATACAAGAGCGGAGGTAGGAGCCGGCAGGTGGATTATATTTTGTGCAGATGATGTAAACTGAAGGAGGTTACTGATTGTAAGGTTGTGGTTGGAGAGAGTGTAGTTCGACAGCATAGGATGGTGGTGTGTAGGATGACTGTGGTACCGGGTAGGAAGATTAAGAAGACAAAGATGGAGCAGAGAATCAGGTGGTTGAAGTTGAGGAAGGAAGAATGCTGTGCGGCCTTTCAGAAAGAGGTGATACAGACTCTCGATGGACAGGAGGAGCTCCCGGAAGACTGGAATACTACAGGCGAGGTACACAGAGAGACAGGCAGTAGAGTACTTGGGGTGCCTTCTTGTAGGAAAGAGGAGAAGGAGACTTGGTGGTGGAACCCCAAAATACAAGACGTCATCCAAGGAAAGAGATTAGAGAAGAAGAAGTGGGACATGGAGAGGACGGAGGAGAGGTGATTAAGGATAGCGATGGAAATATGTTGACAGGTTCCAGTAGCGTGCTAAGTAAGTGGAAAGAGTACTTTGAGAAGTTAATGAATGAAGAGAATGGAAGAGAAGGTAGAGTCGAAGAGGCAAGCGTGAATGACCAGGAAGTGGCAATGATTAGTAAGGGGGAAGTTAGAAAGGCACTGAACAGAATGAAAAATGGAAAGACGGTTGGTCGTGATGACATTCCAGTGGAGGTATGGAAGCAATTTGGAGGGATGGCTGTGGAGTTTTTGACCAACTTATTCAACAGAATACTAGCGGGCCGAAAGATGCCTGAAGAATGGAGGAAAAGTGTGCTAGTACCCATTTTCAAGAACAAAGGGGATGTTCAGAGCTATGGAAACTATAGAGGAATAAAGAGGATGAGCCACACAATGAAGTTATGGGAAAGAGTAGTGGAGGCCAGACCCGGGACAGAAGTTAGTATCTGCGCGCAACAGTACGGTTTCATACCGAGAGAGTACCACAGATGCATTATTTGCCTTGAGGATGCTTGTGGAAAAGTACAGAGAAGGTCAGAAGGAGCTCCATTGTATCTTTGTAGACCTACAGAAAGCCTATGACAGAGTACCAAGAGAGGAACTGTTGTATTGCATGCGCAAGTCCGGAGAAATACATTAGAATAGTACAGGACATGTATGAGGGCAGCAGAACGGGCGGTGAGGTGTGTCAGAAGAATTTAAGGTGGAGGTGGGACTGCATCAGGGATCTGCTCTGAGCACCTTCCTGTCTGTGTTAGTAATGGATAGGCTGACAGATGAAGTTAGATTGGAATCTCCTTGGACGTTGGTATTAGCAGATGATATTGTGATCTGCAATGAAGCAGGGAGCAGGTGGAGGAAAATTTAGAAAGATGGAGACACGCACTGGAAAGGAGAGGAATGAAGATTATCTGAAGTAAAACAGAATGTATGTGCTTGAATGAGAGGGGCGGAGGGGGAAGAGTGAAGCTCCAGGGAAAAGAGATAATGAGGATGGATGACTTCAAATACTTGGGGTCAAGAATACAGAGCAATGATGAGTGTGGTAAGGAAGTGAAGAAACGGGTTCAAGCGGAGTGGAACATTTGGCGGAAGGTGTCTGGTGTTCTATGCGACAGAAGAGTAGACAGAGGAACTGTGGTACTGCATGTGCAAGTTTGGTGTAGCAGAGAAATATGTTAGAATAGTTCAGCACAGGCAAGAGAATAGCAGTGAGATGTGCCATTGGTGTGTCAGAAGAATTTAAGGTGGAGGTGGAACTGCATCAGAGATCCGCACTGAGCCCCTTCCTGTTTGCGGTAGTAATGGCTAGGTTGACAGATGAGGTTAGATTGGAATCCCCTTGGACTATGATGTTCGCAGATGATATTGTGATCTGCAGTGAAAGCAGGGAGAAGGCGGAGGAACAATTAGAAAGATGGAGCCACGGACTGGAAAGGAGCGGAATGAAGATTAGCCGAAGAAAAACAGAATATATGTGCATGAATGTGAGGAGCTGAGGATGAGTAAAGCTCCAGGGTGGAACAGGCGGAAGGTGTCTGGTGATCTATGCGACAGAAGAGTCTCCGCTAGGATGAAGGGCAAAGATTAGAAAATAGTGGTGAGGCCGACCATGATGTACAGATTAGAGACGGTGGCACTGAAGAAACAACAGGAAGCAAAACATGAGGTAGCAGAAATGAAGATGCTCTGGTTCTCGCTTGGAGTGAACAGGTTGGATAGGATTAGAAATGAACTCATTCGAGGGACAGCCAATGTTGGATGTTTTGGAAACAAGGTTAGAGAGAGCAGACTTAGATGGTCTGGACATGTTCAGAGACGAGAGAGTGAGTATATTGGTTGGAAGGTGCTGAGGATGGAGCTGCCAGGCAAATTAGCGAGAGGAAGACCAACAAAAAGGTTGATGGATGCTGTGAGGGAGGACATGAGGACAGTGGGTGTTAAAGAAGAAGATGCACGAGATAGGCTTAGATGGAAAAAGATGACACGCTGTGGCGACCCCTAACGGGACAAACGAAAAGAAGAAGAAGGTCAAAATTGACACAAGGACTTTGTAGAGTGTGAATGGAAAGTTCTGCCTTACACCAGCTTGGATTGGCTCAACACTGGCACTGCCACTATAAACTATTTAAAATAGATCAGGAGTGGGCGAACTCAACAGCCCAATATTTAAAATAATGTATTTTTTAAGAAAATATGAGAAGTCTTTATTTTTATTGTTCAGTAATTTAGTAAAACAAATGTTTCTTCGAGCCTTTTCAATTCATATGTAAGATGGCTCATTGATAAAATTTGATGATGAACAATGCATCATTTATGTAATTAAGTAAATAAATGAAAACAATAATTACATTTTTGCTCACCAATTTTAGGGAAGGTAGTGATTTACGTGATTATCTGTGTTTTTGTACATCGCTCACAGGAAATAAATCTGTTGTCCCACTGTGAGCAATTAGTCTGTTTTCTGCCATTATATCTTGTACTGCTTGACAGTGTGCAACTCAATGCAAGATTAATCCCTAACATTTCTCTAATATCCTTCATAACAGTGTAAGATTAGGTCACTAAATGATAGGGTGGAGACCATAACCACATCATTCATTCATCTGCATATACTCATGGTAATAAAATAGGTATTAACGGTGTACCTGTACATGGGCTTTTACACAATAGACAGTCAACCTTTATTGTGTTAGTTCTTGTCCGTGCTTTTAGCTATCTATGTCCAATTTCCCAGCCACTTATCCTCACAAGAGTCATGGGATTGCTGGAGCCTATCCCAACTAGCAACAGGCGATGGGTGGATTACACCATTAAAGGTCAAATGTCATCCCTATAAACATTCTAAAATAGATATTGTAATGAAAAATACATATAACATTATTCATTACAATTTCTATACAAAAAATAAATATGAGCGGAGAGCGCGTCATCCATGCGCAATGTTGTGGAATAACATTCAATGACATCAAAGTGGTCATCATATTGGCTGCATTCCCCGTCTGTGACGTCACCCAGGCATTCGCCATTGAAAACACGCGGTGGACCCTACTATGGGAAACAAACACGCCCCTTCTGACACGGAAGCTCTTTTTGAAAAGGAGAATGCCACACAACCGAGTAAAGTTACCGGGGCAATATTACCCTCTTGTTTTGCGCCATATTCAGATTATATACGATCACAGCCAAACCACCTCCCCGTCCGATCTACTTCCGCGGTGGAGATTAGCCATCGCGGCTCATCGCAGCCGGCCGGTGTGGCTCATTTTCTGCGCCAAGGTGGCTTATCACTGAGCCAAGCCGGGCTGCTTTAGGGCGTTGTTCATAGCCACCGCAGTACGCGATGAACAACACCATCGAGCCGGGGCGCTTAACTGCGTTGTCGTTGCACGCAGCTGAGTGAGGCATTGTCGGTAGCGTTCTAGCACGATGCGCAGCCTTCGCTGGCGACGCGACGCAGCTGCCTTCTCTAGCGAAGCGACTCAGCAGCCTTCGCCGGCGAGCCCGACGCCATCCAACCTGCACATCGACATATTTAGCATGCCTGTTATACGTACGCGGATCCTTTGTTACGTTATGAGAGACCGATTACGTGGTCTGCCCCAAACTATTATTTTGTTTTAGTAGCTGTATACACACCTACCTGTCATTTGGAACCCATGAAGCTGTCGTCCTCTGCATCCGTGCAATCCATTTTTCACAACGAACTGGGTCTCTTGCAAACTTATGAAGGGTAAATCCATCCTCCCGAGTGTTCAAGCCATGTCGAGCAATGCAACGAGTTGGTATTTTGGCTTACACAAAGGAACAACGAGCTACCTTCCCGGAGGTAAAACTAATCGAAACAAACGAGTCTGTCATGATCCTGCCGCTTCAGCACCAGCTGTGCAGGTGCCCACGCGGCTGCGCTAATTGGGAGGCACACACCTGCGCCTCATGCAGGCTGATCATCCCCTGTATATATAGGACCCGGTGTCGACTGGTCCTCCGCCAGTTCATTGAGCACTCTCGTATTCCTGATTGAACCTGTGTGTACTGACCTTCGTCCGTTCTCCGACCAACCCCGTAAGCCTGACTCCTTTGAGACTTCTGCCTGCGTTGATTGTTTCCCCGTGTACCGACTCCTGCCTGTCCGCTCATCTGTTCTCATCGCTCGACGTCCCAACTACCGCTGCTGCACCGGACTGCCTGCTCGATCCCCGACCTCTGAATACAATAAACGAGTCTCTTCTTGAACTACCTTGCGTCTTCCGAGTTCCTGCATTTGGGTCCTACTCTCGTTTCCGATGGGACGTGACAGAGTCCACTTGAGGGTGGTTCCGCTGTGTACATCACTTCCTGCTTCTTCTCGAAAACAAATCCCTCGAGAGGATTTTCATAGTGGGAGTTACAAAAAGCTGTATACGTCATGTTTTGTGGTGAAAAAACGCATGGGTCCATGTCAGCTGCCGTTTTTTCATTAATAACATACTAAAAATTATGCATTTCATGACAGGGCTCTTTAACTGGTCACCAGTCAGTCACAGGGCATTATCGACACCATCACAGAGCAGGAATCAATCCCAGGCTGCCCACAGCAAAGTGAGGCTTGTGTACGACTACAGCATCAGTGAACCTTGCTTACAGCTACTTGAAACACATATCAAGTGATGTGCGATGCACTCGTATTAATATTAATGATAGGAAAACATCAGAGGTGAAAAGCACTGACCAGCCCACTCTAATATAAATTGGTCTTTTGAATATCAGATGACTCCCGTCTTGCTCTTAAATGAGCTGATCATAAAACCCAATCTTGATATGATAGATCTTTTGGGAGATTTGGTTTAAACCAAATGCATATTTTAGTTGAAATTAAGTTTTTCCCCCAAACTTTGAACTCACATGTTGCATGTTCTTCTTAAAAAAAAAAAAAGGTGGTGGCGTCCCCCTTGTCTCTGAATCTAATCTTATTTTAAATTATGCAAATAATCTAAATGTGATCCTAACCACCACTGCCGATTTACCTAGCACTTACCTACCACTCTCCTAACAATTTTTTTACTCAAAAAAATTCTTCGCTTAGAAATTAGATGAAATGCACTCTACTCAAACCCATTGAAAGCCTTTCATTAGTGAGACTAATATGGGCAATAACGCCCAATCAACACAGAAACATTGTGTACCTGCAAAATAATTTTAGCATTTTGACATTTTGCTCACACGGAACTCACATTTTGTGGGCCCAAAAACGATCATTTTTTAAACTAGGTCCCGAAGTGGATGGATGTAAGAAACTCTTAACATTCCCGTTACTGTTAAAAGCATTATAGCACCACTTCAGGCCTGGAATATAAAACACAGTGTTTCAGCATCTTTGTGTGAACTGTGACTGTTCAGTGGTGTTTTTCCATTCTGGTATAGTTAATTGACTCTTGCTGGGATTTAATGAAAGTAGTTTGAAAAGTGGGCTTTGGCTCTATAGTTTAGAGCAGGGGTGCTCAATGCATCGAGCGCGAGGTAGTCTTGGTCGATTGCGGAAGGGCCTGCCAAAAATAAAATATAAAAAAAACGTCATCCAATGTTTCGTCTAAACTGCACTCTCACTCTCTTCGTAGATATCCTGCGTTGCGCGCAAAAAAAAAAAAAATCCAATGTAAATTGAAAGTTTAACATCCAGCTATTCAGATTGTAGCATTTTGCAATGTGATTCAATGAGTGAGGGATGACTGGTTGTTACATCCAATGGCACAATTCACATATGTACTTTAAAAAAAAATGAAAAGAAGCCACGAGTTTTTCTTAGGCAGCACACGGAACTTTCTCGAACAACAATCGCTACTCCGCCGCACTCTCTTTTTCCTAGTTTACCTTACACTCGCCCACCCCCCTTCTTAAAGACGTGCACTCATAATTACAAATGTTACAGTACTTACGCAGCCCATCAATGTGTTTTATAATGACAGTGTCCACCGCCGCTGCTTTAGTTAGCAACACAGTCTGGGTAACAGAGCAAAGATGAGCTAAACGTGGTGCTTATGTTTACTTTCGATATTAATGGAGAAAGTTAAAAAAGAAATGCTGTTGTTTTAAGATGCAATGACTGTCGGAGTTTGTGAATCATCAAAAAAAAGTGGTTAAATTGGATGATATTTTTGCTTTTCTGAGTGGGAAAGGTCTGGTCTGAAGCCAAAGTAGAACGTGTAGGATGAGATGGTGTGTAACTTTAAAATTCCACCTTCACACAGCCTGATCCAGGATGAAAGCACACACAAAAAGCGAAACACAAAAACCTAATTATGTATTTAAATATAGGAGGCAACATAACATGAACCTTAAAACGGTTTGGGAGCATCATCGTCATCACCCCACATCCCCCGACCCACCCCTGTCGCTGTCGGTAGCTTGCGAGAGGCTGGTTGCTTGAAAAGAACATCTTGGGGTAAAAAAAGTCTGGGCACCCCTGGTTTAGAAAAAATTATGGCTATTAAATGTGCTCTCATATGCCTAACATGCAAAAATTAGCGTCTAAAAGAATCAAAGATGTTGTGACTACAAAGAGTAGTTGGGTGCTATGCTGAGTCCATAACCAGTAAATATGTTGTAGAACCGCAGGGTGAGAACTAAAACAAAGTTACTAGAGCCACCGGCTATTAGGCCACAATGTTTATTCAGTAGTGTTGTTTCAACTTATAGGTACAATACTGTCAGCTTTTTGTAAGACTTAAAAATGAAAAAAAAATGTTACCATTACAGTCATCCATGCACACTGAATCCCAGTCGAGCTATTTCGACTCCTTCCTCATGCTCACTGTGAGCATGACCTTATCCCAATGGTAGGCACTTTGAAGGTTTAAAACATTTGTGAATATACATTATATATACTGTATTTATATATCTTTCAATATACTAATAAGCTATCGGGAGGTCAGGCCTCTCTAATTAAGAGAAAGAAAAAAACAAACAAAAAAAGGGACGTGGAAAACAAAAATCAGAAATAGCCACAAAGGAGAGTCAGTTTGGGAACAGGAATAAAAGTGAGTCTTTGGGTTTGTCAACTTAGTTCAATACCTTACTTCCTGTATGACAAAGAAGGACACCGAAGGGACAGCAAATATGTATGCTCACAGAATGAGCAGTCATGGGAGGGATGTTAAAAATTTGAATAAATGAAACGGTGTACTTTATATCATTGTGCACGGAAAAACAGAAACATCAAACCTGAATATACCCAGTTGAACATATTTAGCTTCTGATTAAGTTGAGTACTGTAAAATTTGTGAAAAACATTCCACTTGTGTCTCTTCCACAAAAAATATATTTAAAGTTCAGGAATTACATGCTAGGTGTGTCTGTTTGTTTCAGTGTTATGTGCGATGCATGTGGCCTGGTGTTTCTGTCCAGTGAGGCTTTTCACTGAGCAGGTCTTTGGGCCCAAAAGCGTCAAGATGGGTACAAAGCAGGAAGTGGGGCAGGTCATTGATGGCTAAACTGGCCGTGCTCCAGACTGACTAGAAAGAAGGTGGGCGGGATGGTAAACAGAGAGGAAAAGAGGCCAGGGAAGGGGAGAAGGATGCTAGTTTGGTGAGGGTGCAGTCAGTTATACATTGAGGAAGGTGGTTGTAGGCCGAAATAATAATAATAATAGACTAAAAAAATGGTGTGCAATTTGAAAGACAAAGCCTTTTTCTTTTTTAGAACCCTGACACACCGTTCCTCCATGTTATACTAATTCCTGGTTATGGTAATAAAATGTCCAAAAAAAAAGAAAATGCGGAGAATAACAAAATAACAAGACGTGATGTAATGCTCACCTTTGTTCAAAAATAGGTTTAGAGCAAAAAAATAAAAATAAAATAAACATTGCAACCTGAAGGGAGAAAATTTACATTGACTATTAACAACGTTAATGTGAAGACAAAAGCGCTTCATCAAAACTACAAAGGCATTTTTCAACATCAGAGAAAAGATAAATTAATGTAATACAACTTTAGAGATCAACATCAGACATGCTAAGACAAAATAAAAAAGAAATAAAGTAGAATTGATACATTATAATTATATTCAATTATTTCCACTTTGAATTTTTTTTCTTTACAAATAACATACTGCTACAGTTAAAAGTAGTCAGTGACTAAACACAAGCTCCTTAGACAGAAGACAAATGCAGTTTATTTTCTCACCTTTACAGATCCTGTTTGTGTTATTTTTTTAACCTTTTCATCAAACACACTGACAGTTGCCATAAAACGATGAAAGCTTGTATTTTTTTCAAACAAAAGAAGGGAAAAAGATCTTAACAATATGTTATGCAAAAGCTTTCCATTATGCTATTTTTCTTTAAATCAATATTGTAACTTATTGTTGTTTCTCGTGTTGGCGGTTGCCATGGGCGGCAGCTCAGGCAGCCTCTTGTGATTTGTTGATCCCGTGACAGGTGGGAGTGACTTTTATGCATAAAACTCCTTGGTTGGGGCCTTCTGATAGGCTGCCCCGGAAGGTTTCCTCTCACCCAGGTCATAGCTGCCCTCGTCCTTCTTCCTCATGCGGTAGACCAGGAGTAGGATGAGGAAGATGGCGAATAGGAATCCAATCACCCCGCCAGCAATAACAGCTGAGAAACACAGAAAGAGGAGGACAGTGAGGAAGAAGATCCTCTTTTACTGAGATTTAAGTGCAGTGTTTGGCTCCATTTCGTAAACATCCTTTTCTACAGACTAGCCTCAATTGGATTAATTTATAAACCCGTTATTACCTCTCTAAATCCACTGAGTTCATCCAGCTCAAATGGAGTACTTTGACTTGCAGGTAACACATACAGTATATCAAATACATTTCCCCGATTGAAATGCATTGAAATCCCGTTATTTCGTTACAGCCCCCAAGACACCACACATTTTGTCTCTGTCAGTTTCAATAATGAAAACTATAACGTTATTCTTAAATATGAATATGAAAACATATAAAGTCTGATTAAGATGAAAGTCACACACGGTCGTATTCATGTATTGACGTGTGCTTTTTTTAGTTTGTGGTCTTGTGAGTGACATCAGGAACTCCAACTCTGGCTCTATTCCACCATTTACCAATCAATAGGTTCAGCATGAGTATCTTCTCCATGCTTATTGTAAATTAATCTGCCTCAGTGTGTCTGAGTGTTGCGCTTTTCAATAAATGGCTGAAAGTGCATGGCTGAATGTCACTGACTGTTTCACCCCCAACTTCACTCAAAAAAAAAATACCTGAGACTAATAACAACAAGCAGAAAAAAGAAAAAAAATCAACCAGATGATAGCTTGCAACTCAAAAATCTTGTAGATTGGCCACTTTTAAATCAAGGTACCATTGTCGTCTTTTTAGCATGACAACAGCATATCCCAACACTGGATGATGCTCAGTGTAACTGTTAAATTGAGTTTTCTCTAACCTTCCCTTCGAACATAATCTTTGTTTTTCTTCATCTCTCCTAAGTTTGATGGGGTTTATATGCATTTAATGTGGTTATGGGGAAAAATAGTTTTCACAGAAATTGTGAGGTTGGGAATGTTGTTAAGAGTCAGTCAAAGGACACATTGTGATAACAACTTTGGTGTCACCGCAAACATTCTCCCAGCCTCTATTTAGAAATTCCACTTTTCCACTTTGACCATGAATGCCCACTAATGATCCTTGCTGACGGCAATTTGCTGATTTCACTCCTTCCAATTATGCTGGTTAATGTCCTCTGCATCATCAGCTGTGGCTCTCTCATAGGGTGTCGATCTGCCCCCCTGCTACCTTGGTTTCCACATGTTGACTGGGCACCCAGCCCACTGGGTAAAGAACTTGGCAAGTGGTCAGTTGCTAAACTTGGAGAGGAAGTTAAAAAGAAAAAAATAGATGGATGGCATTCAAAATGCCATCAATAAAATGCAGCTGTGATCGTTGCCCATAACATCCACCTGCCAATACCATAACAACACCGCCACCATGGGCCACTGGATACAAAACGTTGACATCAGCAAACCGCTCACCCACACGATGCCACACACAGTCTGCCATCTGCCCTGAACAGTGAAAACCGGGGATTCATTCATGAAGACAACACTTTTCCAACATTCTAGACGCCATAAATGTGACAGTTCCCCCAATAAAGTCGGTTAAGATGAAGAACTGCCGTCAGATTGAGACCCTGATGAGGATGAAGAACATGAAATTGAGCTTCCACGATATAGTTTCAGTTTGTGCAGAAATTATTCAGTTATGCAAACTGATTGTTGCAGCAACTGTTTGGGTGGCTGGTCTCAAATGATCTTGGAGGTGAACATGCTGGAAGATGGAGTCTTGGGCTGGTGTGATTAAATATGGTTTGGGGTTATGAGGCCGGCTGGATGGACTGGTAAATTGTCTGAAATTGCCTGTAAAAAGTTTTACATGGAGTCCAGTTCACGAACCATGGCAGCAAAAACAAAAGTGTTGCATTTATATTTTTGGCTGTGTGTTTTTACAAAAATCATGCTGGAGTAATAATATAGCCAATAGTAATAGTAATTTGAAATAACAGAAGCATAAAGTCAAGGGGAAGATGAGTGGAGATGACCATGTATATTATCCATCCATCCATTTTCTTAGCTGCTTATCCTCACAAGGGTCGCAGGGAGTGCTGGAACCTATCCCAGCTGTCAATGGGCAGGAGGTGAGATACACCCTGAACTGGTTGCCAGCCAACCGCAGGGCACATCGAGACAAACAGTCACACTCACAATCACACCTAGGGGCACTTAGTGTCCAATTAATGTTGGATGTTTTGGGGATGTGGGAGGAAACCAGAATGCCCAGAGAAAACCCACACAGGCATGGGGAGAACATGCAAACTCCACACAGGTGGGACTGGGATTGAACCCGGGACCTCAGAACTGTTAGGTGGACAGTGTCCAGCTGAGTCCACCGTAATGTCCCATGTATTATATATATATATATATATATATATATATATATATATATTATATATATATATATATATATATATATATATATATAGATAGATAGATAGATGGATAATGTTTAATATACTGTATAATTACCATTCCTAAACAGCACAGGTGATAAAATCTAAATAAAATATGCCTATCAACGGAAACATGATGCAAGGAGAGCTGTCAGCGGGCAGCTGAGCGGATCAACACTTGGCAGAGATAACAAAGTGAAAGTGAGGTGCCAATCAAATATTTGACTCAGACATGCATAGAGGGAGACAGATGGGATCAGGTGGAGTATGGTAGGCATGTTCTCAAACAAGGCTGAAGACGCTTTAAACAACCACTCCAAAGTGAACTCTACAAGGTCCCAAAGAGGAAGACAGATAGAGTTTATTAAAAGTCTTTATTTTGAGAAGCAGATCAGGTGCGAGACTTAAAGGAGAACATTACGGAGATTCCTGGGATTTAGCGGGCTACCAGAAATACGCCGACAACTCACAAGAAATGGAGAAAATCGCAACTCCAAGGACGATGAATTACTTAAAAAGGGAAATATCATCATTGAGAGGCTTAAAATACACAGTACATGTTATCTTACATTTATATCTTTACATTCTATTTTTTATGTAAATCAATTCCATTCATTTTCTTGACAATAGAAGACCTGACACCAGGCACACACAAGAACTGAACTCTACAAGTGGAAACTGAAAATACCTAACAAAATTGGTCAAACAGCACTTCTAAAATCGACTAATTTTCTTCAGTATGTTTTGCAATGTAAAATACTACCTCCAAAAATTTCCCCAGTGTAAACTACATCAGTATTATCAATACACAGTATGCAGAGTACTACCTTTTCACACAATGTTTGACATTTGTTGCTATTAAAAGCGACATACCTGCCAACACCTCTGTCCTTTGGAAAAGGTTCTCGGTGCGGACCTCGATGGGCTCTTGAGCAGAGCCCGGGGCACTGGTTGTGCTAGTCATCTGGTTCCTCTGCATGTCCTCTGTAACAGGTACTGGTGCCTAGATTTGGAAAAGATATGCAATGGAAAAGGATAGATGGGAGAAAGACAAGACATATCGGGGTCAATATACAGTCTTGTGGTTTGTTGGCAAAATCCCAGAAGCTATAAAAGGACGGGAGTCTGTTATCAAGTGCCATATTTGAGTTTTAAAATGGACAGAGGGGCCGGGTCATTTGTAAATTACATAAAAAAGATACAAAATGATAAATTGTTTCTATGGAGAACAAGCACACTCCACACAAGAAGGCGTGACCGAAGGTTTAAATCCCAAATGTCAGAACTGTGACGCAAATGTGCTACCCATGTCACTTTGCTTCCCTTCGTTTAAATTATATCTATTTGTCCTTCCAATCTGAGAATTACTATGACCTTTTCCCTTTAGTCAATATCTCATCCTAAATGGCATGACAATGATTAGAACACATAAATTCCTGGATACAATCGTGGCTGATCGATATGCTTGCTAGTAGACAAGAGTTTACTTCAAGGGAAGCAGGCCTGGAATAACCTACATACTGCAGGGTAGCTAAGAATTTATCTGGGCTTGATCCAAGATGCCTGCGTAGATTAGCACAATCTACTGAAGTTGTCGAAAGGAACCGTTGCATCTGGAAGGATTCCAGGGTGGAAGTAGGGTTATCCTGTGATTTTGTGTCAGTGAGACAGCAGGTAGGTCTTTTGTGAAGCCTTGGCAACTAATCCTAAACAGATGTAGGATCCTCCTACGTGGTGTATTAAGGGACATACGTAAGTGAGATGCAGGATGGTTCCAGGGGACATGACGTCCAAGAGAACTGCGATCCTAAATCCTACGTCATTAGCACTGATGCAAATCTTTCTCCTGGGCCTATCCTGATAATTGTCTTTTTATTACTATTATTTTTTTAATAGAGATTTGTTAACATGATGGGAGTACTAAATACAAAATATATAATACCTAGCTCAGGAAGGTTGGAAATAAAAACAGGTTAATGTGTTTTTGTGATCCTGGTACATCATTTTAATGAGCAGTAAGAGATCAGAGCTTTTTAATAAGTAAAATATGTGAGTGTTACAAAATAGAAATACAGTTTCCAAAAGCTCGTGCATATATAATTTGAATTTCTCTCACAATTTCATACATAGGCAATTGAATTATATTCTACTTTACAATGCACTGATTGACAGCAAAGATTAATTCTGAAAAGCATCTATGTGTGGGTGGGTGAATGTTTTAATATTACCATGACAACTGCTTGCTAAGGGGGATTGGTGCAATTGTGTTGTGCTGTGATGATATTTTATCGTATATGCCCTCTGATTCTCAAATTGATTTAAATGACTAAACAAAATGACCACTGACTTAGGTATCATCACATCACGGTTTTTTATGTAATAAGATGTTTTCCTTGCTTATAAACCTGTAAAATTGAAAGAGAATGCCATTCACTTGTGTTATACTGACCTCTGTTCTGAATGGTTTCTTCGGTGTGCTGTCACTGGCCTTTTCCCTGACCGTTGCTGTCTCCACCTTGGGGGTGAAAACTTTGGTGGAGTCCTTGGTGGGTTGTACAGCTTTGGGTGCAATATACACCATACTAACTGTCACTGTTTCTTCAGCCACCTCTTCGCTAGCACCTGTGGGGAGGGTTACAAAAACAATTATGTAAAACACAAACATTACATTTGTCTTACTGGTACGTTCTTACCAGAGCCAGACCCCGAGTTAAAGTCATCGTCATCTTCTGGGTAATAACCTCCTGAACCTGTGTCATCCAGGTATAAGTCATCAGACTGGGAGGAAGTCTTTGCTGCCTCTGCTATCTGCAAAAAAAACCAAAACACTATTATGAATGTTATAAATCATTTTTAATGTTGCAATTGATGATTCCATAAATTGTAAAAAGTGAAGACCTTCATTTCTTACTCAAATTCATACACTGGGTTAAAAAACAAACGGGAAAAAAAACTACAGCACACCGGGTACTGTTATAATCTTGAAATCGGAACTGTTTTGTGACTAGTATGGAATACACACTGGTAACTGCCTGATTGCAAACCCAAGTAATCTCCCTAATCCACTATCTTGACAACAGCCCTGTTGGGTTGGAATGTTTGCATTATGGCTTAATGGGCAAAGGGGAGTGAAAAGGCTGAAACTCAGCACAGCTCATTTGTTTTAAAAGGTCCTCCCTGCCATATGTTTGAATCAAGGTTCAACGAGATTCTTCCATTTTCCTTACCGCCTAGCCTCACTCAGCTCGTATGGGGAGCTGGAACCTATACCCACCTAATTCTGAGTAAGAGGCAAGGTACACTCTGAACTAGTTGCTAGCCAATCAATTCAACAAATTTAACAAGAAAATGAATAACTACAGATTGGCTGGCAACCAGTTCAGGGCGTACCCCGCCTCCTGCGTGGAGATAGCGAGGATAGCCTCGAGCGCTCCTGTGACCCTTGTGAGGATGAGAGGCTCAGACAATGGATGCATGGATGCATAATTGCACTGCAGAGGAAAGAAATATACATAATGTATTCCTTATATGCTCTATGTTGCAAATAATATTGGATTCTTTAAAATACTTTTTCAATGTGTGTGTTGCTTTGGGTGGATATGACTGGAATGGTTATAATATCCATTGCAACATCTATTAAAGTCTGATTGGCTAATCTGTATTTAGCTGTATCGGCCTTTCTCTATACTGATTGTTCAGAGTGAGAACAACAACAAAAAACAGCAAGAACTAAAGAAAGACCACACACAACAATGCATCATCCCCGTGTCTTTCTGTGGGGGATCTGTTTGGTACAGTTGCAGGTGAGTTCTAAGGATGTTGTGCTCATAAACCTCAGGCTGAAAGATGTTGGATAAGAGGAAACAATCAATTGGTCTGACAGAAAGACCAATGAGGGGTATTCTTTTGTTTGGTGCGAATAATAGAAAGAAAACCAACGAAATGGGTAATAGGAAATCAGGCCACACTAATGCCTGTTTGAGACCCTGCAGTGTGTGGACAAACGTAATTTGACAATGTGTAAAAAAAAAAAAAAAACTTGTAAATTTATCAGACTGTTTGACAAGACTGTTAGACAACCAAATTCCCTAAACTGATTACCAAAATGAAAATCCAAGACTACAATGTGTTTGTGTTTATCCAAAAGACACAAAAAAGGGTCTTTTCTCTCGGGCACCTCCTGTGTATTTTTGCTTTCTAATTGATAAGCATTCACGTGTGTATACACAGTGGTGCTTTTAAGTAATTGTGCATACGTGTATTTGTGAAGAGTCATGAAAGAGAAGCTGTGGCATTCTCCATGACAAAGAAGGTGGGAGTCTGCGTCGCTCAGGGCTAATGGTGGAAGACACACGAAGATTGAAACGGAACAATGACATTCCTCCTCAGTCAAGTGACTTGTGAAGCAAAGACCTTTCATTGGTCAGTCGCCTGATCAAAGAGAGAATTTGTTCAAAGCAACTTTATCTTAAACTTTCTTGCCTTGGATTCCTTCTAATACAACCCCCATCCCATTACTCCCGCCACTGTGGCCGCCTGGCAAAACCATTCACTGCTCAGTGCACTCCACAGGTCAAAATGCATTGGTAATAATATGAACACAATGGCACAAAACAAGGCAGTAGCAGTTCACATGGCGACAAAGGATGCTAATGAGATAGAGGCCACACACCCACATGCCCGAGTAAAAGTCTTTTTACAAATTTATGCAAGTATTTCATTAATTCGTTGATTTTACATAGACTGAGAGGGAGTGCAATTGAGCATGTTAACATGACACCACATTGGCATTCGAGTCTCCAAGGGTGTGACTAATACATGCAGTCCTTGTTACAATGGCTATAAGAAGAACACTATTCTAATAGGAGTATAAGGAGGTTTCAGTCAATTCCTTCTTTTAACCTCAAATTATTTGCTATTCTTGATGATAATCCCACACATTTTGCCAATTGGAGAAGCGTTTTCACACTTTTTAAAATCTGTGAGATTTTAAGTCAGCATTGGATATTAGATATCAGTTACTTCCTTTTTCATCTGTTCTTAAAATATGTTTTGATCATGACAAGCTGTTGCTGCTTTTTGGAATATTTTGGCTGACTCAATTATGTCAAACATGTTCCATTTGGGTAATATATTGATTGAACAGGTTTGGAGGGATTCAGACTTGAGTTTGGTCAGTGAAAAATGAAATCAAAAAAACAATGTTTTTTCATTATTTAACAAGGGTATACATTATTTTTTCACACAGGGCCAGATACTTTTTTATAATAAAATCACCATTAAAGAAACATTTTTTCTTCACTTGGGTTGTCTTTGTATGATATTTACATGTTTGAAAATCTAACAATGTGAGAAGGGCAGCACCCACAGAGGAGGGCCATTACTTTTTTCACACATCAGTACATGATGATGATGATGATGATAATGAAGATAAACAAATCATGACTCTTTAATCACATTACCTTCATTAAGTGTGTATACCCAATAAATATCTATATCCATCTAATATCCATTCAATAAAGTATACCATTAATTTGAATTATATCATATACTGTACCATGAAGTTGAGTCTAAACAAATATCACCCACAACACACACTGGAGACTGAAGTGAGCTCTTTCCGTCGGCATTGAATAGTCACTCGTAGAGCTCTAGGTGGACACATTAAGCTATAAATGTCTATCATTTAGAGAGAAGAGGGCTCAAAGCAAAGGAACGAGGAGGCAAAGATGCTCTTGAGTAAAGCTCATTGTGCAGTGAAGCGAATACACAAAGGAGCACATTTTCAAAAGCTTTAAGTCAAGGCTCTTTTGTAATAAATGTCCACAGGGAAAAAAAAGCTCCTTCACACAAAAACATACTGTAATACCTTCTTACTTTAACATTTTACTTCTTTCCTCTATCGATGTGTGCAGTGCTTTTTTTTGGAAAAACCTGTACCTTTAACTCAAACTGGACTCTGATAACGTTATGCAACCTAATCTGAAAGAATACTCATTTAACAAGTCTTCTTTTCCTTTCGGCTTGTCCCGTTAGGGGTCGCCACAGCGTGTCATCTTTTGCCATCTTAGCCTATCTCCTGCATCTTCCTCTCTAACCCCAACTGCCCTCATGTCTTCCCTCACCACATCCATAAACCTTCTCTTTGGTCTACTCATTTAACAAGTAAAAACTACTAAAACAACAGTATGTACAAAGCACTTAGAAAGCTCTGGTATGTGATGTCCGGACTTAGATCCTTCATGAATTATAGGTTTCTCATTGGTGAAAAAAACAACTGCTCCATATCACTGTGCTTGTTTGACCTGTAAACCAGGGAAGAGCTGTAGACCAAAATTGAAAAAAAGAAAGATGACAGATAAGAGGCATACTCGGAGGCATCAAGGGAGGTGAATAGAGTGAGGGGGTGGACAAATGAGGGATGAGAAAGCGGTGAAAGAAGTGTGTGTGGGGGGGTAACCCATTGCTGCTGACAGTACTATGGCCTAGAGGTAGATTTGTGAAAAGCAATACAAAATCCCCATGTTCATGCCAAATATATGTCATTACAATTCAAATGTGTCAGGGTAATATTTATACATCTCTCTACATTCTATAGAAGCGATATAGAGGGGAAACACTGAAGAAAAGAGGAGTCTTCAACTGTGCCTGCAGGGCTGTGGACTCTCGAATGTTGACGAACTGCTTTTACCGACAGCACAAATATTAACTCAACTCCCAGGAAGGTCAAAGGAAATAGCGATCCACAAAAGAAGGCACACATCCACACCAACATCTGCATCTCCGTGAAGGCACCCATGGGATGCATTTATATGCCAATACAGTCACTCATTCACACACGCCCTCATCCGGCTCTCACATCTCAAAGGCCTGAGATGAATTCACAGACTCATCAAAAACATCGACTTCAGAGGGAAGAAAAAAAGTGGAAAACAAGACAACGGAATTCTGATCCTCCTCCAGCCATCTGTAGCTCTCAATGACTTATCAATTCTTTCTTTGAGTCTGCCTCGTAACTGCTAGAGTCGAAGACAGGACCACCGAGGGTTGTGTGACTGTTTTAAAAACAAAGAACCGAACCATATTTAAGGAATGCAACCTCGGATGAATCCTGCACTTCCTCGGCAATCATAATTACGAGAAGAAAGTGTAATCCATCGCTATATCATTGTTTACTTTTTGTAATTTCAGTCCATCTCTTATTTTTCATTGTGCAGTAAAGTACAGTCCAGTAAATGTTTCTAGCTAATTAAATATGACCTACCACCGATAGAATGAATTGCAGTTGGACTAGCTTTAGGGAATTGTGAGAGTGTAAAGCTGTAGTTGAACTTTCAATCGGTTTATTAAACAAAAGGTAATAAAATATAGTCTTCAAAAGTGCATTCCTAATACACCTATGGGTCACTATACTATTGCCAGGAAATAGCCGGCCAATATTATGTCCTCATTGGTTTTCTTCCACGCCATTTAAGAGTAGACCTGCCTTTTGAAGGTAGACACACATTCACAGTCACACACTGGTAGGTGATGACCACCTCCGTTCATCATTAGCCTTTTTAAATGCAACCGATTGCAAGCTTTTCTTCTAAATGAACAGTGAAAGCAAAGGAAAAAGTAACCTCATCAGTCACTTTCAGAATCTTCGTGAAAGACTAATGAAAATTCCAAGTAATACAGGTATTGTAAACTAGCCTCCTTGTGGCTGGGAAACTGACAAAGAATGCAATCATCCTGACTATCAAAGTGAAGGTGGCAGATTGACCTCTTAGTTTTCAACATATTCTTCCCGGCCAGCAGATGGACAATAATGGCCATACAGACTGGCAGGCGGCAACTCCGCTCCATGCATCACGATGCTGCCAACAAAACTTAGCTCTCAAGTCTAGTTCCTCTGACAACTCTCCTCACAACTTGTACTTTATCGCTGTGGAACAGACCAAACACTCAATTATTGAAGAAAACGAGACTCAAGAGACGTCTTATTCACCTGTAGGACGCACTCTAAAGCAATGTGCAATGGTTATTACAGGAAGTAATCATTCTGCAAGACAATTGGATTGATGGAATATCACCACAAGTGATTAACTAGGCAATAAAGTATTTATCATGAAATTCATTGTTTGGATGTCGAGATTTTAGATCATGCCCTGCGATTGGCTGGAAACCGGTTCAGGGTGTACCCTGCCTTTTGCCTGATAACAGCTGGGATAGGCTCCAGCACTCCCACCACCCTCGTGAGGATAAGCAGCTCAGAAAAGGGATGGATGGATGGATTATTACAGCTATCTTTTGGGGGGAAAAGACATCTCTGGAAGTTGTACATAATTATTTAGTATGTGGTGAAGACTGCAGACAAGAGTGGAAGATGTGAGTAGTAAGTAATGTTCTGATGAATATACACTAAACCCTTGTTGGTATTTATACACATTCTAAAGCTGAATGAACCTCCCCATATTCTTCTTAATATTCCGCCACACCAATAAACCCTACCATACTCTTACGTACACTTTCTGTACTCTTAAAACAATCTTTTAAACCCTTAAACATACGGCAATGTATGTACATAGTGTATAGTTCTACTGTACACTATGTACATTTGATTCCTTTTTAATTTTTAATGATTTCAATTTTTTTTTTTTTTAAGGGACTCTGAAATTTTACTACTTCCCAAAACAGTTTGTGTGCACATATGGGTGTAAGTGTGTCTGGCATTGTGTTCTTTGAACCCACTCAAAGTTTTATAGCCCTCCTGGGGATCATAATAAGGAACTAATAGATAGTCTTTGAGCTGCAGGCCCAGGAGAGTGGGAGTTCCTGAAGGAAGTCGACATAAATCAAACTCTCGCTGAGCCCCGAGGTATGGCGCCGCTCCAACACTGTTTGACTGCATGTGTGTGTACGCGTACACACTTGTTTTCGTGCGTGAGGGAGACCTCGGGATTGCGACAGAAATAAACAACTGTCTCAGGATGACATTTTTGGTTTATATGGCTTGAGCTGTGACCTCTTTTCTCGGACAACCTTTCACTTTTATCTCCGTAACAAGTTCAGCATTTAGAGAAGTGTTACACTAACACAGACACACACACACACTCTTACACACAAATCTCCCTACTCCTGGTGGATTAGATCACATTGCTTTTGTAGTTGAATGTCCCCAGCACCACCACCGCCTGCCAAGCAGCATATTTGGCGCACTGGAGGGCGAGGAAGCGATATGTACATGCATTCTCATGCGTAAAAAACAAACACACTAGCCACAACACGTTTGAGATCAGAGCGGCAGTATGTTAGTGTTAACTGATGATTTATTTATTTGTACCGAAAAGAGGAGCAAAGTATATACTGTACATTGCAGGTCCCACTTATACAAACTGTAGACTTTATTTGTTATTAATGTGAGTAATGTGTGAATTAAGACTATGAGAGAACCAAATGCCAATATTCACTATTAAATTACACATTACTAAAGGGGAAATAGGGTTGCTTTGCATGAACAGTGTATCCAATAGGTCATGTAATCTGTATCCTATTTTGACAATGTGATGTTAAATCCTTTCTCATTTAATAGTGTTTGGAGAAGATTTTTATCGACAATTCCGAATTTTCAGGGGCGCTGCCATTTTCGCGAGTCACATGACCAACGTGTGCGAATGTGACGTGTACCGTGCCGCAACAAAGGTTCGATTACATGAGACACCATATATGCCCAGCGCCGTTTTCTCGTATTTATTCTCATCTGATGATAGTCCCTGTTAGCCCTGGATGCCGAAGCTAGGCTAAAGGCCTCCGTCGCCATCGGCGCTCGGCTAAGGGCCTCCGCCACCGCGGAAGGCGGGCCGCGAGCCGAGCTTCGATGTCCCGGGAGCCCGTTAGCCGAACTTCGGTGGCAGCGGAGGCCTTTAAGCCTAGCTTCGGCGTCCGGGGCTAACGGCCTCCGCCACCTGGAAGCTCGGCTCGCGGCCCACCGCTGGAGCTCACTCGTCAGACTCCACATCATTCCCGTCCGAAGAATCATCCGCGGCTGCCAGCACGGAGCTCTAGGGGCCTTTGTTTATGCACTTATGTCCCGTGCGTAGGCCTCTGAGTAGTCAGTCACTGTGTCATTCCGCCCAAAGAACCATCCGAATATTCAACATTTACAGTCACAGGTTCAAATCTGTATGGAAGTATTCCTCCGTCTTCCCGATCAACCAATACTGCTATTTCTTCATCAGGTGAGGATACTGAAAATCCGAGAAATCTGTGCTGGGCATAAATGGTGTCCCATGTAATCGAACCTTTGTTGCGTCATGGTACACGTCACGACCGCGCACGTAGGTCTTGTGACTCGCGAAAATGGCAGCGCTCCTTAAAATTCGTAATTGTTGGTAAAATCTTCTCAAAACACTATTAAATGAGAATTTAACATCACATTGTCAAAGTAGAGTACACTGTTAACGCAAAGCACTGTATTTCCCCTTAACTATGGATGTTAGACACCACTTTTTTTTCCAGATTAATACCAGTATGAGTATTAATTCTTGTTCTTACCAATACCCAATAGCAATTTACTTTCATTCTTTCTGACACACAAGATGACTGGTAGTGGAATGGTGTCTACTCCAAAAAGTGTACCCGAAAGCCCTCAGGATAACCACAACGACGTGAAATGTCAACCAATGTAACCTTAACAACCTTAACAACCTCTGAGCGTCTTTTTAAAAAACAGCAGCCTAACAAGTCCTAAAATAGAATTGCAGTACATGACAATCATGGTGAGCTGCTAGTAATCTGAATCACAGAATAGATTTGATTTAGTTGTTAAAATATTACTTTTTTTGGTGATTTGGGGTATTTATTATTATTATTATTATTTTGTCACATGGTGTGATCTTAACTGGGAACTGTGATTTTATAACACTGAGACATCGCAAAAAAAAAAAAAAGAAACATTTTTCTGTGGGGGATCATGATGCATTATTCAGAGACCTAAATATGAAATCTTGTTAAGTGCAATTGTGTAGTCCAGGAAAAATAAATTTTGCTTTCAGTTTCAAAGACAATTGCCACCAGGATGAGCAAACAACTTTTTTGTTCATCCGGCATTAAGCGACCCACCATTACTCAGAGGATGAGTTAGGGCTTTTAAAGGTGCATTAGGTGTACTTTTATGTTCCTATAAAAATGACGTTAAAATGTAAGACTTCAAGCCCTTTCTCTTGAGTGCTCACCAGGTCTTCAAACTGGAGCGATGTGATGCCAGCGAGCAACATACAAAATTTAAAGGAGATATGTTCCTTGACGGCTTAAATATTTGAATCTAAATGAAACCTTTGAATATCCCAAAGGCCTTACAATTAAGAAATATGCATGCATGATCTCACACTATACATATACTATGTATACAGCATATGGAGGCATATCTTCAAACGCTACGCCTCTGTCATGCATACTCAAAGTAGGAATGGAATGGTTTGCAGTTTGCTTGGATATCAAATTTTCAAACAGTCATTAGAGAAAACCCTTTCAATGACTATCGCTGCTATGATTTTAAGTAAATTTCTTGTAAAAAAAATAAAAAAAAAGTAATAATGGGCCAAAAAACCATGGATTTCTTTTTTTTGTGTAACTGGTGTATTCAAAATATATTTTTTTTATAATGCATATATCATCCATCCATCCATTTTCTTTGCTACTTATCCTCACAAGGGGTGCGGGAGTGCTGTAGCCTAACACAGCTGTCATCAGCAGGAGGCGGGGTACACCCTGAACTGGTTGCCAGCCAATCACAGGGCACATGGAGACAAACAGCCATACACACAATCACACCAAGGGGCAATTTAGAGTCTCCAATTAATGTTGCATGTTTTTGGGTTGTGGGAGGAAACCGGAGTGCCCGGAGAAAACCAACGCAGGCACGGGGAGAACATGCAAACTCCACACTGACAGGTCCGGGATCAAACCAATGCTTTCCAGCTGATCTACCGTGCCACTCATGCATATATCAGTATTCTTTAATTTCAATTTGCGTAGGTGAGTCATTGTAGTTAATTTTCATCATTTAGGAGGATTTCTCTCATATATATTTATTTATGATACTGACCGCCACTGATGCATTTTGCCACTACCGGCTCGTACTCACTGTGAATGTAGCATCTCTTAACAGGCTGGTCACTAGGTGGCAATATGCATAACCCCCACCAAAACGTGCAGCTTGGTTTGCCAGAGAAGAAGAGTTTCAAGATGAGCCAGGCCACCTGTGTGACTCATGAGGGTCATGAGCTGACAAAGTTCAGAAAATTGAAAAGTACTGCGAGCAAATCACAAAAAAGCCTTATCCTGAGGACACACACCAACATGCTGTAGATTGTACTACTTCAGAAGTAACAGGTGAGACTCAGCAATTAACACAAGGCTGCTCCAATTATATTTTCTCTTATATACTGCATCAGCAAACAGTAAACGCAACATAAACATATTCTCCTGGATTTGATCCAGAGTGACTTAAAAACTTTGATTCACAAATGTGTGCGACATGCACTGTAAATTTAGTAGCTGGGTTGTATCTTGTATCAGTTAATTTATCCCTCTGAGCGTTAACAGCACCAAGAAAGGTGAACGTTTGCCATGGTTCAATCTTCAGCTGACAAAGAGATTTCTGGTCACATGATACTTCTTCATAAATTGTGTTTTCTGTATTGTAGTATCTGCACACAAATAACAATAAGGTAGATATGCAGTAACTTTGATCCGTGGTGGAAATGGATTAATTGCATTTTCATTGATTTCAATGGTAAACATTACATTTGTTCACAGACGTTCCAGATTCCAAAGACAGTAACAGAGCAGATTGAATTTGCGAGCCGAGTTTGCATTGTACAGGAATATTCAGTTTTAGCGAGATCCGAGTCAATTTCACGTTCTAAGCATGTAAGGTAATTGAAGACTGAATAAGCGGTTGTCACTTTATTGTTTTACAGTAAGTGGACAATTACAATTTGCTAACTCCAGCACCATTTTTCTTTCTATTCCATTTTAACAACATAATTAGTCAACCATAACTTGGCGCTTTTGCAGCAGTACCACATGGCTCATTGTTCTTTCCTCCCCCTTAGACATAAAGACACGTCATAAAGCAGCTAATATTTCCTGCCTTGCACTATTGCTTCCTCATAGGAAGCACGTTCATTTCAGTGGTTTCCTAGAAAAACAGACACATGCTGAATCAAAGAACAAGGACTGTTATCTTTATCACTGCGAATATTTAAAGAGAGGAATAATCTGGAATAATTCCACAATGCTTTAATTTCTTAGCCGTGTAATGTGTGTATCTGTGAGTGTGTGTTTTAAAAGCCGACCTTCTGCGGTGCATTATGGATGATTTCATTTTGCTTTAATCACAAAGCATTTTCAACAAACTGATTAAAGGCTGTCAACCGCCTGTCTCGAGGCAACGATGGGATTTGGTAGAAGAAATGACAGCCACCTGATAGCATTTCTCACTCCGTGCTGCCAGATCTCATGAATAAGAAAACAATGTGGAGCTTATGTGGCCTTATTTAGAGAATACCTCAGTGTGGAGGTATCCAGCCTCATGGAGCATGACTGGCTTTCTGCATTCTGCACAAGAAGGAGGAAATTCCCAGAGCCCGCAAGCTCCACTGCTCCCTTTACAAAATGCGCACCCTGTTCTCGTCCCTCCTGTTAATCTACCTGTTTTTTTGCCCTCCAGATTGGGAATGGGGGAAAATCCTCAACCCGCTTAAACGACTCCTGATACACGTGGAAAAAAAAAAAGACTTCATTCTTTGTCATACGTGAAACACTAGACACTGGGAAATGGCTTCACCTTCCACTCATATGTAACACTGAGGAGAGAAAGATTTTACGCATCAGGCGGTCTTTATTTCCTCCAGATAGTGAGGAAATAACAAGCTTTAAGGGGAAAATTTGACCTGCATGGAGATTTTGATGTTTTATATATAATGGGGATGTTGGGGAATTTATTAAATTAATGACATCGAGATGACAGCTTTTGTATATATGGTGTTTTTTTGATAAATGATTTAATCACGACATATTCTCAAAGTTTATATATATGTTCATATATGTTCAGTTCTGCTCATAGGTTTTCATAAAGAAACTGGCAGAATTTGTGATTTTCTTTTTTTAAATATGATGGAATACTGAACAACAACCATCATTCATTTTTGTTTTGTGGTTATGTTTTGTTCAATGATAATGCTTTTCTGAAATATTTGACAGATAAATTTGAATATCATTACTATAAAATTAAAGGTTTTGCCTGGCCCGTCATGTTTTCTTTAAAGAATTGGACACATCTTACAAATTCTCCCTCGATAACCAAACATATGAGCATAACTGTATATTTTCTCATTTACTAAATAAAAGTGTGGCTGTGAATGTCAAAATAAGAGCGAGAAAATAAATATTAAGTGTTCTAATAAAATGTGTTGATTCAGAATAATTATTTGAAAAAAAAACTAAGAAAATACAGAAAATACTTCATTTTTTTATCATATGGTAGAAGCAAAATTTTAATTTAAAATGCATTTTAAAAATGCATTATACATACTGTGGGTAGAATTGTTTTCTAGAATTTTCAGGTCATCTTTGGTTGTGTGTATTATCCAATGGTGTGCATTATTCATGAGAATTTATGTTATGCAATATTGTATGTTTGTCACCTTCGTTACACTTTGGTCAGTATAGTGTGAGAGTTTGTATACATTTACATATACTTTACATTGGGTTAAAAAGATGTCCTCTTGTAGAAAAGTTGCAGTTGTGTGTCATGCACAATGTCATTTAAATCTGGGCTGAAAAGTTTTGACATTAAATTCAATTTTATTTTCGTCACCGACAAGAAGATGCTTGTGTTGTCTTGTGCACCAATGCACTATTGCATGCAAAGTGGGTTTTTGCTTTGAATATGACAAAAGATGCAAAACCTGCATGAGGAGGCTTTGAAATGCATCACCGCAACAACTCGTTTCAGGCTAGTTACTCCATGTGATGTGACATTTGGTTCAGCCGACCAGAATGTATGCATCCATAGGTGCAAAACACTATATTATATACTTTTCGGCACCAACACACTTCTGGACTCTATTGATGGAACCAAATGGGGTTTCGATGAGATGCAAGTGTCCAGATTTGTAGGTCTGCTGTTTTCAGCTTCAGAAAAAAACAGGTTTAAAACCTGAGAAAGATGTCAACTTTAGAGGCACAGGAGCTGTCTTAACAGTGTGGAAAGGAGAAACAGGTCTTTCTTCATCTCGTGGCATTAGATCCAACTGTTGAGGGGTGGATTCATGGAAAAGCTCCAGTTTTTCGGTGGAAAGAGTTGGCCTGTGTTCAAACATTTTTCAAATTTTAATTAAGTATCAGGTTGAGACACTTGCCAAGACTACACATTTGTTGAATCCAGCTTCTCAAAAACGCATTTGTTTGTATTTGTTTTTGTGTAACCTAAAATCTATTTAAATGCAACTGCAGTTTGATTTAGAAAAAATGTTGACTATATAAAACAAAGCAAATACTGGATTGGGAGAATATATGTTTTTTTATTGTAACTGTACTTTTCAAAAATTCATCATATATGCCTGGATTTAATTATCACACAAATTTGTAAACAACTAAAGGTAGTGGGCCCATCTACGATTCAGTCCACATTATATTATCCTTGCTGTTTCATACAAATGTTTCTTGTTTGTAAGGTTATAATTTCACGTGTTACTTTAACATATATTTTATAGCCTTGCGAATGAATTTCTATGTTTTCTAAAAACAAGAACAAGGTTGCATTCAGACTGCAGGGCATGATGCCCAATTCCGATTTTTATCTGAAATCCGATCTTTTCATGTAGCTGTTTACATTATAAAAACAAAAGGGGCGTCCAATGTGAACACAACGTGTTTTTGAAGTGATACACATCCGTACAAAATATGTAGTGTGTTTACGAAAATAAATATGACCCCTTGTCCTGACTCATTAATGCCACTTCAGAGATTTCATAGTTTTTCCCACCATCAGAGGGCAGTAACCAGTTTTTAACTAAAGTTTCATGAGATGTATGAAAATAAAAAAAATATTCCATTTAGCAAAATGTTGGTTCCGAATTGAACTAACACACTTCATTGCATATCTTGATAAATAAAATTACTAATATTCACTCAGTGTTAGGACTTTAAAGGGGTGACGATGGCTCCCAGCTGAGATCTATCCTTCGGTTATATAAACCTCTGCTATGCAAACACTCACCTTTACTGCAGACTGACACACAAACACACACACACACAGAAAATGTAACACAAGCTCCCAAATGATCATGAGCACATATGCTCCAAACCATGTTGGTTTAACCTGCCCAGTGACCTAATATCCACGGATTCAAATGAAACAAGCATATGATCAACTGTTACGGCTCATTGAGGCTGGATGCTGTTCACTTCACATGTAACTACATTTTTAAATCTTACACCAGAATTTCTTTTGTTTGAAGTACCTCACTGTAATTATATTTTATGAATGAGAGTGTTTCTTTGTGCTAGCACTTTTTTCTTGTTCAAGTTTTGCAAAATACTGCTCATGTGACTCACATTACATGCCCAGCATATGACCTCTCTCCATTTAAATAACAGGACAAAAAAAATACTTGTTGCGATATTTTCCACGCATTTTGTAGTTGCACATGCACATCGTATTGAAGTTAAAGAGGGACGTGAGTGCTCGCTGTCCTTAATCTTTGAAAGCGTTTTATGCACATAGTTTATAAGTGCAAGTGTCATTAAGGACTAATCATGTGTTCCAGAGGCAATCTTATCAATGCATCGTTCACTAGGAAGATGCAACCACATTTGAATTTGAAGCCCATTCACATCAACGGCAATTAAAAAGCAAGTGATTAATTCATTGTAATTAACAGTAGTTACTGCATAAACTGTAAAGAAGGTGGCTGTTGGAATACACTGGATAGTCACTGTGAGTCGCTGCTGTGAGGGTAAACCATTCAAGTGCTCGGTGTCAGAAAACACTTTATTTCCCTCACACTACACACTGTCTGCTTTTCTCTGTGAGTTTATCACCGCAAGGGCATGTTTCTCATCAACTAGCTTTTTAGAAATCGGGATGTCACTACTGTTGCAAGAAAAGTAATATCAAGGTGTGTGTATATAATGGTGTACTTTCTTTGAGCACATATATTAAAGTATATGTGCATTATCTTATACTGTAAAGAAAATAAGTATTTGAACACCCTGCTATATTAAAAGTTCTCCTACTTAGAAATCTTGGAGGGGTCTGAAATTTTCATCATAGGTGCATGTCCACTCTGAGAGAGAGATAATCTAAAAAGAAGAGTCCAGAAATCACAAATACTTATTTGCAGCTGTATCATACAAATAACTTGTTAAAAAAATCATTCATTGTGATTTCTGAATTTTTCTTTTTAGATTATCTCTCTAACAATGCACATTCACCTACCATGAAAATTTCAGATCCCTCTGTGATTTCTAAGTGGGAGAACTTGCAATATAACAGAGAATTTTCTTCACTTTATTTGTTTCTTTCGCTATTTTGCAAACTATACATGCTTCTTTTAAATTATAAAATGGAAAAAAAAGTAAACATGAACCTTTTACGGCTACATCATTAACTCCTTGCTGTAAATGTGTTTGATGTTTGAATGGGTCAAAGTTCATCAGATGTGTTCCTGTACAAAGATGGATAAATGTTGAATGTTCTTCATTTGCAAAGTGCTTTTCTACCGTCAAGGTACTCATAGTGGTTTTTTCACATTATAGCTGTGAAATTTATAAATTTTGGCATTCAAACTTTGAACAATAATACTTACCAACAAATATGACCATTTGATGGATAACAACTGGTGTAAATTCAAATACTCCTTTCACAAAAATAAATTGACATAAAATAAAAAGACATTTAGAAGGCCACTTATTTTTCGTTATTGATCCAAGCTATTTGAAAATGACCCATACGGTTATGACGGGATTAAAACCTCTCGAATGAGTCAACACCAGGAGGATCTCAAGGGTTCAAAGATACTTTGAGATGATCCCGAGAGAGCTGGGAATCAAAACCACAAATTCTGAGTTAAGAGACAAATACTCAAAGATCCAAGCCTCCCTACCCTGTTGATGGAAGATGCCCCTGCCTTCACCTTCTATTTAGCACTAACAACGGCAAGCATAACATCACATTTGCCTGCCTAATGCATTCATTGCAATTTCCTCACGAGTGATGATGATCCACATTCCTCTGTCCGGGACACCTCACACTAACTTTGACAAATAACCCTTTATGACCCAAGTAGAAATGCAAAGGTGTTATGTTCAAATGAAATAGAAGCAGATGGAGCAATGTCATGCAGGGTGGGGGAGGAAAATGATTTTGCTGCTTTGTTGACTGATCTGATACAATCCCACTGCAGCAATTGAATTTTCAGCCAAGCCTTTGCTTAAGAGGATTTGGACTCCTGGGGTGGGGGGAGTAGGAAGGCCATGGGACTACAGTGAGTGAGCGAACAAACCCGTGATAGAATTGATGGGAAAAGAAGGAAGAGAAGTGCTTGGCAAATAAAAATGAGAAAGTATGAAAGTTCAAAGATAAAAGCTGTTGTCATCACTCTGCTTGGTTTTTTTTTTTTTTTTTTTTTTTTTTTTTTTTTTTTTTGCTATTTTAAGAGGAAGGATGTGAAAAGGGACCAAGATAATAGTTGCACAGTCTGTCCCCCCCAAAAAAAACTTAGAAAACATGAACCATAGGAAGTGTAACATGACAGAAGAGGCCTGACAGGTGCTGCTCCCCGATCTCATTATCCGGGGCTAATCCTGACCAGCACTGAGCACATTTATAAGTTTGTTGGCAAACGTGCTCGCATGTGTGTGTTTACACACTGAATGAAGCTTTAGCTCAGTCAGTCAACTTCTATGAAACTGACCTATGAGGTGGATCTGGCTGGGAGAAAAGATTTCTTAATTGATTGTGCAAATCTTTGATTCACAAATTGGATCATCAGAGGTCATTTACACAAGACAGTTTGAAATCAAAACTGATTTTAAAAACCTTCCAGAGCCTTATGTTTTGAAAAGGTTATTCGTAGCACAGTATTTTCTGGATTTTTTTATTTCTTTATATTTTTTTGTGAGGTCTACAATAAAAGAAAGTGGAAACGATTTCCTAGGCTTAAAATAACTCGGGCTCTTGAATCTTTGTACAGTACTTTAAACGCTTTCAGTCTCACAATCAATCACAACGTGACAGAAGTCTGACAGCCTCAGATCAGATAAAAACAAGCAGAACGGTAGATGACTAATGTTGTGCTGTCATAGTTAATATGGCCTTTGTTCATATGGTCTCTGCGGTCATGAGCATATTCACATGCACCATATGAAGAACAAAGGACATGTAATTTAGAATCTTAAAATATCACAGTCATACTGTAGAGGCAATGCTGTGAGGATGTGTCATCATGTTTCTCTAATCCAGTCTGGGCCACAAATGCATGATGATAAAAAATATATGTATATATATTAAGACTCTGGGGATGACAAATATCTGTTTGAAGACACTGCAATCAAGTCCAAGACAAACTGCCACATTTTCCAAGAAATGGCATTAAAGAAATCAATCCCAGAATTAAAAAAAAAAACACTCCATCTTTTATATGATTTTGTTTGGAACCTTTTTCATGGAGGAGATGTTTATACAGTTTTTGTAGTGCTTGTAAACATCCATCCATTTTCTGACCCCCTTATCCTCACAAGGATAGTGGGAGTGCTGGAGCCTATCTTTGCTATCATCGGACAGGAGGCGGGGTACACCTTGAACTGGTTGCCAGCCAATCGCAGGGCACAAAGAGACAAACAGGCACACTCACAATCACACCTAGGGGCAATTTAGAGTCTCCAATTAATGTATGTTTTTGGGATGTTGGAGAAAACCCATGCAGGCAAGGGGAGAACATGCAAACTTCACGCAGGCAGGTCTGGAATTTGAACCCTGTCATCAGAACTGTGAGGGCAATGTTCTGACCAGTTGCTCCACACCTGCTTGTAAACAGTAAATTGTAAATTCTTTGGAAAGGTTGAAATAAAACATTCATTTGTCTAACTCTGGAATAGTGATGACATTTTTCTTTCACTACCTTGTCAGTTCAAAGAAGTTATATTTTTGCTTCAATCTGGTTTCCCCACCTCAGCGATGTAGCCCACTGGCCAACTGAAACTTTTCCATCCAAAAATTTGAAAACACTGTGATTGGCTTGTGACCAGTTCAGGGTTCTACCCCGGCTCTCACCCAGAGTCAGCTGAGACCTTAGTGAGGATAAGCAGGATGGAAAATTGATTGATGGATGCATGGATGGCTGGAAACTTTTTTTTTTTGCTAGCGGGGGAGATGTCAATGAGCAAAGGGATTAATTTAGACTGTAATCACCACTTTAATATCAGAGTCGATGTATTTGTATTCATTTGGATGACCACATATGAGAAAATGCTATTTCCTAATCACATCTGCATCCTGGTGACAATACAAAGATGTTTCCATCAGCATCTGAGAGTAACGGTATCCCGTACATAATGTGTTGATGAGATCCGACGGTGAACTCATCATTCTGTAGACTAGCCAAATACCTTGTGGGGGGTGGAAAGATTTTAAATCAGAGATGAAACAACCACAGTTATAGACAGCTCTTATCAACACACTGGCGTAATCTGCAAAACATCATTGATCTGCTTTGGTTCAAGTGTGAACAGTGACCAAATTTGGCGTGGGCTAAGCATTATTCATGTGCAGCATTTGCACATAAATGACATTGTGTGATTATCGCAAAGCTCCATCCCAGTCGCTGTGTGGCGTCCACAACCAATAGGCTTTGAAAAAAATCCACAATCTAATCCAACACCCAACAAAGCCATGCATCCTTAAACTCCAAATTTGTGTGGGAAATACTGTGAGTACACCAAGTGTGGTGTAAAGACAAACGTGCGAACATCCACATTAACTTATGTGGGGTCACATGATCACCTGATGCCACTGGCTGGACGTTTACCGACAGTGGCAATAGGGCAATCCCGTTGTAGGTTTTGCCAGTCTCTTATTCAGCATGCACTCGCGCTAAAAATAAAAAGGTTAGTGGCTGTTTCATGTCATGTGGAAAATTTGATGACAAAATCAAAAACAAGTTTGATATATTTGCAATAATAGTAACTGAGAGTCTAAATATTGTGGATTGCAATACAATTCAAATTCAATATCTCCTGCTTTCTGTTGTATTTCAATCCTAACACTAAACATTTTTTTTTAAATGGGAGATAGCTGGGATAGGTGCCACTCCCGCAACACTTGTGAGGATAAACAGGTCGGAAAGTGGATGGATGGTTACATTTACTTAACTCGGCCTAATGTTTAAATTAAAAAAAAAAAAGTTCGATAGCACATTCCCATCACAGTTCTGAGGCTAGTGATTGAAATCCGTGCTTTTGTCTTCCTGTCTGAAGTCCGCATGTTCTCCCCCTGCCTTAGTGGGTTTTCTCCAGGTACTCTGGTTTCCTCCCATAGCTAAAAAAACATGTACGGTGTGTTAATTGTTGACTAAATTTTGTCCCTTTTTTTTTCCAAGTTATTTGTTTCAGTGTACGGTGCTAATAATCTGTTAATTGTCTGTTTATTTAGGGAGACGAAAAAACAAAGAAAAAGAATGAATATTCTTTTCATGCTTAGGTGCCAATTGGTTTCTGCTTATGGAGATTAGCCACCAAGTTCCTAAAGATACATCACGGGTACGTAGCACTTTTTAATACTTACACAATTGAGTAACACAATGGAAATTGAGTAAGAATGCTAAATACTTCAACTCTATGGCAAATATACAACACAGACACCCAAGTTTACTCCATTATTCCATTCTGATCAAATAAAGGAGCAAAATATCTGCATGTGATCTCCACTGTTTTAATTGGAATAGAGGACTGTACATGCTATATGTTTTGTTTTGGATACAATAAGAAATTTGAGTCCAAATGAAAACAAAAAAAAATGCTTTAGAATAGCCAGATGTTCTGCAGTACTATTGATAACAAAATTCCAGCAGCACAACATGTTTTTTTAATGCCAGTCCTCTATTTCTAGTTAGTTACATGGTCATTTCCAGTCTTTTCCCTGTGCTGTAATTCTGCAGGAATGTGTGGTTTAAAAAGACGCTACGCTGGTTTTCCTTAAAGGTCCTGAAACAGCACTATGTTCTCATAGACTGCTCCACCCAAGGCTCCAGGTTGACCATACCACTTTTTTTTTTTTTTTTTACTGACGGTTTATAGCCTAGATGATGTGGTGTCGAGTCAGTGGAAAATAAAAAATCTCTCGAGAATTCAAGTCACATCATTCACACAACTAATGGGAAAGCCGGGGAAAGAGCCACCAAGGCAACAGATGTTTACAGCAGCATTTGGGCTTAACTTTCAAGTTCTAATAAAAGCCTCGTGCGGTTACCAAATGACACGTAGCTAAGTGCAAGCACACCAAATGGAGGCAGAACCAGACGAAATCAGGTGAGTTTGTAGGCGGCACTGCATGCCATAAACAGATAATGCGACATCAGTCGTCACTAGATCTTTTCAAGCGCTAATGTGGCTTATCTTTATGAATTTGCAGGATAGTTGTCATAAAATTAGTAAAATGCATGGTAGAAAAAACACAATCATCTTCCTCAGCCAATAACTTGCAACTTTTGTCAGTTATGAAGTGATGGAACTTAAGTGATGAGGTTTAGTCTCCTACTCAGTCATTTAGATTCTCATCAACTGAACAATCATTTGGCAAAAGAAAAGATTATCAAAGTAGCAAAGTGGCGCACCCTTCCAATCTGGATCCATCCTACCAAGGAATTGAAAGTGTGAACACGTTGATCACGATCAAAAGATTTTTTTTAGACCAATTAGGGCTGTCAGGGTTGAAGATTTTTAGACATTATTATTTTATCCATCATTCCATCAATTAATCCAATAGGGAGATATATTATTTTGCATTATAGTTTTTTGTAAAATTATTTTTCTTATGTCTGTGCTTCAGGTTCAACCCCACATCAGTTACATCATTATTTATACTACGGTTGCAAATAATGTTTTGTTTTTTTTTGTAATAGATTGAACTGGTTTTTCCCATTACATTATTATTTTTTTATATGACGTGATGAGGATTTGGTTACTGGTTTGGTCTGTAACATGTCAGAAAATTGGGGGAAAAAATGTCATTTTTTTACCTAAATAAAAACACAAGTTTACAAATGTCCTTTTTTGATTAAAGGGAAAACATGATTAGTTTGTTCATATGGCTATAGGAGTCAGAGCCTAATCACATTTGAGGGTTGATATCAGGATTTGGACAAGTTTGAGTTTAACAATAGTGCTAAAAGACATCAAAATAGTTGATTAATTTGATGATTGATGAATTGTCAATCTATAATTTGTGACACCTCTAATAGCCATAAACCTGACAGAATTGAAATCGTCCAATTAAAATTTTAAACTACGTGAAGTAAAGTGGTCCAACTAACTTACTTGCAGGGTCGATCTGTTTACTTTATCTATTTGATAAAGATTACTGCTGATGAAATGAGTCTACGTTGTCATATCCGAAATTGCACCTTCAAAGAGCGTGGCACACGTTAATCGCATTCAACATTTAAATAAACGTTCCATGTGACGGGGTTTCTCTTGTTTGTAAAATGGTGTGCTGAATAATACACCCAATCTCTGAGAATAATGGAGCACTGATGTGCCGGGTTTTTCCTGCTGAAAGGGTTTACACTTTACAGACTTTGCAATGACCGAATACACAGATGGCCGTTAAGAGAGAGCATTAGTAAAGATTAACTTGCCCGGTCAGACGTTGCATAGTGACTCTGATCATTTTAATAACCTTGCTCAAGAGTCCTTTTTGAGTGTATAATAGGGGCTAGCTATTTGACCTTTACTGCTAAACTTTTACATCTACTTCTACCACTACTGCACTTAGTACTCGTTGCAAAAAAAAAAACAAAAAAAAAAACATTACGTTCCTCAGAAAAGATATTTGAATATGGAGTGATCTTTTGACGTATAACTGTAGATTACATTGTATCTAAGTCCACTGCATTTTGGAAAGAGGGTACAAATTTGCAAAGTAATGTAATATAAATACAAAAACTGCACTGATTGCAGGTCAGCACTGCAGTTTTTCAAAATAGCTAATGCACAAAGGTTTTAGTTACTAGCATACAGAGAATGCATGACCTTTATAGTTCTGAGCTCAACTACTAAAGCTATTATATTATAATATCTACCACAACCAGTTGCTGATGCCTGGATCGGACTATCAAGACAACTTTGGTCTTTTACGGTTGCACTATGTCAGAATACTGGAAAAAATCCTCCCGTATCTCGAGCAGGCAGTGGCTTCACTCCAAACGATTTATTCCAATAGGATCGTATCCCGTCTTTTATGGTCAAAGGGTTTTATCTTATCAAATCACACACTGTTGGAGAAGCGGAACCAGAAATCGTGTCACCGGTCAACGAGACCAGGTACACTTGTTACCATAGCGACAACAACAACAATGCACCTGCGGTCAATTTAGAGTCTTCAATTAACCTACCATGCATGTTTTGGGGATGTGCGAGGAAACCGGGAGTACCTGGAGAAAACCCACGCAGGCATGGATAGAACATGCAAATTACACACATGACCCTGGTCCTCAAAACTGTGAGACCGACGTACTAACCAGGCATCCACCGTGTTAAGTATGTAGTCTAGCAAGCTACTGCTGGACTAACGGATGTATGTAAACATGCTGCCATTCTGTCGACTCATGCTCCAAAGCATTGGTAAACATTGGTTTGTGCGTGTGAATAAATGTTGTCAACGGCGTGCAAGTACAGTATGTTGACAATGGCAATAATGGAAGGCGATGCCCTTGTCACAATTAATCCCATTGATCGATTTCAAGGTACGGTGTTGTTGAGATGTCACATGACATGCAAGATATCCAAAAAAATTAAACATGCTCAACTTTTCATTGTGCAGACCAGGGATTCATAATTTAAGTATAATAATCATGCCTGAGACGGCACAGTTGAAGACTGGTTAGCACACCCGCCTCACAGTTCTGAGGACTTGCATTAAAATCTGGCCTCCCTGTGTGGACTTTGCATGTTCTCCCTGTGGATGGGTGGTTTTTCTTTGGGTAGCGTGGTTTCCTTAACATTTAGTGGAAAAATGTTCTGTGCTTTGCGAGGTATTTTGTGATGAACTCCTATGTAAGATCATCCATCCACGATCTGAGCCACCTATCTTCACAAGTGGAGCGGAAGTGCTGAAACCTATCCGAGCTCTCATCGGGCAGGATGCAGGCTACACCCTGAACTGGTTGCCAGCCAATTGCAGGGCTCATCATTTCCTAAAATAAATTTTCTCGTGAAAATGGTCCCAAATGAAGTGACTTGCACTCAGTCTCCTTTATAGTTGGTTATAAAACCCACATAAAAGATTTTAATTTACATTTACAATTTCATTTTCCTCTGCGCTGTTCCAATGGAATTTGGCTGATGGAATGGAAATACCACACATTTGAGCACTATGCAGACACGGGAAAATCAGTTTTAGAAATGACAAAACAAACTTTAACTGGTGAGCAAGATGCAGCGATCACACAGACGACTTTCATATGTAATTTGCAAAGTTCCACAGCAATCTTGGAATGGAAAAATTAACATGATGTCATAGCTTCAAAAAGACAGTAGTTTTTGGACAGTGAGATGGAACATTCTCTGAGATCATTGGCCATTAAACACAACAAAGTCAATTCCTTTGTCCCATTAGTACAGCATTTAACTTTGGTTAATTTATATGGTGACAACACTCCCGGGGAACAATATATCTCATGACAGGGCTGTAGTGATCCAGCTTTTACACGCCTTGACATCTCAGGACAATGAGCTAAGGGTGGACATGTGTTTCTTATTTTGGTCGCATATTGCCCTACTTTCCATTTCTTATTCAAATTTCGATAAACCAACATTACATTTTGCAGACAATTAAGAGGCCCATAGAAAAGAACTTGTGAAGCCATTGTTTGGACTAAGAATTAGAAATTAAGGTTATAAAGAGGAGCAGGATGGGGGCGCGGGGTGACATACATTCCCATAGTAAAAGATAACCATAATTTATTGTGCATGCAGCTGTGTTACTTTCACAACACCCTCTGTCAAGTTAGGCACGTTTCACACCTCACACAACAAGCAGGCAATCAAGTCCTGGCTTGGGAAGTCCTGAACACCAAAAGTCAGACAGGCTTCACGCTTATCAGCCAACTCACGCCACACTCTTTCACCCTCTTCTTCTCCACCTCAATCAGAGAGTCCCCTTCCCAAACTGGAGGCAGACTGTAAAATCAGAATGAGAGGGGGACAAAAAGCAGACATTCTGACACAGAGGTTTTTCCCTACATTTACTTTTTTGTCACAACACAATAATAATACCATGTGGAAGACTTCATTTGCTAAGCAAAATAAATGGAGGGACATGGGAAAAAAAAGGGTAAGAGTAGGAGGAAGATGAAAGAGTTGCTTTTCAAATGAGCCAGCTTGATAGTGCACATGCATTGTGTTTTCAGTGGATAACTGGCAAGCTTGTGTGGCCCAATACTCCCACAGTGGATATAAAAGTCTAAACACCCCTGTTCGAATGCCAGGTTTGTGTAAAGAACAAAATATGCGCTCTTGAGTCAAAGTACTGACCTCAACCCAATTGATATGCTGTACAATGACCTCAACAGGGCTATTCACAGCAGACATCCGAGGAAACTTGAGGAGCTGAAGCCCTTTTGTCAAGAGAAACGGACCAAAATTCTTTCTGATTGTTGTTCATGGCTGATGTGCAACGATTGGAAACATTTGTTTGAGGTTTTTGCTCTCAAAGAAGGGTCAACTAGTTATTAAATCTAAGGGTGAACTTGCTTTTTCCTCCCTATCAGCTAAGTGTTTATTTTTCCAGTTAAATCTTAAAGCAAAAGTCATGTTCCGCAGAGAGCTTTTACTTATCAGAATTATTTCTTTCTTCAATGATGTTAATCAGAACAAAACAAACAAAGTGGGGGAAATATTGCACAAAAGTGACATTAAAACTGTTAAGGAGGCTTCCAAGAGGCCAATGGCAACGTTGAAGGAGCTGAGTGAATTTTGGGGGGCAAGTACAGGCTGTTTAGTGCATTTCCCATCTTCTTCATATGTCTGGACTTTGGGGTAGAGTCAGTAGAGCGGTCTCACTAAAAATCTCCCATGCTAATGGCTGTGAGAAAATATGTTATGAAACTGAGCTCTAATTACTTGGCCATAATTCCAACAGGAATGTTTAGCACAAACACCAATCTTACATTCAAGGATTATTTTTTTTTTATTATTTTTCACCTGGAACTCAAGGTGGAGGAAATTATGAGCAGTTTTCAGACTTGTGCAACCATTGTCATATTTGAACATGGGTGTGTGGAATTTTTTTATGCACCTTACATTCGTAATGTGTTTCCCCTTCAAGGCTTGGAAACTGATTTGTTGTGTAGTTATCCATTTGGCCATTAAAAAGCCACAATGCATAAAGCTGCGAAAATACAAAAGCCTTCAAACAAAAACACACATTGTCAACACAGTATTGATTGTGAGCCATGTATACACAAGTCCACGCTAAACTCAAACCATCTTCTGAACATGTCAGCAAGACGGGGAATGAGAGGGAAAAGGGGGTCTCGAGAGGAAAGCAACCTCCTCAAACATGCATGCGTTCAACAGATGTTTGCAAATCCAAGACACCCCGCAAATGAAAGGAAACTAATGAATGAAAACAAGCATTCACAACTATGAAGAGTTGAGACACGTCATTGAAACTAACATCAGGACTCCACACCATTTTTTTTTTTTGCATTTGCAGCCCTGGTGCAACCAACTGAAAAAAAATGTTCGCACCAGCACATGGTTTGTTCACACTAGTTTTTTTTATAGCAGGTCCATGACATACTATTTTTTTTTTTTTCACTTGACAGTGACTCAAGATATGATACTGTATTTGGCAAAAATATATATTATTGTGAACCAGAAGTATGAACAGTAGCAAATGAAAAGGTTTTACTACTACTTTTATTTGATTATTTGTTTGGGGAAGATTTCATTTTGAGCATACCCGAATTCTCTCTCATTCCTGAGACAACATTGAAGATGTATGTAAAAAAAGAAAAGCTGTAAGTGACTTGTGGCGGGAATAGTTTTACCAGTTTAGGATTAACCCTAAACTAACCCGAACCAGATTTTACCGGGTACAGGTACAGGATAGCTAGCTTAGTCTTCATTAGTACAGACAAGTTGAAGGGTGACGGTTGTTAAAAAATGAAGTATTTGGCCAGCAGCAATGTACAGTAGGTACGTGGTGGCCATTGGCCAGAGACAATGCTATCGTGTCCTGTGTGTGACATGCATTTGTGGCGCACAATACGCAAAGGTGCTGCGATAATAGCGCGCCTTATCTGGAAGAGGCAGCCAATCATATTGCGGTAGGTCGCTTTTATCTCAAAAGGAATTCATAACATTGATTGAGCAGGCATCAACCCCCCCCCACACCCCTCCCACCTCTCTCTCTCATGGTGGAGGAGGAGATTGCAGTGGGGAAAAAAAAGTGACTTTCAACCAAAACATTCTCTTGCGCAAATGGGACAAGATGAAATTTTAATCGGACAGGAAGAAAAATAGATTGCTGTCCCAAGCCCTGTCGCATCCTTGTTTTGGGAATGAGTGAGCAAATGGAAACAGTGAGTCTACACTTTTTTTTAATTCCATGTAATCTAGAAGCAACATATCAACACTGTATAGGCATTTACAAGTCACTACAAATATATGCTGTGAGCCAGGGGGTGGGGGGTGGTTGGTGTGGTGTTGGGGAAGCCCACACATGATCTCTGTTGACAGTATGCAGAGTTGTAAAGAGTAGTAGTGATTATCATATTTGAGTTTAATTGAATTCCACTTGAAACAAAGTGGATGTGTTGTGATGGAGAAAACTGATTTGTGAGACACGTCAACATTGCGAGCGAGATCATTTTTAATAGATGTCTGCATGAAATGAGGGGGCAGATATTTCATTTCTCCCAAGATTTGTCTCGCCTCACTCCTCTATTATCCTCCTCGACGAAATCTCTGGTGAGAGGAATTAACATGCGAAAACAGAGGAGAGAGAAGGTTGCAAATAAATTTGATTTACCTAATGTGTTGGTTTCGCTTTAGCTGGTCATTGAATCAAAATAAAAAAAAACCCAGATGAGATAATTACTTTCCTGCTGATGAAGTGATGAGAAGGGGTGGGCAACGTAAAGGAGTAGACAGGAATGAGACACGGTAGTCAACATGATGTTTATGCATCACTGGGATTCTGTTTGAGTGACAAATCAGGAATTCATGCTTGAACAAGGGTGACTGAAGCAGTGGTGTAGCAGTCCCTTCCTTCTGCTTCTTGTCTAATGTCCATTAAAGAGTGAATGCACCCCCTGAAGGGTTGGACGCAAGCAAGTTGGTTTGCTCACTATGCCGATGACGGACAAGGCATCCCATGTGTCGTGGCGTATTTATTCGAAAGAAACGAAGCCAGCGCAACGAAACACAATCGCGAGCGTGGAACAGGGTGGGAGTGGGGCGTCTGCATCCTCAGTTTGGTAAGTTCGGAGTTAATGTAAAATAAAAGAACATCATTAAATATACAACAGCAGAGGCTGCAGTCAGAGCACAGCATCTGGCTTCTTTTTTCTGTGACAACATGGGCTTTCATTTCAACCCTCCATCACAAGCTTTATATAACATTTTTTTTCTTTCTGTAGCTGCTCATTTTGTGCCCATGTATACTGCTCTTTTAGAATCTGTCATTACAATCAGGAGAGGGCAGATTGTATTCACATCAAAGAGACACTTTATGTATTCATCAGTGTATTATCAACGCATACACATAAATTGATTCAACAGAAAATTATTAAGAGCAGTAGGGGATAACAAGTGCTTAACTCAATACAGCCTTCTGATAAATCTTGCGTGTTATTTTCTCCTGGTGCATGTGAAAAATCAATGATGTGAAGATGTATTTTGCACAAATTGCTTGTTGAGCGGAAGGGTAGCACATGCATGCCTCATTTCATTACCACCAAATCAGCAGAACAACCCTATCGTTTATGCCAGAAAAAAAATTATTGAAACTTGATAGTCATTAAGATAGCAATAATGCATGCGTCACTATACTTTCAAATGCCCCGGTTCTGTATAAGGTCCATCCACCCAAATTACATGAAACCAAAAGTTTTTTTCATTTATTTTTTTGAAAGAAGTTTACTAGTTCAACAATTTCACCTTATCTGCACTTTTGTGAAAATTGCTGAGAACTTTCACCTTCAGACTGTGTTCATCTTATTACAGCCTTGGTTTTAAATCCCTTCTACCTGAAAATACAATTAGGTTGATCACTGGCACTATTTTTGCATTCAGATCGACTTTATATTCCCATATCATTTTGAGAATATACAGGATGCAAGCAGTTGCAATTATTTTGCAGCAAATGATGATTTATGTCATGGCTGCTACCGAGGAAGTCATTAGTCATTGGTATCTTAGAATTTCTGGATCAACTCATTGGAAACTGCTTCAGATGTTTCTCTAGTGGTCTACAAAAACATAACAACTTAAAGAAAACCTTCAAACCTGTCCAGAGTTTCCTTTTGAAACATGACTGAAATTAGAGACCAGACAATTTAATGAGTGACAACATATAAAATGTCACCAGCTAGCAGTAATCATTATTGTCATGTTGTTTGAAAACAACGCTGTTATACATGTTTTTTTTTCAAAAATTGGAGAGACGTCAAATCAATTCTAGCATAGCTCGATAGTGGTGAAGCAACTCTCCAATGCAACTTTGGTCCCATCGACCCAATCGATCAGCACAGTGTTGACTAACTAACTCCAGGGTTCATGTCATCACATGAGACAACATCCTGTACTTTGGAATAATAAGGACCAAAAAAGGTAGTCGACAAATGCAACATGCTGCGTCAGTTATTCAAAAACTAGCCATCAATGCAGATGAAATTTTACCTGCATGTATTCTAAATGCCAGCCAATAATCTCCATGAGAATTGCTAATCAAAACATAAACAGATGTAGAAGATTATCTCCCACGCGTTGCCAGTCATGCCAAATGAGAATCAATGTCATGCGTCAACTAGCATCGGGGTCACTGATAAAAAGGAGTCTCATATATTGATCAGGTTAAAGTGTGGGATTTATTTGCAAGACAGCCGATTGTATGGAAGGTTGAGGCAAAACGAGACAGAGTGCTTTTACTCTTGCATGAAATCCGACACTGGAAAAAATATTTTATGCGTGCAAGTGTCACAAAATGGTGTTGTTGAACAGAGACCACGACTGCATATGCTAACAAGTTGTATGATGGCAACAGCAGGTCAAAAACGATAACAGTGCATGAAGATGAACGTATGGAACCATTTAAAAACACACAGCAAAGGGTTAGTGAGTGTCTGATGTGCCTAATTGAACCACCAGTTCTGACACAGGACCTGGCAGTGGGCCAGGCGGCGAGTCGCAACCCACGGGGAAAGGGGTGAGGGGAGGGGGGATTGGAAGCAGTAATCATGACAGGGGCAGCACATGATGGTGCCAGAATCTGTCACTGCAACCACTGGGCTAATTTGCAAACGGGATGAACACACACAGAAGGGAGGCGAGATCAACTCACGAGGAAGAAGGGGGGAGGCAGCGTGGGGGGTGGGGGGGAACAATTACATAGCGCTACAGTGACTGTGGGAGGTCTGGAAATCACTATAAAGTATGGTCGAAGTTAATGACAAATCTCCTTATCAAATATGAATTACTCTGTTTCAATTTAATCAAACAGGTATTGGATAACATGTTTAATTTTGCACTTGTAGTTTGTCGTGGTGGGCAACTGCACTGAGTCAAAAAAGCTGCCGAGAATATTCTGCACAGAGATGTGGAAAATGAATAGGAACACTGACACTGTCAATCAAAACTGAAAAAGTGTGTGATCCTGGGCCTAATTCTTGCGTTGATCAAATTGGAGCCTCTGTTTGTAACGCTGATCGCCAAAGAGTGATTGAATTGGCTTCATCTTATTCCACTAAAAGTCATTGTCAAATTGTAAAATAGAAGCACCACGCTTTTAATCGGATTTATTACCTTTCACACGACACATTCCCAAATTGCAAAAAACACATTGCGAATTACAAGTTAGCATCCAAGAGCTTTTAACACTACCGTTTTTTCTTCCAAGTTATGGTATTTCTTAAATAGGCGAATGAATGAGGTCCATGTAAGAGAAACAAATCCTGCAGACTATAAATTGTTCTTTTAGCTCAACACTCCATTTTATTTGCTAATACTGTATTCAGATATCTGATGGGTCAACCTACTGCACCCCGGAGCAATGTTTCACATAAGAGCAATGTATAGAAAATATACACACGCCTTCTCTCCCCACAACGCTTACTTAAAAAAAAAAAAAAAAAAAAAAAGGTTTTGAAGTTACACTGAACAAACTTACCCTGTCCATCGAGAGGTAGACTGCTAAGCCCAGGGTCAAAATGAAGCAAACGTTCCTCATTATTCCGTTTTTTGCAGTAGTAGTAGTTGTTGTGGTTGTTTTCTTTGTTTTTGATGTTGTTTTTTTTTTTTTTTTTTTTTTGGGGGGGGGGGGGTGTCTTCTCCCAATCCCTACTTCGCCTTGCTTTCCACGTCTGGCCCCAAACTCCTGTCGCTTCTCTCGTGGAACCCCCACTAAGTCTTGCGTTTTTTTTTTTTTTTTTTCTTGTATCCCCCTCGACTCCTCAAAAGCAGTCGCTAACTTTTTTTAAACCAATTATTCGTAAAATTGACAAGCAAACGCAGAAATAAAGCGGGGGTTAATGGCAAAGTCCTTTGCGCTGCGTCTGGCCGGTAAAATCCGCACGAGACACTGCACATGCTCGCTCTCTCTCTCTCTCGCTCTCTCTCTCTCTCTCTCTCTCTCTCTCTCTCTCTCTCCTCTCTCTCTCTCTCTCTCTCTCTCTCCTCCTCCCTCACAGAGCGTACAAGTGAAACACTCGCGCGTGTATTACAGTCAGATTAATTATCACACATCAGTTTGCGAAAAAAAAACGTTTTTTTTTTCCTTGGCAGTAAAAGTACGAGGGCAGACTTGATTGACTGATAAAAATAAGTACTGGCTTTTTGCAGAGCAATTCACTAATCTAACATTTCAGGTTCTTTATTGTTGGTGTTTTACTGCATACAGTACATTTTTCCAGTGGGTTGGCAGCACCCAATTGTTGTATCTGCACAACAATCAGTCACATTGAGTGGAAACATTTCTGTGCAATGCTTCCCCCTGCTGGTGGTTTAAATAATAATAATAATAATATAATAAATTAATCATTTTGGTAGATCCTGTTTTTGTGAGTCTGTAAGTAGTTTTGCCGTGATTAAAAAATTTTATCTTATTGCCGCAGATATCCTTTCTCTCACGTCTAAAACACATTGGCGGGCACCGCAAGGAGCCATATAAATACTATATAAAGTATCAAATGTTGGAGTTTACATCAATACTTGACTACTCGTATATTCATAATGTACCTGTGGATGAAAAAGCAAAGCTTATGTCCAGAATGTATGCGAACGCACGTACACGCTAGATACGTTCAAATAGATGGAGTCAGTGAGTCTATCCATATTTTTCTATTGCCATACATTATTCTCACCAACAACCCCTCTCTTTAGCAACCTGCTCTGCTTCAACTATTGATCCATCTTTTTTTTTTTTTTTGGGTCTAAAGTATGTGCTGAAGTGCAAAATAATGAATGCACAGCATCAAACAGGCTTGTTCGGCATTCACTTGTGAATTGGTCAATTCTGCCCAATGTTCACCCTACGAAACAATACAATGATAGCATGGTTTATTTATGTTGCAAAGTTGTCAAAAACAAAATGTTCCTGGTTTAGAAAATAGAGTCCAAACCTGTCTAAGCCCGACAGTTCCAAACACCTCCCTCGGATTTTTAATTAAAAAAATAAATGTCACATGCCCAGAGTGCAAAACCAAAAAAATAACTTTACCTCTTGCCCTCCAATGTTTAAGCTTTCCAGTGTTAAAAATGTGAAAAAGCACTTCAAGTTGGATGAATTAGCAAACTTCATTAATTGGAATTATTGTTAATGTAAGATAAGAACCAGTCAAAAACTACCAAACAGAAGACTGCCAACCCAGAATATGACAGATGTTTATAGTATAAGACAGTGCAAGTGGCTTTCCGTGGTATTCATATGTCCTGAATAAGTGTAGTCAGTCGATGAATCCAAAGGGCCTACTTATTATTTGCAAGTGACAGAAAGAGTGAGTGGTCATCAGAGGACAAGGAGAGGATGACGGACAAAGAGGAACGAAGACTCGGTACCATTTGACCTGTTTTGCTTGACCTCATTGAGTTATTCACCAGCAAAAATAATAAATGCCAATGTGATGTTAGCCATACAGGGTGACAGTCAACTGAACAGAAAGTTAGTTAAAAGCTTTCTTTTAATCATGAGCCGCTTGTATAATTCCGGAAGCTAATTTCAAATCTAGCAACCCAACCCCCATCCTTAATGTTAAAGCTGCCCAGGATTTGCATCCTTGTCTTTTTCACAGGGCTTAACATACTCCGGGTGTCCCAGATTATGCAGCCAATTAGGACGAAGGCAAAAGCTCCTTTTGCTACTGAGCCCGGTCATACACTGGCGTATGTGCGTGCGGCACCAGTTTGGTTTTCCTGTGACCACTAAATATCAACCGGAATGACTCACAAATGCAGCGTGACAATTACAATTTGGGTTTAAGAGTTGTGTAATTGTAGCGCAGATGTAAAGTGTGGGAGTTGTGGGACTGGCAAATCACATACTGACTTTATTTTTGAGTCAAATCCAAATTTAGTTTTGGAGCGCACAGAAACAGAACAATATAAACACTGCCAAATGCTAAATATTATTTATCAATCCACTGGCAACATGAGTAGGGCTCAAATTTTAACACATCTCCTATAAATCTGTCAGCGTCAACAAGGACATGCACCATTAAACAAGAATGGCGGAATGAATCTTTTGTTAGCACGTGACATTAGTGTGATTCTCAGGTTAAACATCCAAATCTTTGTTTTCTTCTTTGAACCTTGAATTGATTCAAACGCCTTCGTATTAGTTGTTTATTTTTTTCCCCCTTTATGGAGCAATTACTCAGCAAGGAAAAACTCCCATCACAAAGCAATCAAATGTAATTCTAAATGTCAATCCTCTATATAAAATAAGATGGTCTCACCATTGAAACTTTTTTTTAATTAAATATACTCAATTTGCTTATCAACTCTATGAGACATTTGTATCTCTAATTGATTGATAATCTGCTGCTGTAGGACTCAAATTCCAGCTCAAGGCCTGAAAATCAAAGCATGTAAATGTTTCTTTCACAATCTTCTCACAATCTGCTTCACAGCCATAAGTGGTATTTAAGTGAATCCAAATAATGTTTTCTGCACCCAGCAAGCCCCCAACTTGTGAATTTGAACAAACTCTTTGCGTCTGTCTTACAATGCTGACAGTGTGTGCCTGCTACAATATCTGTGCGCACTACTAAAATATAAATAGGGAACTGATTTTTATTTTTTACTCCAGGTCTTCATCTACTTTGATATTGTAAAATTTTAAATATTGTATATATTGATTCTGAACTAATAGACGTCATGATGACGTATATGGTACAATTGCTACTTTATTGCATTTTTGTATGATATTTATGGTTTCTAATTTGTGATTTTGATAGTGTTGGTATCAACAGGTGGATTAAGTCGTCTGAATACCAAATGCATGCCCATCACTGATTTCAACTTGTGCCATGTAAGATGGTTTAACATAGATGGGAGTAAAATCCTTTCCAACTTATTTTTTTATATTCTTAATTTATAAAACAGAAACATGTTTAACACTAACAAAAGTGGTGTCCAAACCTTGTTTCTGTAATACTAAATACTAAATGGGAGCCACTCAGGCGGTATCCTGAGCTCTGGCGTCCTCTGTTGTTCAATCTGAGGAAAATCCTGTAACATTCCACTATTACCTATTCAACATGATTTGATTACTGCATATCCAGTGTATATGTAATAACCGCTTTTGTGGTTACCATTCCGATTTTTGGTGAAAATTCTTTTTAAAAAAAAATCCATCCACTTGGCCTCCTTTCTCATTTTCTTTCTTTTCTTCTACAGCAAAGCTATTCATCCAGCCATCCATTTTCTTAGCCGCTTATCCTCACGAGGCTCGCGGCGAGTGCTGGACCCTACCCCAGCTGTCAACGGGCACCCTGAACTGGTTTCCAGCCAATTGCAGGGCCAAAGCTATTCAAAGTTATCTTAGTTTAGCAATAATGCAACATCATTATCATAATACTTAAAATGGTTTTGGGCTTCTTTACTTCCCCATTAAGGTTTTGTTCTCATTATTTCAATGTCTTCACATGTGCACAACATACTGTATGGATCTTCTTCTTTTCCTTTCGGCTTGTCCCGTTAGGGGTCGCCACAGCGTGTCATCTTTTGCCATCTTAGCCTATCTCCTGCATCTTCCTCTCTAACCCCAACTGCCCTCATGTCTTCCCTCACCACATCCATAAACCTTCTCTTTGGTCTTCCTCTCGCTCTTTTGCCTGGGAGCTCCATCCTCAGCATCCTTCTACCAATATACTCACTCTCTCGCCTCTGAACATGTCCAAACCATCGAAGTCTGCTCTCTCGAATCTTGCTCTCCAAAACATCCAGCTTTGGCTGTCCCTCTAATGAGCTCATTTCTAATCCTATCCAACCTGGTCACTCCGAGCGAGAACCTCAACATCTTCATTTCTGCCACCTCCAGTTCAGATTCCTGTTGTTTCTTCAGTGCCACTGTCTCTAATCCGTACATCATGGCCGGCCTCACCACTGTTTTGTAAACTTTGCCCTTCATCCTAGCAGACACTCTTCTGTCACATAACACACCAGACACCTTTCGCCAGCTGTTCCAACCTGCTTGGACCCGTTTCTTCACTTCCTGACCACACTCTCCATTGCTCTGTATTGTTGACCCCAAGTATTTGAAGTCATCCACCCTTGCTATCTCTTCTCCCTGGAGCTTCACTCTTCCCCCACCGCCCCTCTCATTCATGCCCATATACTCTGTTTTACTTCACCTAATCTTCATTCCTCTCCTTTCCAGTGCATGTCTCCATCTTTCCAATTGTTCCTCTGCATGCTCCCTGCTTTCACTGCATATGACAATATCATCTGCGAACATCATGGTCCAAGGGGATTCCAGTCTAACCTCATCTGTCAGCCTATCCATTACCACTGCAAACAGGAAGGGGCTCAGAGCTGATCCCTGATGCGGTCCCACCTCCACCTTAAATTCCTCTGTCACACCTAAGGCACACCTCACCATTGTTCTGCTGCCATCATACATGTCCTGTACTATTTTAACATACTTCTCTGCCACACCAGACTTACGCATGCAGTACCACAGTTCCTCTCTTGGTACTCTGTCATAGGCTTTCTCTAGATCCACAAAGACACAATGTAGCTCCTTCTGACCTTCTCTGTACTTTTCCACGAGCATCCTCAAGGGAAATAATGCATCTGTGGTACTCTTTCTAGGCATGAAACCATACTGTTGCTCGCAGATACTTACTTCTGACCTGAGTCTAGCCTCCACTACTCTTTCCCATAACTTCATTGTGTGGCTCATCAACTTTATTCCTCTATAGTTCCCACAGCTCTGAACATCCCCTTTGTTCTTAAAAATGGGAACTAGAACACTTTTCCTCCATTCTTCAGGCATCTTTTCGCCCGCTAGTATTCTGTTGAATAAGTTGGTCAAAAACTACGCAGCCATCTCTCCAAATTGCTTCCATACCTCTACCGGTATGTCATCAGGACCAACTGCCTTCCCATTTTTCATCCTTTGTAATGCCTTTCTGACTTCCCCCTTAGTAATCATTTCCACTTCCTGGTCCTTCACTCTTGCCTCTTCAACTCTTCCTTCTCTCTCATTTTCTTCATTCATCAACTTCTCAAAGTATTCTTTCCATCTATTTAGCACACTACCGGCACCAGTCAACACATTTCCATCTCTATCCTTAATCAGCCTAACCTGCTGCACATCCTTCCCATCTCTATCCCTCTGTCTGGCCAACCTGTAGAGATCCTTTTCTCCTTCTTTCGTGTCCAACCTGGTGTACATGTCTTCATATGCCTCTTGTTTAGCCTTTGCCACCTCTACCTTTGCCCTACGTCGCATCTCGATGTACTCCTTTCGCCTCTCCTCAGTCCTCTCAGTATCCCACTTCTTCTTCGCTAATCTCTTTCCTTGTATGACTCCCTGTATTATGGGGTTCCACCACCAAGTCTCCTTCTCCCCTTTCCTACCAGATGACACACCAAGTACTCTCCTGCCTGTCTCTCTGATCATCTTGGCTGTCGTCGTCCAGTCTTCCACGAGCTTCGGTTGTCCATCGAGAGCCTGTCTCACCTCTTTCCGGAAGGCCGCACAACATTCTTCCTTTCTCAGCTTCCACCACATGGTTCTCTGCTCTACCTTTGTCTTCTTAATCTTCCTACCCACCACCAGAATCATCCTACATACTACCATCCTATGCTGTCGAGCTACACTCTCCCCTACCACTACTTTACAGTCAGTAACCTCCTTCAGATTACATCGTCTGCACAAAATATAATCTACCTGCGTGGTTCTACCGCCGCTCTTGTAGGTCACTATATGTTCCTCCCTCTTTTGGAAATAAGTGTTCACTACAGCCATCTCCATCCTTTTTGCAAAGTCCACCACCATCTGCCCTTCAAAGTTCCTTTCCTGGATGCCGTACTTACCCATCACTTCTTCATCGCCCCTGTTTCCTTTACCAATATGTCCATTACAATCTCCACCAATCACAACTCTCTCGCTGTCTGGGATGCTCAGAACTACTTCATCTAGTTCCTTCCAGAATTTCTCTTTCAACTCTAGGTCACATCCTACCTGTGGTGCATAGCCGCTAACCACATTATACATAACACCCTCAATTTCAAATTTTAGTCTCATCACTCGATCTGATACTCTTTTCACCTCCAAGACATTCTTAGCCAGCTCTTCCTTTAAAAAAACCCCTACTCCATTTCTCTTCCCATCTACTCCGTGGTAGAATAATTTAAACCCTGCTCCCAAACTTCTAGCCTTACTACCTTTCCACCTGCTCTCTTGGATGCACAGAATATCAACCTTTCTCCTAATCATCATGTCAACCAACTCCTGAGCTTTTCCTGTCATAGTCCCAACATTCAAAGTCCCTACACTCAGTTGTAGGCTCTGTGCATTCCTTTTTTTCTTCTGACGCTGGATCCGGTTTCCTCCTCTTCTTTGTCTTCGACCCACAGTAGCTGAATTTCCACCGACGCCCTGCAGGTTAGCAGTGCCGGGGGCGGGCGTTGTTAACCCGGGCCACGACCGATCGGTATGGGGTTCTTTAGATGAACGCTCATATTTGTTTGGCACAGTTTTTACGCCGGATGCCCTTCCTGACGCAACCCTCTGCATTTATCCGGGCTTGGGACCGGCCTACAGATTGCACTGGTTTGCACTGGTTTCTGGTTTAGCTGGGATAGGCTCGAGCACTTCCGCAACCCTCGTGGGGATAAGCGGTTAAGAAAATGGATGAAAGGATGGATGGATGTGCAATGGTTGTGATGATACACACATGCTATATTGTCTGTGAAAACAACTTTTTGTTTGCCATGAAAAATAATGTATTACCAAGCAAGTATTTTATTCATAAATTCAGTAATAATAGTTTCCCACAAAAAATGTGTACTTATCAAGGATTATCTACTTTCAGTTAATCTTTGGAGTGATGAGGAACAGTTGCTCAATCAGGTAGTCTATTCCCCAAGCCCGGTGTCTGTCTTCTGTGACATTCTCGGATAGGAGCTGCGCTACATTGCACCTTTTTCCTGTAAAAAGGGCACAAACAACCTTTTTTAAATCATTTGATTTAACAGCGTTAATACAAAAAAAAAGAAAAAAAATACCCATACCTAAATATCCACAAATATCAATGAGTTCATTGATTACTCACCAAACAGGGAAGAGACTTGCTCACCAGGCACAACAAAAGGGGGCCCTGAAATATGTTGGGAATATTTATTCAGTTGCATCAATACCAACTCTAACAAACATCAGTTTTATCCATCTATCCATTTTCTTTGCCACTTATCCTCACGAGGGTCGCAGGGAGTGCTGGAGCCTATCCCAGCTATCAACGGGCAGGAAGCAGGGTACACCCTGAACTGGTTGCCAGCCAATCGCAGGGCACATCGAGACAAACAGCTGCACTCACAATCACACCCAGGGGCAATTTTAAGTGTCCAATTAATGTTGCATGTTTTGGGGATGTGGGAGGAAACCAGAGTGCCCGGAGGAAACCCACGCAGGCACGGTGAGAAAATGCAAACTCCACACAGGCGGGGCTGGGATCGAACCCGGGACCTCAGAACTGTGAGGCCAATGCTTTCTAGCTGCTCTCCCATGCCGCCCAACATCAGTTTTATGTTTTACTAATTAGAATAGAATTATTATTATTTTTTTTTTTTGGTTTTCTCTGATGCAGAAATAAAAGTAAGTATGGAAATAATTATTTTTTTTTTTTAGACTGAATGAAAAGTTACCTTTATAATGTTCAGGATTGTACATCAACGTGGACACGAGGTATCTGCAGTCATTGGCCATCAAAGAAATGATGAGTGAAGCATATCTGTGGCATACCAATATTCTAGAATGACTTGAACACTGAGACTACATTACCAAAAAGTTTTTATTCTCCACTGTCCATATTATATTGTAAAATATGTTGGTTGTGAAATTTCAGAACTTTTAGGCTCTTACTTTTCTCTGTCTCTTGGGTTGATGGCCACGAGAGATCCTCTGTCCCAGATAGCCCCAAACTGACCCACAATTGAACTGTGACAAACAGGGGTGGGGGTTCAAAATGTGAATATGACATTTACAAATATGCACAATTTACTTACCTGGATAAGCTGTACAGATCACAGTTGAACAAAGAGATGTTTTTCTCTGAGTTCTGTGGAATCAAGTGTGAGTGAGTAAAATACAAGTGCTATACAGTTAATACATTGTACTGTGCTAGTACTGTCTGTATGTATGGTGACCATTTTAAAATTTTATCCAAGTCAAAATTGAGGGAGCAGGTAAAATGTCATACTGTACAATGATATACATGCAATGTCTTGTGACTACATTAAATTCAGAGACCTAAAATTGATCTACCTTGAAGATCTTTGCTCCAGGTAAAGCAGGAACGTGCTCCTCGATGTAGGTCAAGTTGTTCTCCTCAAAAAACTGTTGAATGGCTTTTTCAGATATTTCCACTCCAACCACTGAATGTCCCATGTCTGCTAGCCTGCAATACACAGAAAAATTCTAAAGATCACCGTGACAAAATGTTACAATCTGCAAAAACTGTGCTTGAAGGAACAATTTTACGTTGTTGTGCAATGTTTCATAAAAACATGTATTTAAGAAATATAAAGAACAGGTTTGCAAACTATTACACTCAACAAATGGTTTTGGAATACGGCACAGGAGTCCCATTTTATTTACCACTTCATATCCACAGCTTTCCCACATAGAGGAAAGAAGAAGCGAACTGCTTTCCGCCCAGCCAAAACATTGTCAATTTTACTCTCCAGCATCCTGTAAAAAAAAAAAAAAATTGCAATACTTATTTTGGAAAATCTTACAATCCCAATCAATCACATCATGCAACTCAACAAGCTGTAATGTTTATACATAGTTATTCCCTCTTGTAAAAAGTGATTCAAAATAAAGTCAATACAGTATGTAGTCTTTACTGGTGTACTTGCGGCTTATGAAAGCCGATTCTGTTTTCATCCCAGCGTTGCTCCCATTCTTTGAGCTCAACAACCCGATCTTCCTGAGTTTTCAGCATGCTGCTCATATTTGATTGCCGTACATCTATGTGAAAGAGAGCAGATGAGAACACGTGTCAAACCGTCCATACAGTTCCAGCCACATCAATGGGCTTCTGGTCGAGTATAAGAATTGTATAAAAACATCATCCAACTCAGAATGACCTTTGTAAAGCCAGAATTTCATTGCAAATCTTGATCTTGCATTGTGTGGGTGTACTATAGTTTCATGGAGAGTTTAAGTGCAGCCAGTTCTACTTGGAGACTTTAGCAGGTAATATGAAACTTTAACACTGTCCAAGTACAGCTACACGGTTTATGTTTAAAAGAGGAAAAAAAAAAAAACTAGCACACCAGTTTCCTGTGGTACTTAAGGTCACTGCTCAAACAGAGCCCTACAATGTATGATTTCGGACATGGAAAACGTTTTAACAAAATCATGCTTGATATTTTCTGTCATTTGAAAGAAATTATATCATTTAATATTAACACTAACATGGATAAATAGCCACGCCAATAGGTCATGTTTATAAAACGCTTATATAGCAACAACCTCCATCTGCAAACAGTCGATAAAACAACTTTTACCGATGAGGCTGCTATAAATCAGGTTGTGGAAAAAGAACAATCCCAATATTTTCTGACGTCTGATCAGATTCAGAGTTCGAAATTTCGTAATCTGAGATGTAGTGTCAATAATCCACGACTATTATTTGTATTCTCCCCCCAGTCTGAAACATTTAAAATGAGTCGGGAACAATCTGGAACACGAATGACGTGATTTCCTGTCGGAAACATAGTATTATAGCTGGAGTTTTGTAAGGATATTCCTACCTGTTACCGAAGTATAGAGCTGTAAAATTTGTTCAACAGAGGTTTTATGTTGACCGTCATCTCATGTGAGATATTATCATAATTAACCGTAGCTGAATTTTGTCTGTTAGGCAAAACATGTCAGTGGAGTGGGAGGGCATACAGAAGGGAGTAACGGATGTAAAGGGAGGCAAGGCTGTGCCTGTGAGGCAAAACTCAGGAAAATAAAAACATAATCTTCTTCCTGTTTTGGAGGAGCCTGCACATATATGTACATTTAACAACTGCCCACTATATGCAATGAACAGTATCACTTTAGTACTGTGACGTGTGGTTGGAAAACTGCCTGCGCAAATATTTTGCCAAAAAGAATGACTCGCAATTACTCATGAAATCACGTTCATTCATGTTTGATAACAAGCACGATTTATGCACTTCAAAGTGATTGGAGAACATGCGCAGTCAGGTAGTCAAAGCCCAAGTCGCGGTGTACATCTGTCATGGAATCTTTCACATGTAGCAACTCAATATTGCATCTTTCTCTTACAAAAATGAAAATGACATCGTAATTTAAAAAAACATAATCACCTTTGAACATAATGTTGGAACACTCACCAAACAAGAGAGCTACTTACTCATCAAGCACAAAAAAAGGGAGGACTGCAAAGCAAATGAGTCGGAAATAAAGTTTTACAAAATATTTTAGTAGAGCAGACACGGCTGTGTACACCACTATTTATCATGTAGAGAAAAAAAGAAAGCAGAAAAAGATGGGAGAAATTGGCTCGTTTTAAAATCACAACGAGCCTTTCAATTGTCACAAATCCTCACAGATTAGTTTTGTTCTTCAATTTCTCCCGTAACCCAAAATAAAACTGGAAGGGAACATTTTCAAATGCTGATTACACGTTTAAAACGCACGAGGGCGGTAGATAATTAAAAATGTTTTGGTTAAAAAAAAAGTACCAAATAGACCTAAACGATCAAACACTTTTCCATAATAATTGAAGTACAGTAGTACATGACAACCTTTGGATACTGTTAAATTTTCAAGTACATCTAGTAGTTTTATCAATTTTGAACATGGCCAAAAATAATGAAAAACTGTCGAAATAAAACAAATTAAATAAAACACTTGATCGCAGTTCTTATTCTTATTGTTACTCAAGTTATTACTGTTTGTTCATTCTGTTTGGGAACTATTTGTGCTCTCCATTATCCTTTTCCAATGTCTTACATTATGATTAAACGTGTTATTATTTTAAAAGTGTGTTTAAGGACCTTCCAAAAAAAAAAAAAATCTCATAAATGCGATAAAAACATTGATCTGGAAAGTAACCCTAGCAATAGAGGGGGCATTATTGTACTGATCTATTTTGGGGGGAGCATTCAGATCCTGTCTGATAACAATAATAATAATAGTAATAATAATAATAAATGCATGATTTATCCTTCAATCAATAATTTAAGGGAAACATACTTGGGTCATTGTCTGTTCCATTTTAATAGTAATTTGAACCAGAAATTCAGATGTCAAAACGGGTCAAACTGGTTCCTACTTAATTGGGTCAAAGCCCACATCTCCGGATCGCATCCAGAGGTGTTTGGACCCCCCTCCTCCAAATTTGTGGACGAGTCAAGACGTCGGAGGGGGCGTCTCGACCAATCACAGGCGCCCGGAGGCGGGTCGCGAACGGCTACCGTAGTGGACGGGGAAAATGGATCATTTGAAAGCTCATCTTCACCATTCATGTCCTGACGAAGGGACTCCGCGTTCGTATGCTGAATCTAGTGTCCAATGTTATGAGGTGACGTCAACAGGAATAAGGACCCACGAGAGCTCGGTTCGCTTCCCGGTAAGAACCGTGTTTTGGAGGAAGTGCTGACTCGTGTGTGATCTCTGTACTGTTGATGTTTGGATGTTGTTCATATGCCCCTCAATGTGATTGTACGCTCTTTAAATTATTGTACATTACAATAAGTTTTTACAGTATGAGTCTCATTGGTTGCCTTTCCTGGTTTAAGCTTATTTCCATTCCTCTGCCACGCGTATATTCACAGTCAACGCACTGCAATGGGCATTTATTTGCAAAGTGTATTCTCCAGCCTCATCAGCTATCAAAACAATGTACTGTTTGTATATGCATCTCGGAATGTTAGTATGCCCTCGTCAAATATGATATAGACTCCAATTTAAACTCTAGGACAACACCTTTCTTTTATTCATGCATGAAAGTGGAGCAGCTGGTCCAGGATGCTCGAAACGGAAGGGCTGAATTTGGGGATCTATGGCAGCATATATCTTGTGTTTGCACAGCGCAAGCATTTTGGCTGCAATCATATTACTGGAGTTGCTAGGTGAAGGCAGGGAAGGCGGTGGGTTGATGTTTGGAGCATGTAGAGATGCAGCTACAGACTGGTTCTGTGCAGGGTAGCGCGCGCTAGTCCTACATGGACCTGCTCATGCCACCTGATCTCAAGAAGGATGTTACAGGTTCTAAACAGTGCTGTTTGCATTAATTACCTTGCCCCTATTGACTATTTACACTTGGGACTAGCTACCCTAACGACACTTACTGCACACTCAATGCATAAAATACATACATACATACATATATATATATATATATATATATATATATATATATATATATATATAATAGGATATCCTTGCTCCGAGTGACTGGCAATCAGTCTCTATGACCTGGAACATGTATAAACAAAATGATGGATAGACTGATTCTTGCCTCACAGTTTAGAGGTCATGGGTTCGAATCCAGGCTCCTGTCTTCCAATGTAGAGTTTGCATGTTCTCTGTCCAAAGTCATTTGGGAGTGGTTCCAGCACACCCCCAACCCTAATGAGGATATGCCGTGTCGAAAATGGATTGATTGATATTAACAGGACTTTGATTAAATTTAGGATACGCGGTACAGAAAGTGGATGTTAATATAATTATATCCATTTCCCATTATCTGTGCCACTTATCCTCACAAGGGTCACGGGAGTGCTGGAGCCTATCCCAGCTGTCATTGGGCAGGAGGCAGGGTACACCCTAAACTGGTTGTCAGCCACTCGCAGGGCACATCGAGACAAACAGCCGCACTCACAATCAACCTAGGGGCAATTTATTGTGTCCAATTAATGTTGCATGTTTTTGGGATGTGGGAGGAAACTATTGTCCCTGGAGAAAAAACACACAGGGATCGAGAGAACATGGAAACTCCATACAAACATGACTGGGATTTGAACCCCGGTCCTCAGAACTGGGACTCTTAACCTCTAACCAGTCGTAAAAAATAGAATTACTGTAAGGTATTCTTGTGGGGTCCCTAATGTTCTGTCCTTCTTGTGGCGTTATAATTAGATACACCTCTTATACTCTCTGGTATGTGTTGTTGTCTTTGTCAAAGCAGAATTTTTATATCGAATGTCATTAGATTGCGTTGGTGTACCTAATGTTGAGTCCAGTGACTATCTACACTCAAAATACAGTTTTATGACAATTTTGGTGTTTAAAGATTCTCCTCATCCTGAGTTCTACTTCTCAAAGTAAAGTCAGTACATTAAAAGGATAAGCATGAATCCCCACTTTTCGTTCACGGTGAATCTCAAAGTAACATACAATATGTCGTAATTATATTTGGCAACGCTTTAAAACTCACTGGTGTGTTTTTGATGAGAAAAGACTTTCCTGGAGTAAAGTGTTGTCATTATCTGGGATGCAGCGGAAGTGCTCTCATGGGAGGGCGGATCCTGACAGGCAGCCGCGCACAGATTCCCTCTGATTGATGAGATGTCTCTTTGGCTTCGACAGCGCCTCATCTACATGGGAATTTTACATTCATACATTGTTTGGGCACACCCCTTCCCTTGTGCAAAGAAGAGGCTCTTTATCTTGTCTAAGTGTTCGGTAATATAGACGACACTTGCTATTTACACTGCGAAAATTAATCCTTCTCTATCTTAAACATTAGTAACTCATATGTGCGATTTTAATGCTTCTTAAAGGACCTGTTTAGTACTGTGAATATTGACAGTTTTTCCATAGTTCTGGGTGATGTCTGCAGAAACTATTCTCCTGACATAGACTCAGTAGTCATTTTAGGCTTATTTTCTGATGATATATTTGATTTTCTGACAGATTTTGGGCATAAAAATCCTCCTGCTGACATCACCGACAAGAATGACGAACACATTTCCTTATACCAGTTTGTGTCCTTGGTTGCTTCGTAAATTGATACTATTGATATGCCCCAACTGGCAACCAGTTCAGGGTGAAGTGCACCTTTCGCCTGAAGCTAGCTGGGATAGGCTCCAGCTTTCCCCCAACCCGTGTGAGGATAAGCGGCTTGGATAATGACATGACATATGCCCCCACTGAGTATGCGAATGAATGAACCATGGTTTTGTCATACCAGTGTCCAGAAAAGGCCCCTCTGATATTTACTTCTGTTTGACCCAGTTTTGTATCCATTTTATCCAATTTTGATTTAGACGTCCCCCAGTCCTCTGATTCCCTACCTGTCTGTATAAGACCCACTTGTGTGAACACACGTGTTTATGTTGACAGTGCAGGGTCGGCAGCGGAGTGGTAGGCGGGAATCTTCTTTAGTGACGTAGATAAGCTCGAGAAATTCAGATGACCAGTTGACCGCAACGAAAAAGCGTCTGGCACTCAGGAATGCATAGATAATTTTAATTTATATTTTACTTTTCTGACACTCCATTGAACCAACATTACATACCATGTATCCATCCATCCATCCATTTTCTTTGCCGCTTATCCTCACGAGGTTCGCGGAGAGCGCTTGGAGCCTATCCCAGCTGTCGACAGTCAGGAGGCGGGGTACATGAAGCAAACAGCTACACTCACAATCACACCTAGGGGCAATTTAGAGTGTCCAATTAATGTTGCAGGCGGAGCCGGGATTGAACCCGGGTCCTCAGAACTGTGAGGCCAACACTTTACCAGCTGATCCACCGTGCTGCCGCTACATAACAATGCTAGAAAAAGTTGTTTTTCTAAAGTGGTGAAAAAAGGTTGACAAATTTATAAATGCTTGTGAATACTCAAAATTTCCTCGTTCTGCGAAAGCCGTGCAGCGTAATTATCTATGTTGAAGGTCTAGATGTTTTTTTTTAGAATAATTAGTTAAAATAATTAGATTAAATACATTTTAACAGGCTTGATTTGTAAAAAATCAATCGTTCTAATCTTCATTGCAGTAAGAAGCTGCATGAGCCATTCATGTAAAACATTAATTTCCCTCAAACGCACGTTTCGTCAACTCCGATTGATTCCATTTCTCATGGCTCTAAGACCTTTGGAAAAAAGAGTTTGGGAAGATGACTTTATATAGACATTTGTTTTTGCTAAATTAATGATGCTTTGTCTAGTCAGCCACGGCGTGGACTTTTAATGTGCTGGCTGGTGCTGTCGCCATGTTCGTACAATATTAATCCATGACAGCGGAATACATTAGTGTTTTTCTTTTTAGCAGATTAGTGATTGAACATAATTTGGGAGTGCTGTTGTGTTGACATGAGTGTGTCATGTTATATCAATCAGTCTTCAATCAATCACGCAATTGTCGTCTTTCTTTCGGCTTGTCTCATTAGGGGTTGCCACAGTGAATCATTGGTTTCCATGCATGCCTTCAACCTCACCTCTAACGCCAACTGCCCTCATCTCTTCCCTCACCACATCCATCAAGCCTATCTTTGCTCTTCTTCTCCCTCTCTTGCCTGGCAGCTCCATCCTCATTATCCTTCTATCAATATACTTGCTCTCCTCTGGATGTGTCCAAACCATCGAAGTCTGCTCTAACTTTGATTTCATTGTTTCGGAGGTGATGATGACAAATAAATTAGGTGACAAAATACCTTTCTCACTGAATCAATGACATGTGAACCATTTTTATGAAGGCATTTTTTTGGTTTACACTCTTTATGCAGGATCTCCAATGTAATATTACCTTATGAGGCATCCAGGTAATGTGATACGTCTTACTACCATAGAAAATTAAAGGGGAAATCCACTGGTTTGCATTAACAATGTATCCAATAGGTCATGTAATATGTACTCTATTTTGACAATGTGATGTTAAATCCCCTCTCATTTAATAGTGTTTGGAGAAGATTATCGACAATTACGAATTTTCAGGGGTGCTGCCATTTTCGCAAGTCACATGATCTACATGCGTGGATGTGATGTGTACTGTGCCGCAACAAAGGCTCGATTACATGGGACGCCATTTATGCCCAGCGCTGATTTCTTGGATTTATCCTCACCTGATGAAGAAATAGCAGTATCGGTTGATCAGGAAGACCGAGGAATACTTCCATACACAGCCGTGAGTGGCATAGCCGTGAGCGGCTTGACCGCTCGATTCATCGGGAAGATGGAGGAATACTTCCATACACAGCTGTGAGCGCTGCCACTCTGGGCCGCCGCGGGCTGCATAACTAGTTAGCATATCAGAGTCTCGTTTGTTGTCGGAATTAACCAGGACCCGGCAGCTCGGTCCCGAGCCTGTGCGCGCGCGGGATGGAGGACGTGCACATGTGGGTTTCAAGCGGGAGGTGTCAGAAAAGTTACCACAGGGAGAACTGGCTTGTGGTGGCCAAATGTTTATACCGATGTTGCTTTTTGATCCTTCGATGTCGGCTCTTCCGCCACAATGCGGAGGAAAAAGGCATGAGTGACACATGTTATGCAAGGGACAGACACCCCAAGCCGGTTTGAGGGGGGCCGCTCACGGCTATGTATGGAAGTATTCCTCCGTCTTCCCAATCAACCGAGTGGCTGAGTCGCTCACAGCTGTGCCGCTAACGGCTGTGTATGGAAGTATTCCTCCGTCTTCCCGATGAACCGAGCGGCAGAGCCGCTCACGGCTGTGTATGGAAGTATTCCTCTGTCTTCCCGATCAACCAATGCTGCTATTTCTTCATCAGACGAGGATAAATCCGAGAAATCAGCGCTGGGCATAAATGGCGTCCCATGTAATCGAGCCTTTGTTGCGGCACGGTACACATTACATCCGCGCACATAGGTCATGTAACTCGTGAAAATGGCAGCGCCCCTGAAAATTTGTAATTGTCGAGAATAATCTTCTCAAAACACTATTAAATGAGAGAGGATTTAACATCACATTGTTAAAATAGAGTACATATTACATGACCTATTGGATACATTGTTAATGCAAACAAGTGGATTTCCCCTTTAAAATATTCTCTTTCAATTGTATCTAATATTATTTTTCTTGTGTCGTCGTTGAATTTTTTTTTAAATTCCTACTTAATGCTATCTTTGAGCAACTCATCGAATCCCTGTTCATTTTCTTATGATCAGAGGATCTTGACTCTATTTGCAGGTGTGATTGTTGGTCGATGCAATTAAGGTTCTGCACCACTGGTGCAAAGATAAGATGAGCTGCATGTTTGATGAGCTCTCCTTCGAGCTGTTGTTTGTTGACAACTGGGCACTATGTCTTGTTTAGGCTTTCATGTTTACTGTATGCTTAGAGCTGATTGTCAGGACAAATCCTGGTCCTCTGTGATACGGCTCCTCCCCCCGCACGGTTGCTGAAGTGCTGTTTTATCTGGTGTGTTAACAGCATTGACAATTTCATTGAGGTGACAGAGTTGTTTCTGCTCGTCTTATACGGTGTGTAAATTAGCCCTCGTGGTGTTGAAGTGTAGCATATTGTTGAGTCTTAATTCATCAACCTCATCTCATAATTAGAATAAGCACAATTGGGAGAGCAGTTACACTTAAGGTTGACATCCTGTAAACGTCATATCAAAGTTTCCAAGCCCCTGAGGCCCAAGCGTACAGCAGGGAGCAGGTATAGAAATATAAATTAGTACTTACAGTAAGTCAAAACGGAATAGTAGATTTTGAACCTTTTACAGATAAAACGGCTTTGCCTCATCTTGTCTTTGTACAAGACCAAATTTGATTCCATAAAGCACAAAAGTCAAATTGATAATGATATGTCTGTTACTTATTCGATACAGTGTACTGTACACGATGTTAAGCTCTTGAGAGGTGTGCTGTTTTCTTTCTACTGCCAAAAATATTTCTTGAATCAGCAATTAATTACTTTTAGAGCCAATCGGCTGTGTTTATTATCATTATTTGAAACCTGGGGGGAAAAATGGAATCTCTGAGAGTAAAGGTCAAACCCAAACTGGAACACAGTATGCAATACTCCCATTATCGACTTTTATTACTTGTCTTTGACCATAGCAGGTGGTCTTTGCTCCTGAACCCAGCCCCATACAAAGAAAACTTTCTCTGCAACATCGTGCAACTCAGCAATCTCCGTGAATACTTTTGATCTTACTTGTGACTGATTCTATGCAGCGCTGACACCAAATTGGGCACCTCTGCAGTTATTCGACTGAGTCCAGTTACTCTTTAGTTCCCTGCAGTACTGTCACATCTGAGGCCTTTAATCATAGCGTTTAATTTTAGCCCGGCCTCGCCGCAAAATTTTTGTTTTTCTTAAGTACACCTCATTTCGCTGAAGTAATATGTCGGCAGTAATACGTCGCCAGTAAAAACACAGTGCCAGATGTGTGTTTAAATTGAGTTTGGGCACAAATTCAGCAAACACAGAGTCACCTAAACCCCTGCTGCTATTTAACAATGGTATGAGTCACGCTGTTTTTAGGTGTAACGACCCGAGATTTAGGACTGCTATGGTAGGTTTCCATCACTCAGATGGAGTCTCTAAGGCAGGGGTTTCAAACGCGTTTTCGACACAGGCCTCATCGTTGTTATGGTAGCACTCAAGGGCCTCAAATATCACAATTGCCTTCGTTTGAAGTTAAACGTTAAACATTTGAGTAGCCATGAGAAGCTAGGCAGTTCTATATTTGTTTGACAACTAGGCATGTAGACCATTCCCATTCTTGTCTCTTCTCTTGCCCTCTAATATCTTCCGCATGGGAATAAAACACGTTTTGGATGAATTTGAGTGCAGACTGATAGCCAGAAATTCTCATCCAGGATCACTGTGTGACCTCACAAATCTAATCTATCTATCGATCTATCGATCTATCTATCTATCTATCGATCTATCGATCTATCTATCTATCTATCTATCTATCTATCTATCTATCGATCTATCGATCTATCTATCTATCTATCCATCCATCCTGTATGTACAGTGGTTACAGCATTGGATCACCTTTTTCTTAGCTCAGTTAATAATGGACGGTATATACAATATGAAGTGGTGTAATTTGGTGGCGATCCCATTTAGGGTTGGGTTTGTCAAAGGTCTTTGTTAATCTATATACTAGACCTACAGAAAGCACGTGAACACCAAACAAGCATGAAAAGAGAGTCAGAAAGGTCAGGCAGATCGTAGTTGGAAAAATGGAGACCTGTGGGGTGAGCTAAAGGGGAAATATTGCATTCACCATCCACGTCTGAAATATTCATCATGAACTGCATTGTCACTATTCTCCATCCGTATCACATGAAGACAAAGAGCAATGCATTACAATGTAATATAGGAATACGTATTACATATGAATAATTTAAATGACTTATTGGAATTCACTGTCTGAGAAACTGTACAATTTCTGGCCATCGCTCACCTCACCTTGAACTCCTTCTTGCCACCTTCACGTCCCAACACAATTTATTGAGCCTTGTGGCTCATCCTCCAGAACTTGTCACCACCGTAATGGTCCGTGATTGATGCGTGACCTGCAGACCTCTGCCGCTACTTAGAGCCAGATTCTTGCGGGCATCCATAAGTTCATCGCTCCTTGCTAATTTGAAAACCCAAGGTACTCACGCTTAGGCATTTTCACTTCGTCATCGCTCCTTCAGTCGCTCGCTTGAGAATTTGTATATTGTTTTAATCATCATGGAACTGTGTGGTGCGTGCATGTACACGTCAGGAAAATCCAATAGGTAATAGCAATGTATTTCCATACTAACGTGTGCCGAATTGAGCGCCACATCCACTTCAGCTTCAAAGGCGCTAAACAGTGTTTTGTTTGACTTGCTTATATGCTCAAACAAATATGGAACAGCAGCAGCTGAAAATGTATCAGAAATGGCAGTTATGCTAAAGTCCTGCGTTTGAAAGATCAGAGAATAAGGTGGCACAGTTTGCATACAGTATGTAGGATATAATGCACCTACCATTCTTATTCATTCAATGAATGAAAGAATAAATATACGTATATACAGTATACTGTACAGCATTCAAAGGACACATTTAAATAGGGAATGCTAAACATCAAAATCAGTACTGATGATTTTCTGTGATCGTGACACCATTACATGTATTTATGTATGCATAAAAAAAAACAAAAAAACGAGTGAAGCTTTACTTTCTCTCTTGTCACGTTACAGGATCCACTATTCAGACAAATGTTAAATACATGTTTAGCTTTTATTGATAAATGTATATGTGAACATGAATGAAGCCTAACCACTAAATATTGACATCTTTGGTAGACATTTTGTAAAGAAAAAGAAGCTGTAGACATTTAAACTTTCTCTGTGTACTTTATACTTATTTCCTGCTACGCAGCTTTGCCATTTACCAAGCCGAATGGAAGTGCTTCGACTTTTTTTGCCAAATGCGAAAGTTTTGAGACGGCAGCAATCATCAATTCTAATTCAGCTATACAAATACAGCCACCTACTTTCAGGACTTCAGCAATGTATTGATATTGATTTAAAAGACCAAAAATATCAAGGTATCAAAACTGTCATGTTGATCCATGTAGCTCTTTAATTATCATAAGTCACACGCAGAGGCAACTGTGTAGTAATATCACATTTTAACGTTGTCCTTTTTGACACAAAGTATAATGGATCATATTATTATAGACAGTATTCACAGTTGTCGCTGGCAATAGCGGTTTCATTCATATCAGACAAGGTATTATTTATCCAAGTAGCTCGCACGGTGTGGCCGCCATCGCTTTTTGGCAGGAGTAATAAGGAATGTGAATAAGTGGTAGAGGACGTGGGCAGGTAAATCCTGAAAGCTGCCTTTGTGTGGAAGCTGGCAGGAGGAACACTACCCACTACTGTGAGCCCCCCAAAACACACAGACACATGCACGTCACCCCTCCCGGCGCACATACACACACACACACACAAAATGTACAAACTGTATACCGTACATTTAGAATAAAGGGCATGTTAACCGTTAAGAATTTAACAGAAAGTGGGACGTAATAGAGTTTTCCTTCTTCCCATACTTTCGTTTAAGATGCTAAACACCTTTTTTTTCACGTCACCACCACAACCCCAGTCTGTATCATGGAGATTACTAGTAGTTAACACGACATTTCTCTGCACAAATGTGAACTTTTTTAGCAGGTAAAACTCAAATGGAAGGCATTCTGAATGCTTCTTTAGTAATTTCTGAACCGTATTATAATGGTGTTTACCTCAGTGATTTATTGAAGATTTCATTCACAGTCATATTTGTCTGTTGTATGTAGTACATACACTAAGTAGGGCAGATGCCATTAAGGAGTTTTTTTTTTTTTTGCATGTCAAAAAACAAAAAACATCAATACTACATTTCACTTCAGCGTGGTTGGGGGGTATGAAACCAACTATGGGTTTAATTTTAAAATGCTTCCAGCATCCTCTTGGTTTTTCTCTGTCCATATAACTATATAGGGGTCACTATTTATAGATAATGCTGTTTATGGTGTGCATTCCTTCCTTTAAAAAAAATACAATTCTGCCATGTAAACCAATTCATTGATCAGTTAAATGATTATTTTAGAATGATGTTTTTCAATTTTTTTCTCACCATTGCCGTTTTCTGTAGAGTGTTGATTACTGGACGCTGGGTTTATGCCACCTATAATGGTTGTAGCCTAATTTTTGTTGTGGCCTGATTTTTGTGCATTGATACTTGTTGAAAATGATGGAAGTGTATTAATTCATCCATCTTTTATACTGCTTGTTATCATTAGGGTCACAGATGATCTGGACGAGAGATTGGGTACACCATGGATTGGTTGCCAGTCAATAGCAGGGCACATAGACAAAAATGAGTTAATCTCACATTCACACCTATGGACAATTTATACTTCAATTCATGTAACATGCATGCTTCAAGAACGTAGGAAAAAGTCAGAGTACCCAAACAAAAGCCACACTCACACAGAGAGAACGTCTATAATCCACCACAGGTAGGCTGTAGCTAATGTTTGAAACCAGAACCTCAGAACTGTGAGGCAGTTGTTGACCACAAGTTCACCATGCTGCTGGGGAAAAACAAAATCAAAACAAAAAAGTGCTCATGTGGGCAAATTCTAAATAAATAGATAAATTCTAAATGTCTGACAGAGTGACTGTCATTTGGTTTCATTAAACTTCACACAAATTTCTGTTACACAAATGAAAAGGTCTCTGTATGGCTGAGGGGTGGCGACTCGCTGTGTAGTGATCTGTATTCTTGTTTGTTTGCTTCTCCATAGGAGGGGCCTGCCGACAGCAGTTGCGCCAGGCATCATGAGGCATCAGCAAGCTTGGCCGCCGAGAGGGAAGAAGTCTCCATTCATTCCTGTTGAGCAGGCTGCCCGGGGAAGATATGCACGCAGCAGAAGCAACGCATTCCACAACCAAGACGGGTGAATACCGCCATCCGTGGGTTGACAACAAATGGGAAAGACATTCAGAGACTGACGGGAGACAGTAACTTGGAGTGTGTCATCCTAAATGGCAAAGGGGACTCGGCCACACTTGAAGGAGGCAGTGATGTCCCTGTTATCACATTGCTCCCCCTTCAGAAGCTTCTTGTTAGAAGTCAGTAGGCCAGCTCGGGCCCCTGTGAGGCTTCAAAGCTGAGGGGTAAAGGAGAAGAAAAACAAGGACAAGTGAGCAACAGACCAGAGGGGAAAAAAAAGACCACGGCAGGCCCCCATGCAGGCGCGTAAGAAATATGTTCTGCTGGGCTTGTGTACGTTCTGCTGGCTGGTTCTCTTTTACTTCGGTAGGGGAGTCCAACTACCTGTACGTTTGCTCCGCATACTGACAGGCCAGCAGGGTGAAGTAGTGCGACTCTGGCCCAACTGGACTGACCGGGCCTTCCTGCCCTGCTATGCGCACCTGAATGAGCTCCAGACAGACCCCGGGACATCTGAGTCGCCCCGCCAGCGGCGACATGCCTGGTCTGTTATTTATAAGGACAGCCACTGCCGCATGGAAACTTGTTTTGACTTTTCGCGGTGTCGGTATAGAGGAAGAGAAGGGTTCAGGGTGTATGTATATCCCTCGGAGAAAAACGATCATGTCTCCGAAAGTTACAAGAAGATCTTGACATCTATAGCTGAGTCACGATACTACACGTCAGATCCGCGTGAAGCATGTTTGTATGTGCTTGGGATAGACACCCTGGACAGAGACCAGCTGTCAGGACAGTTCGTGCCCAATGTGGATGAACGGATTCGGGGTTACCCTCTTTGGAATGATGGGCGCAATCACCTGATCTTCAACCTTTACTCGGGCACATGGCCCAACTACACAGAGGACCTAGGTTTCAACATAGGTCAGGCCATCTTGGCCAGGGCCAGCCTCAATACCGAACATTTCAGGCCGGGTTTTGACATCTCCATCCCACTCTTTTCGAAGGACCACCCGCAGAAGGGTGGTGAACGAGGCTGGTTGGTCAGGAACACAACCCCGCCACGGAGGAAGTACCTGCTGATGTTCAAAGGGAAGCGTTATCTGACGGGCATCGGGTCAGATACACGAAATGCGCTCCATCACATCCATAATGGGAAAGACATTGTCTCACTGACAACATGCCGTCACGGGAAGGACTGGGAAAAGCATAAAGATGCCCGTTGTGACCATGACAACATGGAATATGAGAGGTAAGACCAGGGTTCAGGGTAGCCTTGATCAGCAGTTATTTTCAAGAAAGAAGAAGAATGCTTGTTAAATGCTTGATTTTGCATCCCAACAAACCTACAATTTTGATTCTATAGACTGCACTTCTTATTTTCTGTTTCTGATGATTGATAGTTGTTTTTCAGATCAAGAATTTCACAAACATAAGAGGCAGCTTATATTCAGATTTGTCAAATATTTCATGTAGCATTATATTAATTAAAAAGCATACCAAGCAAATTTACTTGTTTCATACACTGTGTGCTTTACATGATTAAAAGCATTCAAGTATATAAATTTTTTTTTAAAAAAGTGCACTTAAAACAGCTTTTTGTGCAAGAAATATCACTGAAAAGTGGAAATACTCTAAAATGCATGAGAAAAAATACGTTTTTACTCTGGATTTGAGAACACTCAGACTTGGTGCTGACGTCACCTGTTGGGAATTCTATTTTTTTTTGTAGCATAATAGCTAAATGCTGCTTTGCCATGTTTGCTTTGGACTCTGCACTCAATTATTAGACCTGAGACAGTCCATCTCATAGCCCCTTTTTTATTTGCTGCATAACACCTCAATTGAACCACAGTCATCTGGAGACATTGTTACAAATAACTGTATGTCATCTGCATAGCTATGATACTCCAAACTAAAGTTCTGGAAAATTTGGTCCAAGGGTAGCATATACAGGCTGAACCAGAAGGGTCCAAGAAATGACCCTTGAGGGACCTATATGTCATTGCAATTTGTTGAGATTGAGCACTTCCAATCGTTATAAAGTAGCTCCTTTCCTCCAGGTAGGACCTGAACCATTTAAGGACCGTTCCATTTAGTCATACCGACATTTCCAACCCGTTTTCCATTGTATTGTGATCTACGGTAACAAAAGCCGCACTAAGATCCAAAAAGACCAAATACACACTTTTATAGCTCATTACACAAATTTCTAGCGTCCTTATTTTATGTCTACTGTAATTTAAAATGTTCCACAGCCTTCTTAGTTTAATCTCTTTTTCGATCATAGCCTCATGTTTGGCGCATACAATAATTGAACAGAGTGCTAATTATATAGGTGAAAACTAATAAAATCCTACACTTAAAACATCCCATCTGTTCTGGCCTACTTTTTTAACTTAAACTAGACAATAAAATTCAAGTGCTGACAGCGCTGCTCATTGCGTATTACAGTTCAGAGACAGATGACGAGAGTCCCGGAGATGGTCAGAGATGACTCTGTTAGGAGTTTAACTGATAGCATTGTCTCTGAGAGCTTAACATTTTAACAACTGTGGGTAATAAATTGACAAAACAAACTGAGACATCATCCCATTCCTTTGGACTAGCTTGTTTCGCATTAGCAACAGTGACTATAAGTGGCCATAACTGATTTATTCAAATGGCCCTCACTATGCTGCTCAATGATTCACCACATTTCATATTGCTGCCTTTTGCAAATATGTCATTGATGGCGCTTAGTAGTAAACCTCCCAATTTGAAACAATTATTCATCCATTAATCTTAGTTATTTTAAAATATTATTGTATTTATCTTTTAAAATAAAATACCTTTACAATCTACCAAATCTTAATTTCAATTACTAACTGGCAGTGTCAAACTAAACTTAATTTTCATATTACCAAATATCACAGATATGCTTTTTTAATGTCTTTTGATGCATATTTTTGGGTCCGCCATGCTCTGTGAAATCAGATGAATTCTTCTGAATAGTTTTGTTTGCTTTGAATAGGAAATAAGTGGGAACCTTGACTTTGCATGGTGTTACAATACCCCTGTCAAAGTCTGGTCTTGAAAATGTCTGATTTCTCGGTTTCCTGAAAACCAGCAAATGTCGTATTCATTGAAAAGGATCTGTTACAATTGAATAAGCTTCCTGAACACGACTTAAAAGAAGTGCCTTTTAAAGGTCACCTCATCATCCAGCAAATTTATGGTGACCTTCCATGAACCTCGAAAATTGTATACATCATATAGGACATTTTGTAGAATGAATGAATGGCATTTATTGTCATTGTCCTCTATATAATGAATTTGGAGAGTTTCTCCTGTCAGTGCATACATAAAACTAAGAAAGATAAAAATAAATTTCCTGAATTCTATTAAACACTTGAGATGGGTTTACTGGTGGTCCATTATTTATTTCGATATAAAGAGTCAGATGATGTCACATATTTATTCATAACACCGATTTGAAACTATGTATACAGTATACAGTATAGCTGAGTGTACTAATACAATCTACCCTGCAATGGCAGTTAGTAGGTGTCTCCAAATACACTCCTTCTTTAAGCTTGTTTACTTTGGGGATGGGCAGCAAACTGATGGAATTGCTTGAAGTGCAATGAATGAGCTCATTTATTTATTATTATTTATTTAGGCCGTTATAGAGACACTGCAGTGGGATTGGGATGGAGCAGACAGAAGAACACCAGAGTTAGTTGTGGCTGTCTCGTGTCTCGCTTTAGTAGATGTGTGAATGAAGTGTGTGGCAGTGCAGAAATATCTGGAGGATTTCTTTTTGTCACTCATTTGTCTGAATCCTTCTGAAACCGAGGAAGCATGTGAAGGAGGGATGTGTGCAAGGGGAGAGAAAGTGTGACGTTCTCAGGTGAACCTTCTTTTACATTCATTTTATAAGTGGTTTACTTAAGGGCCTAAATGCTTGTTTGTTCCGAAGTCATAATGACCGGATTACCATTGAGGGGACCATGCCGTTGACAATCCATTGTACCCCTAAGAATGCCAGAATGTTTTTCTTGCTGTAAGAGTGTATTGGCCAGTTCTCCTTTCTTCTACCCATCAGCTACCTATCAAAAACAAAAAGAAGAACAAAACAAAACGCATACTGTCCATATAATCATTGCTATTCTTGCCAAGCGCTTTGCATGTGTCACAGTTAATGAGGCTCTTAGAAGGTGGTACCAGGTTAATGAGCGCATGCATCTGCTCCGCCGGAAGATTAACCTGGAGGGACCGGGACAAGGAATGGAGAAGTGGGAGAGGTTGCCAAGGGACAAGCAAGCAAACAAGGCGGGGGGGGTGGGGGGGGGATTAAGGGGGGAGGTGATGTAGATTGAAACTGACAAATCAATTTCATAAAACCAAATTAGATTTTTTTTTTAACCAATAGGTTTTGTGCTCATTAATATAGCCATTTTTGTTGCAATCTCTGTAGGTTACAAACAGTTCTAACAAATGGCAATACAATTATAATGTCTGAGGGGTAATGGCATTTACCATGTTAAAGGTGAATATTATGTGTATTAACTTACCCTAGAAGGTTATTAGAGTGTGCTAATCCTCAAAGAAACAAAAAACATGTACAGTTAAATTAAATGAATAGATATCAGTTTATGTAATTATTTGGATATAAAAGAATGTTAATGTTGACCTAAACTGCCATTAATTGTTGCCAAAGGAGTATATGTAGTTGGACATCAAGAGTAAGGAATGTGTGTGTGAATGTGTGTGTTTTCATGGGTTATGGATGAAAGTAGATAAAACAGTTCAAGTGGTTGGAAAGAGACAAATTAGAGGGAGGACAGTGTGGTAACGGAGGTATCGAGGGCAGAAAGGTAGCACGTTGTGTGATGAAGATATCAACAAAAAAAAAGTCAAAAATAACTGATGGTTTCTTCTTCCAGCAACTTCAAGGAAATGCAGGGAACGAGTTGGGGCAGAAGGGTGACAAAGATGGAGAACTGTGGTGAATAAAAGCAATTGGAGGAGAGGGGAGGACTTGAAGGGCTGAAAAGAAGCTGTGCTGCAGCCTAACGGCCTAGTTTTCTTCACTTTGGAGGATTCACTAAGAAAGTGGAGAAAAGCGTACGTTGTACAGTGAATGCAAATGAGTGAAAATGAGCGATAACAAGTGGGGGTTGGGGTTGTTGACTGAGCTACTCAGAAGATGCCAAAGGAGAGTGTGTGAGGTCAGTTTGGACCTACATACAACTGATTAAGCAATTGAAAATTAAATTAAATTTGTGGATTCTTATCAAAATCCACTGGAGGAATACTACCATGATGCACCCCAAAAAAATACAAGTTGACAACCTCTAAATAATATTAAATAAAAACTTTACATTTAGAATGCTACAATGCTCACACAAGCATACAGTATTTTCCCCTGTAGCAAGTTGTAAACGTGTGTCCTAAACCATGACAGTGTAAGCAACGTTAAGAGTTTTTGGCAACCCGAATGAGCAACGCGGCAGCCCACTGTAATTTGGGTAAGTGAAATTGTTTCTCAGAAGACGTTGTGGTCTTTCTGTATGCTTGCGTGTATGTCTCTGCAGCCCCTGTTTAGAATACTTAGAAAAGAGAGGACTCATTGTGTTTCTACGGACCTTGAACACACTGTTCTCTGTTGTTGCCCCCCCTACATTACCAGCCAGCTCAAACTTCTGGATTCCACACATCAGTCTTTTCCTTTTAAACAGTGGTCGGATGTAGCTAATGAGTCACCAAAAAAAACTTCACAATGTGGCAAAAAAAAGTACTTACTTAGTCTCAATGTTAATTGGTATTGCCTTTTTGGCTTGCTGATATTGTTTTTTTCGTGACAGCTGCTGAGCATTTATTTTAATTTAAGCGCTCCTGCTGACAAACTGAAATTTAAATTGCCTCAACTCTAATTTTTCTAGCATGAATCTAAAAAAGTTTCATAACCGTGTTGTTGAGGCGTGGGCCGTAGGTCAAGGGAGAACCAATTACCATCTAAATATTGGTGCAGCTGATTAAGATAAATTAATGCATGAAATTTAATGACACAATTGAGAACCATGCAGGAGGTGTTACTGTTGTAGCTCATCATTGTAATACTAATTTTTCTACGTCGGGATAGCTTTTTCACATGAATGCAGGAAACATTCAAAATCCGATGTTAAATTTTCATTTAAGAGATTTGATGAGTCAGCATTCCAGCTTTTAAATTGAGATCTTGTACTGGCCGACGCCCGAAAGCAAACAGTAGGGGATGTTTAATCTGACATCCAGAAGACATGCTTACATGGTCAGCAAAACAAAATAGACTGAGAAGAAATAATAAATCAAAATGCAAAATGCCTGAGTGTTGATTTAGGTTTGTACTCCCTTTGCTCAGACTGCGGCTCCCCAAAGTCTAAAAAAAAAAAAAGCATTTGATGCCTCAATCCTGGAAGAACATGAAATGTTGGTTAGAAACTGCTCGTCCTTCCTTCTTGTTGTTAAAAATATTGTATTACACGTTGCATCGTCAGTTCCCCCCAGTCTGGATCTTCCACGGCTGTAAATAGCTTGTATTCGTTGTTCCACTTTGGGAGCATTAAAGGTGATGCTTGCCTGGTGTTTACATTTAAAACTGGTAAAACCAATAACAGCGGAGCCACACAACAACACACTGGGCCAGATTAATGCTCCGGCTTGCGCAGGTTAAAGTCTCGATACCCGTTATACCATGGGATACACAAATGACCATTAATTACCCACCAGTCAAATAGTTTGATAATTTCATCATGATGGAAAAAAAACAGTGGGTCTGCATCCAAATTTATTTCCTTTTAACTTAGTTAATGCCACATTCTTGCATAAGCTTTGTTGAAAATCATTCAAGGAGTAGGAGGCGAATGTCTGTGTGAGTAATGGATTTAGAAACATATGGAAATACATCTCGTCGGGCGGGATGTAATATTTAGAAAACGCTGTACTTGGTTCTGCGACATGTAAACAGGATTCTGAATGGAATATTGCAGATGTTCTTATTTACAAAATATCAGTTGTCAGGTTATTGTTGTATATGTCAAGATAAAAAAAGCCACCAATTTTAGATTAACATCAACAATCAAACTGGGAGAATCATATTTCAAAGTACTAGGCCTACCACAGTGCAAATATTTGTTGTGCTCGAGCCAGCACTATGTAGATCTGTACGACTTCCAACCCTTGTCACTTTGTAAGTTTGCTCCACAACATCCCATGTGTCTTGCTCCCCCTTAACAGTTGAATGCAAGTCTCCTATCATCTCTCCTCGTTCCACTATGAATAATGAAACAGCATCTTCTTGCTCCCCCCGCGACGGCAAACTTTCTGCTCTGAAAGACTTTCCACACACTTGCCTTGCACGCATTAGCGAGATGCACATTCTGCATTCCATGCCACGAAAGACTGACACAAAGTCTTGTCTTGTCAAATCTATGCATTCCTACTCTCGCTCTGTGCTCGTGCTCAGCCCCCATCCATTCAAAGGTCAGGGCGGGGAAGGTTAATGGTAACATGCTGTTACCGCAGCTTGTCACATTTTGTAAGGAAGTGCTGGAGTAGATTTGGCTGGATTTGTGGCTGTAGTGTGTCATTTCCAAATGATAGTGAAGATCGTGACAGAGGTCTGCACCTGGCATGACTGACAGAGGTCGTAATACTTTATTATGTTGAATATTAAACATGAGATTATAATTGGAATATGATTTTATTCATGCTTTATACAAATAGTGGTGGAACTGTGGTCGACTGTTTAGCACATCAGCCTCACAGCTCTGAGGACTGGGGTTCAAATCCCCTGCCCATGCCCCTTGTGGAGTTTGTATGTTTTACCTGTGCCTGCGTCAGTGTTCTGTTGGTACTTCGTTTTCCTCCCACATCCCAAAAACATGCATGGTAGGCTGACTGAAGACTTTCAATGGACCTTAGGTGTGAACATGAGCGTGAATAGTTGTTTGTTTCTATGTGCCCAGTCAGGGTGTACCCTGCCTTCTGCCCAAAAATAATTGGGATAGGCTTCAGCACTCCTGTGACCTTTGTGAGGATAAGCAGCTCTGAAAATGGATGGACATATTGTATTGCATTTTATTCTTTTAAGTAACATTTATTTGTTGAATAACATCCGAAACATGAATAAATGTCTACTCACTATGCCGTTAAGTAATTCATTGCTATGATAGGAAATAGGGTATAAGCACCCTGAGTCAACAGATGTGGTGAAGACGTTTTTTAACTCCTTTATTCTAAGGGACACCTAGCTCAGGCTGGCTAAAGCAAGTCATTTATCTTGACATTGTTTTATTTATCCTTTTGTCAAATTTTGAAGGTGGTCTGCCATCTGAATTATTCTCGTTACAGCTCTTTTATGAGGATTTTCCTCCTTTGCCCTGGGGCAGTTTTGAAGTGAGTGACTCTTTCAAAGTCAATAGATGACTTGGATCATTTATAGATCCTGCTCTTCCCAGTACAACATGCATAGCCAAACACTACTGAATGCTTGAAATGAAATATGGATGGAAAGTGATCTCGGGTGTTTGACTTTCACAAACTGCTTTCCCGCTGTATTCGTCATTCTATTTGCCGACATTTATTAAGAAACACCACATTGCCTCATCATTAATGGATTCATTATTGTTAAACTTGCAGGCTTTGTAAGGTTTTAAACAGCTTAATAAGTGTATATATAGAGTAGATTGCATGTTCTGCATAATCTCCCAGGAGTGCTTGGTTTGATGGATTGGTGACTTGTTCAGCTTTTGTCATCATTCAAATTTGATGTATTGCAGGAGAATATATCTTCAAGATAAACTTGCAACCCGACCCAATATATTCAGCGTGAAGTAAGGCACAAGATCTGATTTGTAGTAGATTGGTTTTCATATCGAGTTTATTGCAATAGGTCACTGAATTTCATCACCGGGGAGTGGTACTACTGTTGTTGTCCTCACACTAGGGTCATCATTCCTGCATGGATTTAAAATTACTTTTTTGTAGTTGTTTTATTTTTTAATTCTGTAGCTATTTTTAGGCCTGGTGGGTCACTCATCCGCTTTATTTGATTTATCAATTTAGCATTGGTTTTCCTTCCCAAAAAAAAACCCCATAGAGAACGTGTTTGTGAAATAGAGGCCATCCAGACGGCAAAGGTGGAAAGTGACGTCTTCAAGAATATTATATTCCACTCAATGTTCGCAACAATAGGTAGACCTTTACTTGTGACTAAATAGTGTGACTAAATAGATTCTGGCTTTTAAAAAATATCAACTGTTCAAGAGGTGACAATGAAGATAAAGGAACTAGGTGACAAAATAGTTTGCTGAGTGAGTTAATGCAAATAATGACTTTTGTGAAGGCTTTTTTTTTACTTTTTTGCTCGCTCTCAAATGTAATGTTACCTCATGAGGTACCTAGGCAATATGATTTTTTTTATTATTATAAAAAATGAAAAGTTTATCAAATATTTTGTGTCATCCTTGATTTTTATTTTCCAGCAATATTTGTGAATAACTCATTAATTCTGTTTATTTCTTATGATCTGAAGGTCTTGACAGGGGGTGCCCATTACGTCGATCGCAATCTACCTGTTGATCTCCGAGGCAATTATGGTCTATCGCAAACACGTGCCCCCTGCCTCCTCCTCCCCAAAAAAAGACATCATCCATTCTGTCGCTTGATTCAGGTGTGGCCAATTTTGTCTATCGCGTGGTTAGATTGATTGACATCCAGTTTGACCAATCCTGGCCTCTTCTGACATGTGCACATAAACCTGCGCATCTGCACTTAAAGCCAAGTTCTAGCAAGCTGGCTTCCTATTCACTTTGACGTTTCTGTTTGCTGTATGCTCAGTGCTGATTGTCAGTACAAATCCTAGTCGTCTGCAATACAGCATCTCGCACAGTTGCTCCTGTGCTGTTTTATCCGGTACGATAAGTCCCCTTTCCTTTGATTGGTTGCCTCTGTGTGGACGATCCACTTGTGATTGCACACGTATTTACGTCGACAGTGCTGGGTCGGGAACACACAGGTAGGCGTCTAGTGACGTAAAGCGAAATTCTGATGACCTGATTTCAATCCACTCAATAAAAATATCTGGAGCTCAGGAATGCGTGAACGGTTTCAAGTCATACTTCACATTTTGCCTCCCAGTGCCAATATTTACATCTTTTTTACGTGAAAAAGTTAGTTTGGTTAAAATATAGCCCCTTTAACAATGATATTAATTAATTCATTGGATCAGGTCCTATTGCGATGCCATAAAGAAATAATGTTAAACAGCAGTTAATTGTAGGAGAGATGGTAGTCTGGTTTTGGTTGACTGTTTAGGTGCCCTTGAGAAAGGCACGACCCCATTTGCAGTCTAGCCACTTTCACTAACATCTTGGATACCTGCATAAGTGTATGATGTGGTTCTGCAAGGGTTCCAGCACAAATACAGCAATGTGTGTTGAATTTCTCCTTGATGTATTACATAACTGACTGGCAACCAGTTCAGGGTGTAGTCCGGTGGGATAGGCTCCAGCGCCCTGCGACTCATAATCCAAGATAAGCGGTGTTGAAAATAGATGGATGGATGGATGGATGGATTATAATGTGTAAATGAATCCGTATTCTGATTTTCATTCTGCATGAAGAGTGGTAGGTTGGAAACAAACTACATGATGCGGCCTTTGACAATTTCTGTGAGATTGCACCAACGATGTAAAAATTAGATTTTTCATGGTTATTTTAGATGTTTACATTAGTACATTCCGCTAAATAACCTCTAATGTAAGTTTGTTTAAAACTGCTTACCAACTACAGTATACAGTAAGGATGAACAAAATGCTTACCACTTATTTTTTTAATGAATTAGACATTAAATCCTGTTGAAAAAAATACTTCAATGCCAGTGCAAGTCACTGTTATCACGTTTTCAAATCTTCTAATTATAATTGAGCCTTGTTGCGCTTTAAAAGTCAATGTTCCAATCATAACATTACCATGGTGACGACATTGAAGCTCTTCTTCAGCAGCTTCTTCTCTTGACATCTCCTCGACAGGACCGAATTGTTTGCTTGAGTATGTCAGGTGCTTATCATGTATCATGACTAAGAGAGTGGTTATTGCTCCAGGGCTCTCACACTTGTGTGGATAACTACATAATGGTTGTCCATTCAGGATCGTAATCGGGCCCTCCATCAACCTTGGCTAACACTGGCGAGATCATAGCAGGAAAGGCCTCTAGCAACCTTGTTTGCTGTTGTGCGGGCCAACTGGAGCGGAAAGGTTTTGACAATGACAATGCGGTTCATGGGTGGGGAGGAAGGGGGGGTGCGGTGGGGGTAATGGCGCAAGAGATTCCTAATTCCTTATCCAGTGAAGGAACATGAACCCAGTGTCCTGTTTTCACTTGTATAATCGGATACCGTCTGCTTGATCTTTGCACCCCATCGCCATACGCACTTTTGGAATCATGGCTTAGTGATGCGAAATCAAATAATAGCTTTCATACTTTTGCTGTCTGGTATTGCTATATTGTTTGATGCGAGCAAATGAATTAAGAAAAGTCAAATATTCGTAGTCTTGGTTCAAGGTTTAACATATTCTTGATTGGATTATAGTAAGAGTTTTAGATTGGTGACTTTAATATTCATTTTAGTTATGGTAGAAATTAAATATCGTTGATATAACCATGTAACTATTAACATTTTTGTTTGTTTATTATCGCCCTTAAATCAGTTGGTAACTCTACCTCTGTGCTTGGTTCATTAATATCTAATTCTATTGCCAGATAGGGTTCTAAATTTTTGGAATAACATTGTTTTCCAGTAAGATTTTAGTTTTAATTGTATTTCTAATTTATTGAATGCTAATTGGAGCACAATGATATATATGGTATTGTATTGGTATGATAACGCCAATCACTGAAGGGTTTAATAGACTCATTAAAATACATATTGGACTAATCTGATTTACTGTATATACAATGGTTTTGATAACCCTAAATGAGTGGGGCATCCTATAAATCATCAACTAACAAGAACTGTATTTTGTAACCCTCTAGTTTGTTACATTTCTTGATTATGCTGTGTGTTCGATTCCTGGCTAGTGCCTCAACACCTTGCCATCGGAGCGTTCTCATGCTGCTCCCAAATGCTGTTGCAATATCAACAGGAGCCAGTGTTAACAACACAATAGAAACTGTGCAGGAAATAATGTGAGCGAGACACTCTGGCCACCAATGAGAGGACAAGAGAAAATTGGTTGTATGTGAGGAGAAAAATCCCGTGAGAAGCTATTATTAGCGCAAAGTACTGCAGTTATGGTCACTTATCTGAGGCACTGACAGTAATATTTGGCCTTGTTTGCTTGAACCCCCCCCTCCACATTGACATTTTTGTCGGGTCATCATGTACTCTTTTAGGTTGGACAGACTGACATGCTCCCCTTTTGCTTCCTAAGGAATACATGAAGAGTCCATTAATGACACTTTGTTGAAACCTGACATTTGTAGTATCCCAGCAGCAATTCTATTAAAAGAGTACCGTACATCAAGTACTTCAATCAATAAGGTAGGCGATCTTTAAAATGTGAAGGGTAACAGAAATAAAACTATGGGGGGAAAAAAATGGTTATTAGAGACTAAGTCTGGTTTTGGCCAGAGATTTGACTCGCTGGGACCAAGTAACCCTGAAGTCCAGTTATCCTTGATTTTAGTCATGAAGGAGCTGAAGGAGCTCATCTTCACAAAGGTCACATAACACGTGACACCCAAAACACTGATGCACAAGTGACTTTGGCTACTGAAAAATAACAAAAGTTGCTTCTCAATATCTTCTCTGCTTCTTGACCAAAATCCATTTAAAGTGATTAATTCATTACAAATTTTATTTTATAAATCAAGTCCCAACCCAACAGTATTTATAACATTGCTGTACGTATTACATTATGATGGCTTGAGTTGATTGATTAAAAAATATTAATTATATTTCTCTATCTTGTGTGTGAAATTTGTTGAGACCCCAATATATATACTGTATATATAATTACCTGTATAATATCTATATAACTGTTTACTCTATTGTTAATATTACATTGCAATCTTCTTCTTCTTTCTTCTTTTCCTTTCGGTTTGTCCCGTTAGGGGTCGCCACAGCGTGTCATCTTTTGCCATCTTAGCCTATCTCCTGCATCTTCCTCTCTAACCCCAACTGCCCTCATGTCTTCCCTCGCCACATCCATAAACCTTCTATTTGGTCTTCCTCTCGCTCTTTTGCCTGGGAGCTCCATCCTCAGCATCCTTCTACCAATATACTCACTCTCTCGCCTCTGAACATGTCCAAACCATCGAAGTCTGCTCTCTCGAATCTTGTCTCCAAAACATCCAACTTTGGCTGTCCCTCTAATGAGCTCATTTCTAATCCTATCCAACCTGCTCACTCCGAGCGAGAACCTCAACATCTTCATTTCTGGTACCTCCAGTTCTGCTTCCTGTTGTTTCTTCAGTGCCACCGTCTCTAATCCGTACATCATGGCCGGCCTCACCACTGTTTTGTAAACTTTGCCCTTCATCCTAGCAGAGACTCTTCTGTCACACAACACACCAGACACCTTTCGCCAGCTGTTCCAACCTGCTTAGACCTGTTTCTTCACTTCCTTACCACACTCACCGTTGCTCTGGATTGTTGACCCTAAATATTTAAAGTCCTCCACCCTCGCTATCTCATCCCCCTGTAGCCTCACTCTTCCCCCTCCACTTTTCTCATTCCCGCACATATATTCTGTTTTACTTCGGCTAATCTTCATTCCTCTCCTTTCCAGTGCATGTCTCCATCTTTCTAATTGTTCCTCTGCATGCTCCCTGCTTTCACTGCATATCACAATATCATCTGCGAACATCATGGTCCAAGGGGATTCCAGTCTAATCTCATCTGTCAGCCTATCCATTACCACTGCAAACAGGAAGGGGCTCAGAGCTGATCCCTGATGCAGTCCCACCTCCACCTTAAATTCCTCTCTCACACCTAAGGCACACCTCACCATTGTTCTGCTGCCATCATACATGTCCTGTACTATTTTAACATACTTCTCTGCCACACCAGACTTACGCATGCAGTACCACAGTTCCTCTCTTGGTACTCTGTCATAGGCTTTCTCTAGATCCACAAAGACACAATGTAGCTCCTTCTGACCTTCTCTGTACTTTTCCACGAGCATCCTCAAGGGAAATAATGCATCTGTGGTACTCTTTCTAGGCATGAAACCATACTGTTGCTCGCAGATACTTACTTCTGACCTGAGTCTAGCCTCCACTACTCTTTCCCATAACTTCATTGTGTGGCTCATCAACTTTATTCCTCTATAGTTCCCACAGCTCTGAACATCCCCTTTGTTCTTAAAAATGGGAACTAGAACACTTTTACTCCATTCTTCAGGCATCTTTTCGCCCGCTAGTATTCTGTTGAATAAGTTGGTCAAAAACTCCACAGCCATCTCTCCAAATTGCTTCCATACCTCCACCGGTATGTCATCAGGACCAACTGTCTTTCCATTTTTCATCCTTTGTAGTGCCTTTCTGACTTCCCCCTTACTAATCATTGCCACTTCCTGGTCCTTCACACTTGCCTCTTCAACTCTTCCTTCTGTCATTTTCTTCATTCATCAACTGCTCAAAGTATTCTTTCCATCAATTTAGCACACTACTGGCACCAATCAACACATTTCCATCTCTATCCTTAATCACCCTTACCTGCTACACATCCTTTCCATCTCTATCCCTCTGTCTGGCCAACCTGTAGAGATCCTTTTCTCCTTCTTTCATGTCCAACCTGGTGTACATGTCTTCATATGCCTCTTGTTTAGCCTTTGCCACCTCTACCTTTGCCCTACGTCGCATCTCGATGTACTCCTTTCGCCTCTCCTCAGTCCTCTCAGTATCCCACTTCTTCTTCGCTAATCTCTTTCCTTGTATGACTCCCTGTATTTTGGGGTTCCACCACCAAGTCTCCTTCTCCCCTTTCCTACCAGAAGACACATCAAGTACTCTCCTGCCTGTCTCTCTGATTACTTTGGCTGTCGTAGTCCAGTCTTCTGGGAGCTTCTGCTGTCCATCGAGAGCCTGTCTCACCTCTTTCCGAAGGCCGCACAGCATTCTTCCTTTATCAGCTTCCACCACATGGTTCTCTGCTCTACCTTTGTCTTCTTAATCTTCCTACCCACCACCAGAGTCATCCTACACACTACCATCCTATGCTGTCGAGCTAAACTCTCCCCTACCACTACTTTACAGTCCGTAACCTCCTTCAGATTACATCGTCTGCACAAAATATAATCTACCTGCGTGGTTCTACCGCCGCTCTTGTAGGTCACTATATGTTCCTCCCTCTTCTGGAAGTAAGTGTTCCCTACAGCCATCTCCATCCTTTTTGCAAAGTCCACCGCCATCTGTCCCTCAAAGTTCCTTTCCTGGATGCCGTACTTACCCATCACTTCTTCATCGTCCCTGTTTCCTTTACCAATATGTCCATTACAATCTGCACCAATCACAACTCTCTCGCTGTCTGGGATGCTCAGAACTACTTCATCTAGTTCCTTCCAGAATTTCTCTTTCAACTTTAGGTCACATCCTACCTGTGGGGCATAGCCGCTAACCACATTATACATAACTCCCTCAATTTCAAATTTTAGTCTCATCACTCGATCTGATACTCTTTTCACCTCCAAGACATTCTTAGCCAGCTCTTCCTTTAAAATAACCCCTACTCCATTTCTCTTCCCATCTACTCCGTGGTAGAATAATTTAAACCCTGCTCCTAAATTTCTAGCCTTACTACCTTTTCACCTGCTCTCTTGGATGCACAGAATATCAACCTTTCTCCTAATCATTATGTCAACCAACTCTTGAGCTTTTCCTGTCGTAGTCCCAACATTCAAAGTCCCTACGCTCAGTTGTAGGCTCTGTGCATTCCTCTTTTTCTTCTGACGATGGATGCAGTTTCCTCCTCTTCTTTTTCTTCGACCCACAGTAGCTGAATTTCCACCGACGCCCTGCAGGTTAGCAGTGCCGGGGGCGGGCGTTGTTAACCCGGGCCACGACCGATCCGGTATGGGGTTCTTTAGATGAACGCTCATATTTGTTTGGCACAGTTTTTACGCCGGATGCCCTTCCTGACGCAACCCTCTGCATTTATCCGGGCTTGGGACCGGCCTACAGATTGCACTGGTTTGTGCCCCCATAGGGCTGCATTTAATAATAATAATAATATTACATTACATTACATTACATTGCAATATACCTAACCTAACACCAATATACCTAACTAAATAACAGGATGGTTGGTGTATAGTGTATAGTGTATCGTGTGCCAAACCTGATACAGCTGTACTGTGCAGTTGCACCACCATTTAAAAAAACAAAACAAAAGAAAAAAAAAACTTTACCTAACCAAATCTTTGCGTAGATATTTTACCCTTTTTTTCCCATTCCCAATGGAATGACTTCTGATTAAACGCATGTTTGTTGCTGTGAGCCCAACATCAGCAAAGACAGTTGCCGATGCGTGCCAGGGATAAGCGCGTTCATATTCTCCTCACAACTGAAGAACGCACCGAACATCATGAATTACTCATGAGGTCTGCTGTTGAACTTTCATTTAATGATAGCCGAACCGGGACGGTTCGGCACTTCTCTCCTGTCCCCTTCTTCATCACCTTTTTTGAATGAGAAGCAAGTTGTGAGCAGAGCAAAAACTTCACTGTAGTTGCTCTCAGAGCAGCTTTTAGTCACAGACACCAGCCACAATCCGCCATGAATTCCTCATAGTGAGTGATGCATGGCCTGGTTCACTTTCTTGACAGGTGGCCCACTGCGCTGAGCGCACAAATGAGAGAACAAATGATGATGCTCAAGTGTGGAAATCTTATAATTTCATTTAAATAAAGATATAAAAAAATTGAAAGACAGATCCTACACACTCAAGTCAGTTCCAGAAAGTAGCCTGTTGTGTTGTGCCCCGGGACGATATAGAGATCTTGTGTGACTACCAACATAGTCAATTTAATATTTGATTATAGGAGAATTTTTTTCATCAGTATTAGCACAATATTATATATATTAATTATTATTATAATATCAAAGTAATACAAACAACAAAAATAACGGATTTCAGGCACCAAATGTGTTGCAGCAACTTGTATTTTTTTTATTTCTTTTTTTTTCAAATTGGCACAGTGGTCCAGCTGGTAAAGTGTTGGCCTCACAGTTCTGAGGACCCGGGTTCAATCCCGGCCTTGTCTGTGTGGATTTTGCATGTTCTCCCCGTGCCAGCGTGGGTTTTCTCCAGGCGCTCCGGTTTCCTCCCACATCCCAAAAACATGCAACATTAATTGGACACTCTAAATTGCCCCTAGGTGTGATTGTGAGTGTGGCTGTTTGTCTCGATGTGCCCTGCGATTGGGTGGGAACCAGTTCAGGGTGTACCCTGCCTCCTGCCCGTTGACAGCTGGGATAGGCTCCAGCACTCCCCGCGACCCTCGTGAGGATAAGTGGCAAAGAAAATGGATGGATACTTTCAAATCAAGAACTCTAAGCAGCCAAAAATGTACTTAAAATTAGAAAGAGGATGTTGTTATATTCAAATAACTTGCCTTGCAATAATGTATAATGTGCGGTGGAGATCACAGAGATGAGTGAAATAATTTGATGTCTGGACTGTTTATCCAGAATTCTCTGCATACAGGGTAAATTGCCTTGGACTTATTTTCCATCACCAGTCTTCTAAGAATGGAAATATGGCCACAAGTGTGCCGTAGTCCTCTTTTGAGGTGAACAAATGTCACCTGGGCTTGAATCACGTGGTCTTCTTTGTCTTTTTTGCTGTTGCAGTGCCTACTGGATGAAAGAAGCTGACAAAAACATTAGCAGACAAAATCAAGATCACAGAGACTTTACGATGATATACTGTACCTAACAAGTCACATTTGCAAAGATCAACTACTCATTCTGCAAGAAGAGAAACACACAGCCAATACATTCTAAATTCAGGGCATGTTTACCTTCATGCTAGAATAAGTGCAAGATTAAATAATAATATGCATGTTCTAAGCTATATTCATCTTGTTGTTGTAGATTGATGTTGCAGTCACTGTGAGGCATTCAAGATAAGAATGGCTGAATCTGTCTCTTTCTTGATATTAAGTGTGAAATCATAACTTTTATTCTTTCATTTTACATTATGGATTGCATCCTTGTCAGTCTGCAAATAGTTTAAAGGTCAACGGTGAAGCTTTTCGTGGATAAGATTTGTTGTTCCCAGATTAAAGCAGAGTCGTGCTATTTTCCATTTTGTGGGTTCACTACCAGGCGGATGACTTTCATTGAATTATGATAGCGCCGTTGTGAAATGGTGCTCCAAGTTGCCTCATTTGAGACAAATAAAGCACAGAGGATTCATACTATTAAGGGAAAATGGGGATTTTGTCAGTCCACTTTTTTTAAACTCACCATTCACTGTTCATTGTGCCTCATACCTTTTATTTCTCAATGGGCACACTTGATATGTACCTGCTCGTCCCCTCTCCTGCATCTTCATGCTGACTTTCATTTGTCTCTTTTTCAACCTTTTTTTCCCTCACTATCTTCTATCCCTCTGTCTTGTGTTTTTTTTTTTTTTTTGCCTTTTTTTCCAAATCTAAAATTGATCTGTTTGGTGGCTGCATCCCACGCTAGCCAGCTAGTGGCGCTCACGTAAGCTCGCGACAGCAAATGTGCACTAGGGTCAAGTGTGATGGTGTTGTAAATCTTAACAATGTGAACTATGTTACCAGGTTTGAAAGTTTCCCACTTTAGGACACATCATTCAGGTGGAAGGCAAAGTGTAATACGTGCAAAATTCTTCGTACGCAGTAACACACTTAAATGTAGTGCTCTTTCACACCTGCGCACCACTTATGTGCCACCTCTATAAATATGGTACTAATAATAACTACAATTTGAAATGTTTGACCTCAAAGTTAAGTGTTGGGAGTTTGATGTGAACTAATGACCTTTTTGGAGTGAGGCAGCAATATTAAACACTACTCACCATTCAGGTCCTCCCAAAGAATACAAACGCAGGAGGTCTCCACTCTTCTGATTGTCATTATAAACATGAATGTGATGGCAACACTAAAAAAATTAGGTTCACTTACATTATTTCTGTGCAGGCAACATACGATTGGGAAAAGCAACAACTCACTTAAAATGTATTTTTCCATTTAGTACAATGCTGTCCAGTCAACCACTTGTTTCACTCATTCAAGTTAAGCCTTCATTACAGTGTTTTATTTTTATCCACGTCTACTATTGGCTTGGTGTCGGTATGCAATCTACTACAATGACCTCTAACTGTCTGCTCGTGGAATGCCGTACATGTGCCAAGCTTTCAACCAATGCATAGCGCCACATTAGTCACTCGCTCACGCCCTTATGCTCCGCGTTTTATCACTGCCGTTTTTGCGCTTTCTTCAAAAGGATCGACTTTAACATATGTTGACCCTCTTCATGTTCCATGCTGTGCGCCGATGACAGAGTCAAACGTAATTGAAATTTCACAGTGGAGGTCAGTAACTTTTATAGCCTTTCTCCAAAATCTGAGATTGCTAAGAAACATTAACTCTAAACAAACATAGTGTGGTGCTCCAATACATTTTGTGGAAGAATATATGAATTAAAGTCAACACCATTGAGAAATTCTGAGTTACGTGACATCCAAAATATGTTGTGCTTGTTATATTGCTTTTCTGGCATTTGCACAAGGCATGCTATTTACAAATCCATGCGCTAAAAACAATACCAATTACATGCATAAAAGCTCCAGCAGCATTTATTGTATCGCATTCCATCTTTAGTACATTAAGCTCCTTCAGGCTGTTTACCATCTCCTCCCTCACAATTCCCATGCAAGCACTGATACACACTGTCACACTCCATCATGCTCTCTAAAAGGGTGGAGGCTAATCGGAGGTGCTCCGTAGAAAGCAGTAGGGTCAATCTATATTCCGTCTCTGCAATTCTACCTCCCACACTGGAGCCCGATGAACTCCAGGGAATCCATAGAACCAATAAATGTCTTGTGATCCATTAGAAAGCCTCCACAGAAGGCAATCCATACTGGAGCAGAGCCTGACTCAAACTGTACTGCCCGTGTGGTCATTTTTGAAATGCAGGTTCAAATGATTTGAAATGAGGTTTATGTTTCATCTTGCACATGGATTATAGTTCCATGCAGTAAACAGTGTTTGTTAGAAAACATTTACGTGAAAGAGACATTAAAAAAAACACTGCAAGGGCATCCGCCTGTATTTTTTTTCTTTTTTTTTTTTGTGGTGTCTGTTTACAAAACAACTGCAGCAGATGTGCCTGAGGGAGTAGCAATGTTATTTTCTCATAAAACGTATGGTTCTGTAAGTGTTCTCACTGACGCATTGCTTCCAAGGTTAATGTAATGATGATTAAACTTGCGGTACTTGATCGATCCCAGTGGAAGCATTCTGGTAACTAAGAAGTTATTGCAGAACAATTGCTTTAGGTTGTGGGGTCTAATATCTAATATGGTAGGAGTGAGCGCTACACCACTCTCGAATAACGCCCCCTTCATTCATAAATTAAGAGCAGCAATCTTGAAGGCATACTTTGGTTACCTTGTTGAACTACATGCACGATGCAAGGTAGTTGTACTCGGTTTTTGTAATATCTTCCTGAAAGCACAGCCCTCTTATCTATGTAATTCTAAACCGCAGCAACCTACAACTTAATCTAGACATCCTGCAGGTATTCCCAGTATTGCCCAGTAAATGAAGAATGAATCCCCACGCTGCCATGGTTCTGCATTCACAGATTCGCCTATTTTCAGATTATTTTGGGGAAAAACTTAGCTACCTGCTGTTTTTCTGCTCATGCCAAAGCCATTTCTCATATGAAAATATTGTTTTGCTTTCATGTTTTGACATTGTGGAGAGAGAGACCTGTGAAGTGAGGGGAGGAGCTTCGTTTAGTCAGACAGTAGCCTTGTCAAGAAGGAAAATACTGGATTCCCCCCTATTATGCAACATCTATAACTACTGTTGACTACTTTTTTTTTCCTGGGCATTAATTTCTAGCAGATTCGTGGCTATTCTCTGCAGACAGCTGGCGTTTGCTGTCCAGCTCGTAAATAGAAAGCCACAACAGAAGCAGCTTAGCTTGAAGCCTCATCTTCTCTTTATATAACATTGTCAGAACATAAAACATTTACATTGGATATTTATGTACTGTACATACAGTATAAGTATTCTTTGGAAGTGAAAATGTAAGGTGAATGCACCTTTGGCAAAATCAGCTGTCCCCACTGGCAAAAGATAAACAAGTCAGATCTGACAAAGACGTTTGTCATCCTGTGAGGCTGCTCGCTTTGAATATTGAGGTGGTTTTGAAGGGTGATTATGAGTTGGAATCCTGCTTTCCTTTTGTCAACATCATGTTTGTTTAGAGATCTCACCGTTGCCAACTGAGAGAAAAAAGGAGGGGGAAGCATGCTCCAGGCAGATACTAATGATTAGCTCCTCCCCTCTTCTCTCTTTCCACCTCCTCCGTCTTACTTGCAGTAATGCATCATTGATCAATGCTCGGAAAAGATATTACTAATTCACTTAAGCTTTCTCCGCCTCCCGCCATCCTGAGCTGGTGACTTTATTCATCTCCTCCCTCCTTCACTTACTGACTTCCCCAAAGCTCTAACTAGCTTCCCTACTTTAGTTCAATGTTGCTAATAATGGCAGCAGCAATATTACGGTCATGGAGAGAAATGATTTGTTAAAAGTGATCTGATGAGCAGCACCCCCCGAGAGAAAACTTTCACCCACCCAATCACAGCGGCAGAGAAACACAGTAGGCAACCCAGACATTCGCCGAGGGCCCTCAGAGACCCCGAGAGACAGTCGACATTGACCCATATCAATGAATAAAGGCTCCTGAGGCACTGCAATAGCAATGTGTTGCCCCCCTCCACCCCATTGGGCCGCTTATTAGCTGATCGTTGCTGGTGGCTAGTAGGTGGTCCAAATGACAGCTGTTATCAGTCCATATTAACAACACAACTGAACCCAGAAACTACGATGAGAGAGAGACAGAGATCTCTTTGAGGGGCCTCCTACTTAGCAGGATTGTCCAACTGTGTAACAAAATGGAAAGTGTGTCACTAAGGGCATTCACAAAGGAGGAAACAAAATAATATGAGAAGAACAAAAAAAATGTGATAGTGGTCTGTCAAAATATTTAAAAGTGGTGATGCCAGTTTGTTCGTCCCACCCAGCATCATAAAGGTTTACTGCAAATTGTTACCTCTAATTAGTTGAACACGAGACCAATTTAGTTGAGCCATAATGATACAGACATGTTTAGTTTTGTTTAGACAGAAAAAATATAGTGTATCTCATTGGCCATGTTGTAAATTCTCTATGAGCAGAAAATTTCATTTGTTGTCAAATGAGGGCAACCTGTATTCTGCTGGCAGCTCGGTTAATCTAGAACTGGCACTAATTTCTGTTTAGAATGCAAATATATATCTCCTTTAATTTTCTGGTGTACACTGTAATGTTACATGAAACAAAATGTCAACATCAAGCATTCAAGCTCTGAATGTAAATGATTCTTTATTAATAATTTTATAAACAATGGATCAATGGATACAGTGGAAATGTGTTTTTAGCACATAAATGTTTGGCTGCATGAACATATTAAAATAAAATCACCCAGTCATGATTTTTAATTTTCTGTAAATTTGGATGTTTGCTGTTTTACAGGTCAATTGTTTACAGTCTTAACCCATACATTATCTTAATCCCTCAGGTTTTTGTTATTTGTAGGTGTGGGGAGCTCCATGGTTCTTCTGGCCTGAGACCCTCCATTGGGTCTAAAAATGCACCTGTATTTATGAGTGAGATAAGAAAGGAAAGTCTTAGTTCAACCACAACATCGCTCATTAAATCTCAGGTAGCTTTTGATTGGAATGTTTCAGATGCAACCAGCGCAGTGACTAATGCAGCAAATGATTAATATTGAGGATTTAGAGGTCATCCCCAAACCTGCACAAGCTAACAATGAGAGGAACGGGAAAATGCCGCTGACCCTCATTAGCAAGGTTTTGATAGTTTTGCAGTTTTCATTTGAGGTTAGTAAGTTATTTTGAGTTGTTTTTCCAAAGTCTTTTGAGTTGGTTTGCAAGTTTGTATTAGTATTAGTATTATGTAAGAAACCTCAACAAAATATATCATTTTAAAACTTGCTAACCTGCTAACAATTAATAGATGACCAACACTCCATAAAAAATTGAGGTACTGTATCATGGTTTAAGTTTGGACGTGTGCCTGGTCAAAATGACAAAATCCAGGACACATATGAGCATCACAACATGCGGTAAACCAATTCATGAGATGCATATGTGATTTTTTTTTTTTTTTCCATTTTGACAGTATATACATGTTTAATTTACATCCAGTGGCCGCCATTGTAAACAAAAACAAATTGAAGTCCTTGCAAGTTGAAAGAATGAGGTGAAATGGAGCTTTGAGAGACTGACATTATCCATCCACGTCCGATATGGACACGGCAGTCTGGCTTTCCTTCCCAAACCTCTCAAAATGGACTTTCAGATGTATAGGTGTTATTTCCGTTAATTGGAGACTCTAAATTTCCCCTGGGTGTGATTGTGAGTGCAGCTATTTGTCTTGCTGTGCCCTGCGATTGGCTGACAACAAGTTCAGGGTGTACCCTGCCTCCTGGCCGACGACAGCTGGGATAGGCTCCAGCACGAATGCGACCCTCGTGAGGATAAGTGGCTCAGAAAATGGATGGGTGGAAGGTGTTATCGCCATTTGCTAGTAGGAGACATACAGTAAGTGAACTACATTACCTGGACTGTTACAACTGTAACGTGCCATAGGGTTGTGCAGCTTTTTCGTAAAACCGAGCCAAGTACTAACCCACAAAGCTGACAGTATGTCAGAAATTATGACAAAATCATAAAATGAAGGACAATTTGGTTATAGTTATAGCCTGTAAATAGTAAATAGCTTTCCAAACAAATATTTTCTCATGTAACTTTCATGGACATATGTAAGTTTGTTAGATTTGTCTCAGTGTTTTAACTTTCTTCAATATAAAAAAAACATTTTGTTATCTTGTTGAGGTCATGTGGGAGGTTATATCGCTGTTGTATGCACAATGGATATCGAAAAAAGTTGGCATAAGTAACTGAGTCAAAATGCGTGCAGTAGTATTGTCTTTCGACGTGGTGACATATTTGCGTCGTGTGTGTTGGGCAATGTTAAAAAATATTCATGGGTCTTGAGAGGGCATGCCATTTATGTAATGCTGCATACAAATCTTTTTTCCCCTCTGCCCTTTCATTTTGCAAGTGGCGCATTCTTCCCTCTTCGCTTTGCTCCATCACGGCTCGGCTCGCACGATTATTTTGTTTTATATTGCATCACACATGCGTAAAAATAACAATTTGCATGACTTTTGATATGCGCATAATGAGCAAGGTGTCAATCACCATTTCGTTTTCATTCCATCTTCCTTATCTGGACTTCCCAGATGTGCAAACTTGAGTGAGGAAGTATTTTGTTCTACTTTTGGCTCCAGTCTCTTCTTTTCAACTGGCTCTCCCCCAGAGGCACCACTGATTCTCTTCGCCTTTTTTGTGTAAAGCAAAGTGATCGGGCAGTTCCCCGCTTGCCAGTAAACTGGTCAGAGCTAATTAACCACTAATCTGTCAGCTGTCACTTTGTGAGCCGGAATTTGGACAGACTTCAATGTCTCGCTCTTGTCTTTCCTTTCTCCCAAAGAGCTTTAGGGTCCCTTTAGACAAGCAGCAAACGAGCCCACACGGCTCAAACCAGACCCCGCTGCGCAGCCCTGACATCAAATACCTGGCCTTATCCGTCTTTGACAGCCAGCAGACATCTGCCGCCCACAGGAAATTGAAAGCTGGTCTTAATTGACTGACAAAGCACTGTAATTTCATTGGCAATGTTTGGGGGGAGGGGAGGGGGAATCCAAGACATGTCAGCCCTCGAAGGAGGGGAGTGGTTTGTAGACAGCTGGGAAGGAATTTAATGGATTTCTTGAAATGGAATATGGGAGGAAGGATCCTGATGTGGTTTCTCGTTTATTTTACTATGTTTTTTTTCCAGGGTCATCTTCAGGTTATATGGAAACACAGATTATGTACCATGTGCCATTGAGTGGAAGATCATTTAATTGTTTTCCCCGGTCACTATGTCACTGCTCAAAAATCCCAACACTGTAATTGACCACAACACACTGGTTGGGAATCACCAGTCTATAAAATTTCACAAATATGTTTCAACAGTTAATATAAACAGGGATATTGGAATGCCACTAACACGAGACTGATATAGTGTACTCGGTACTACACGCTCACAATAATAAATGAACGCTCATACGGCTCTTATAAATGCACTTTAATTCTCACAATGTCGAACAGAATTCCACATTTAAAATAATAATGCATTTCCCAGTCAAAACAATGCCTCACTTAACGTTAAAACTTTTCACAAACATGAAACAGGTCTACAGTAAAATGAAAAGCATGATTTTTCAGATCTAACATTATATGTATGTATAGGTGTGTGTGTGTGTGTGTGTGTGTGTGTGTGTGTGTGTGTGTGGTGTGTGTGTGTGTGTGTGTGTGGATGAGTAGGCCCTATATTGTGTGGTATGACTCAATTCAGTTTTCCAATTTTCCAATTTTTTTTTGCTCTGCCCCCCTCACGTTCTAATGAAATCCCTTACAAGACTCCAAAGCTCAACTACAGTAAGATATTCTGTACTATTTTGCCCTATAAATATAACCTATTGTTGTCTGAGGAGAACATTTTGTAGGCCAGTATGTGTGTTCTGCACTTGCTTCACAAGTGTTGACTTCTAAAAATCTGATTTTTCTTCATTTATTAAATTAAATGTGGTGTATATCACAATGGTGATATCGTAACATTATTTCAGTCTCAGTGTTATTATTCTTGGCGGTTGTGTCCCGGTCTGGCAGGCAATTGCATATACTGTTGATGTTATTTTGAGACTGGGTTGTATCTTGTTGCCTATTCCCAGAAAGTGATTTGTTATGATTGAACCTCGAGGACAGATTTATTCGATAATCTTCCCATAAACAAGGCCCAGCTAAACAGCCATATTTGCCTTTAAAAAAAAAAAAAAAAAAATCCTCACGTGGCACCACCTCTGACATTTTACACCTAAGGCCACCACCTACTCAATGTTCTCTTTGGCACAACTAAACATTATGTATTATCAGAGAGTGGGTTACTAGTACAATAATAACTTGTGTTACCAGAATTTGGGTTGGTTTGCAGTACTGAACTGAATCACTATATTTCTTCTGTATGTTATCTTCCGGATTTTTCTCCTTCCTACATCTGCATGTGTTGGGTCTATCCAAGTGTGTATGGGGGCCTAATTGAGTACATGCTAATACAGAAAAACACATTCGTACCCTCAATCCCCTCGAGATGCACAGTACTTTCGATGATTGCGTCGCAGCAGGAGGATGCTCTATCTGCTCCACATCTAATTAACTTTCCGCCTCATTAGTCATATATTTAAGTTACATGTATGTGAGTGTGTGATTGGGGGCGTGGGGGCAGATTTATTGTGTGGCTTTCATTAGATTATTTAAAATGGATATGAACTATTCAAATGCAGTAAAACTGTTGTCCTAGTATCAAAGCGCGGGGGGTGTCAAGCGTAGGCTTCAGGTAGAGGAGTGAGATGCTTCTATGAAGTGCTTGTGATTCTTGGGTCTGGGGTGGAGAGTTATTGTGTTGTTACTGTGGTTAAGCTATGCATGTCAATCTCAAAGTAATGGCGCAGGGATTGCACATACTAAGATTTTTTTTAATCAAAACTGTATATGATATCAATCCTTTGTTGAACTATCAATTTAATTTGTTTAATTTGGTTGTATTGTGTCTATAATGCTCACGTCACAGCCTTTAGTACAACGTGAAGAGCAGCAACACAGCCGCTTAAAACTACCATATGTATTTCTTTTTCCTCCTGAGTTGTAGTCTAAATTGCACCAACGCAGCCCAAAGTGATCAATTATCAGACTTTATTCAACTCCCTCGACACAAGAGGCTTCATTAGTTTTCCATCAAATTATATACAGTGCTTCTTTTTACCTTCTGCCAAATATTCATAGTGCAAATCTGTAATGTTAAAGTTAGCTTCCAAGCTTCTATTGCAGACTATAGAGTGATTTTCCACTCACCTTTGCCCTACTCTGCTTTATGCCACCCTCGTTCAGTGAGGGATTTTATGCAGACATCTGAGTTACTACAGTGATGTTTTAGCCCAATGTTTTTTTTTCGTTTTGTTTTTTTTTTGTCAAAGGTGCTTACGATTATTTGAAGACTAAAAAAATGGTAAAAATAAAACAGTGCAAAAGTGCAAGGAACCGTTTATCTCGTTAGCTGGCTGAATGTGGGTTTAGATTGATTTTATTGCTTCACTCACCCAATTGACTTCACTGAAGCTCCGCGTGGTGTCAGCTGAGGCTCATAGTGTGGCAGATGCTACACATCGGGAATACTCATATGCACAATATAATCTTATTCCAAATGTTGCACTGAGGCGACTTGTCATCAATTATCTCACAATTAAGACACGTTTGTTCTCCGCCGCCATTGGGCACAAGGACATCTTTGTGCGAGTTGTCCTTTGTTGGTTTTTGCTTCATCTTTTTCGGCGTCAGGGGAATAGGCATTGAGACTGGGAACGGAATTTTAAAACATTTTAATGATCCCCAGAGAACCAAAACGTTAATCCCAGTTACAGTCTGTTTTGGATTCTCAATCCCTAACCCGAGGAAACGGGTGAGCTGGGTTTTACCTTAAATGACTTTTGCAAGGACTGGTGGTCGCTTAATCACAGTTCTTAAACATGAACAATTTTGTAGAAAGGTATTACATGGAACCAGATATGTTAACAGCATCAACAACACAATTTGAGAGTGTTGTGTTGTGTGCCCATTCTGTGTAAATTTGTGATCTGTGCCGATAGAGAGATCATACTAATAGGGATTATATTCTGTTACTTACTGAGGCAGCACAAGCAGAATTTGTATTACCATCATGAAACTCAGCAGGGGTCACTGATTCTTTATGGCTTCTTGTTGCAAATTTAGTGCATCCTCATTAATAATAACACAATGACTGTTGATGAGGCACAAATATCTTGCCCGAGGACTACTGAATCTGTAATAATAATATTACTTGGTTTATGTTTTTTTTAATGAGAAGAGCTTTCTTGCAAGAGAAATACAAATACAGTGCATTGTTCCAGATGTAGGATAAAAGTACTCCCACAAAGCTGCTGTTGTAAACAAGTTACAATAAATATGCAGTAAAAGGCACTTAACAACAAGTGTTATATTAAGCCTTTCAATGAATATTTATAGATTTTTTTTTTTTTTGGCCTTTTTGTTTTTAACCACAACAGCACCCATAGGAAAAGTGGATAGATAATATTGTAGTACTTCATCCCAAGTTCTCTGCACACCCTTGTTCTTTTAGCCTCAGGAGACGTACTTATCTTTGGGATGTCTTAAAAAAACCCACATCTGTATTAGCACCAACAACAGTAGATGGATTCAAATCTAAACACGTAAAAACAGATGCAGAGCAGTTAGTAGATATACTGCATCACTGTCTAAATGTATCCACAAGATTGTCTCCCTGAATCAAGCCCAGCACCAGAAAATCTGGTGCTCTAAAATCTAACCTCAGCATTTTTCTTTTATTTCCCAGGCTGAAATGGTTGTAATGTCCAACCTTTTAGGGCTGTCTCAGCACATAATGTCATGATTGCTACAGCTGGAGTTGTAGCCGTTTGCAAGGAGCGCCAGTCAGTCAGATGCCATTTTGCCATCTTTGCCTCTTAGGTTCCTCTGCTTTTGATGCATTTTTTTTTATTTCTAGGAGGAAAACATCAATATGCATCTTTAACAAGAATTAACCACTTTAAATTTTAATCTGAGACAGTAATTAAAGTAGATTTTTCACTTAATTACTTGATTTAATGGTCTCATATATCATACTATTTTTTTTTTTTTTTTACAATAACAGAGCTCTTGGAATGCTAACCCCTTTGTTCTACTTTTCATCAAAAATGTGTGTGCATGTGTTTTGTGATGGCACAATTAAAATGATACAAATGTTGTAACAACCACTGAACTAAAAATAAAATATTATCTGAGATAGTAACTGGTTTGCAATGAAATTGGTATACACGTGCATCTGTGTATTTGGTTTGGCTGCAGAGTACAATGTGGGTGTAAACAAAATGTTGAACTGAATATACATAGAAAACGGACAAATGCCCGGTTCTAATTTTCCTTTAATCCTCCACGGCAGCAGGTGAAACCTACTCACCAGCCCCTTGTACTGTACAGTGAAGTAGAAGTACAGTGGAACTTTAAAAGAAAGGAGTAAAAGGGGTCGGGGGGGGGGTCGTTTGATGTAGCCAATTGTCTGTTACCATGAAACATTTACACCTATATAACTGTATCGTACGAAATTGTTTTGTACATTTTCCATGGCATTATAACACCCAGGACAGTCCAAAGGTGTTCTAAATAAATGTAAAAAATAAGATTAAGTATGTTTGCAAGCTTCACATTTTGCACAAACTTACCATGTTAGTGTCCTTAGTCATGGTGATAATGTTGAGGTACAGTACTCATCAAAGACGAGTCACTTCCATGAGCCACGAGGAATTAGTGTGCTTCCTAGTTCCAAATCAAAGATGTCAAAGGTAAATGGTTTGACCAAAAATAGCATGTTACAAACAGCAAAAACCTCTGTTTTATATTTCTCTGAGCAACGCCACTCTCTCTATAGCTCTATTTCACAATAGACAATAAAAAGAATCACCATCACATGGCCGCCATGTCAATGTCCCACATTCAACATGGCCACCTCATGGGCATGGAAGGCAAATTTGTCGGGATTGTATGTCGTCATGTTCTATATCTGTGACCTGAAAATATCTCCGTCCCACTCTCTTCCCTTATTGCATCACTGCAACAGTAAACAACAGCGACCAATTCTGGAACTGAAAGTCGTTATCAATGGCGTTTTAAGTGGCAGACAAACTTTTTTCAATTTTTTTGATACATCTTTCAATCCCAACGGTTGGTTTTCTCAGGGTCCGTTTTGTCAAGGTTCCGCTGTTCCACTGTGTACAGCTGGAAAATGTGGCAAAAACAAACTTTCTTCCATTGTCAGTTGCTGTAGGTGTAATAACCAGTTGCACTTCAGATTGCAACATAACTTGTGGTTTTGAGTCTGCAGTGAGAGGTTTACCTCTGTGACCTGATCATTAAGTCCCAACCGCAGTCTTGTTAACTTGCCTCAAGGAAATAGAATTGAAGACGGAAACTTTGCAATGCAAGTAGAGCATGTACTCAAGGCAAATGTTGTCTGTGGGTGACAGCTGGCCTGTGTGGAAAAACAAGCTAATTTATTCCGTTAGTTGCTCACGCCTATACAGATTTTTTTTCTGAAAGGATGACAGCTGTAGGACAAGTCCCTCATTCATTTTGAAAGCTCTACAACAATTTTTTTAACACGATAAGCATATATTAGGGCATTTTGTTGTAGAATTGGAAGTTTGTGTCCTTCAACTTAAACTGTCCCTAATATTTTAAATCAGTGATAGCCTCATCATTACAGATAGAGATGGAATGACAAGATTATTAGGACATGGGAAATTGTCCTTTAGGAATTGATCCTCCTTGATGGAATTTTGTATTCGCGGTGTAGTTGTTTGTTATTGTGCTTGTTTACCAGCCCCCAAACCATCCAGCCAGCAGACTCTCAATAGAATGTTCTCGAGAGGCTCTGGAATGAGTCCAAGTCCTCTACAGTGCTCCCACTGTGCTACTCAAGCTTTGGATGGCCAGGGTGCAAGAATGTTTATATGTTTGTGAATATCTTGGTTGTGTCTGCATTGAGAAAAGGAAAAAATAAATCCAATTTATATGTAATCTTATTGTTTCGGGCGTTAAATCAGAAGTTCTTTTGAACCCAAAATTTCATGAAAAAGTAGGCCAGTAATATCTCAGTCTGAGTTTCTGCAGCTCACTGCACTTTTTGGGGAAGATAAGCAGATTCGAAGTGCATGGCGGTGCTATTTTGAGAGGTCCTAAACTGGAATTGAGAACATATGTTTGTCATAGCAGAAGCCTCAAATAGTTGCGTGAACTCACCTTTTCTTGTTTTCGAGGAGACACGACGGTCGCGCCCACTTAAGTGTCAAGGCAAAAAAAGTCTTTTAAAAATCTAATGCCTTTTTATAATGTATTTTCAGATATGTTCTGTGTGCAAATGCAGCATTCCTGTTCCTGTGCTAATGAATAGAACAAATGCAAAGGCTTATTTTTATCTTTTCCCAAGTTGTCCACATTGACTTTTTTTGTTTTACTGTTGGTGTCATAATGCATAATATATAATATTGCAACTCATTAGATTGCAGTGGTATACAGTATGAGTTAGTGGAACAGGGAAGCTTTTGATGTGCATGTATCAGTCGCAGTTCAGTGATTTATATTTTTTTTTCATTTGTAACAAAATGGACAGATCGGCTGTGTCAGTCAAGGTCAACTAAGCTTTAAATATTTAATCGTTTAATTTTGTTTACATATGTGTTGCTAATCATACACTTGTTAGATTGCATTTTTGACACCTTTACATTGTCATGCGTGTACATACAGTACATATTGCAGTTTCTCAGCTTTAATTCTGTTCTTTTTGCAGATTTGTTTTCCTTCATTGAGTAATAAGAACATGTATATTATAATCATAACAGTCCACACTGATATTATTCTCCTCCTGTTGCTATGCTGTTAGATTTCAATACACTGAAACAAAGTGAGCCGACCAAGATTCATGAAAGATGACTGAGTCCTCAAAAATGCAAAACCTGACAAAGCTCTTACTGGTTGTGTGGGGCAATTGTTCCTGTCACTAGTTAATTGCAAAACAAGTGCTGTCACAGTCAGAGTATATTATTGAGTTCGAGTCACATGTTATGTAATCTATGTATGTAAATGTTGATGTTAGATAAGTTGAAAACTTCATAAAAAATTCCATACTGTTTATCTGCTTGTTTAAGGATATTCCTCATGCGTTAGACCCGTGCGTGTCCACAATCAATGGGCTTGACTTCACTCACATGACGTCATGTCTGCTTTTGTGCACTCTCCTTATTTAACATTTCTGATAAAAACGCAAGATGCCTCACCTCTTCAATAAAGGTCAGACCAACTGTCCAATTTTCTCTAAAGCAGCAAATCAAAAATAAAAAAGATATGCATATATTTTAAACATATTTGAACCCAACACTATATAAATCATATCAATATTCTGATTTGCAGGTTTGTGTGATGTAGTCGCTAATAACATGACAACACGAAGACAGGACTTAAGTAGTGCTGAACATACTAGATGTCCACAACCACAGTGTGGAGCAACTGTGAAGCCTGCAGATCCGCAATCTGCTGACCTGATAAAGGCCGTGGCCTCCTCCATCTCCCTGAAGACTGCATGTAATCACCACTCAGTCTGAAAGCACACACATCGGCGTATACTGTATACGGTACATCTCCATCCCGACGCACGGAAGCCTGTCAATTATTTATGTGCTGCACATCCACCAGAGTGAAGATGGTTGGCTGATGAAACGGCTTTTGTCAAGTGGTGAAAGTTTTTGTAGATCAAATGCAAGAAAAAGTTTGCACTAATGTTCTATTAGTAAATCAGCAATGTGCAGGTATAATTGGTCCATAAAGCTTTTGGGATACAGTGTTGGTATCTTGGATTCATTATGATTTATGCTGAATTCCATGTCGTTGTCATCATGTCAGATCTGAATCAATTAGTTGAGTTGAGAAAGGGTTGGCGCTTGATTATTCCAGACTAAAGTCATAGTGATCCTAAATGTCAAAATTTAGACCTCAGGCAGGAATGGCTCAAAATCTAGTTTTTTGAACATATGGTGACAATGGCTGACACAATTCTCAGTTGACCAAGTGTGAGAGGAACAGATGTTTTTTTGTTTGTTTGTTTGTTTTATTGTGGGGATGATCGCAGATGAGATCAGGTATATCTGTCATGTTAAAACTTTTTAAATAGCTGTTTAAGTAGGGCTGAGATGTTCCTTTCATTGCACTCAGAATGTTCATGTTAAATAATTTTAACATGCTGGTATTATCCTTCGCTTCGAGGCAGTTGGCAGAGTACAATTAAAGTGAAAAAAACGGATAAACAACTGTATCATAAACAACTGGAGAGTGCCTGGAGGGATAAAAGGTGTTTTATGACCATGCATTTTTTGCTTTCTCGGATTATTGGTATTTTCGCCTCAATGAAACTCAGCAGTGTTGGTAGCCTAATGAGCTCCCAATGGGCAAAAGTGAATAGTTGGGAGCTGATTAACAAATATTAAAAAAAAAATGTACTTCACACAAAGATATTTATGCTTGCCTCACATCTCATAGTTTCCTTTTTGTTTAATCAAGGGTTGAGTTACTTGATAGCCCACACCACATCAATCACTGGAACAGGTTAGGACAAGCCAGTGTGAGCGTGAAATTATAAATATGCATAACCACCAAATAGTGTTCTTGTGCGACCCCCAGCCCCACCCCACGCCCTTTGCAGAGGGCTCTTGCACGATGCCAACAGGCTGCACCTCCATTGATTGATTTTCACAACCCATTTAGTCTCCCTGACCACTCTTTGCTCCCGCCTCACTTTAATGCTTCCTCCACCAATATATTCCCCCTTTTTCTTCCATCACTGAGCATTTTGAATTGACTCCTGTTCCTGCACTGCAATTTATCTCGATTTCCCTCATCTTCGCACTCTGTAATTCTCCGTGCCCTTCGGCCGTCTTCAAAGTTGAATGACTCCTTGTTTATGACCCTTGCAAAAAAAAAAAAAAATCTGTTCTCTGGCCACCTTGTGCTGTCTCTTTGACTCGTACTCCCTCTTCTCTGCTCCACTCCACTCGATTCCACTTCTGACTGACTTCAGTCTGCTCAATATTCTTTGCAGGTCAAAGAGGTTACTGTAAGCTCAATTTCTACTCAGACTTCACTGCAAAAACGGCTGTCCGGGTCTTATGCGCAGTCACGAATGTACTTCATTGCCAAGGTAGAAACTTAAATGTGGCAAAAGTAATGTCAATTTTATTGATACATCACTTTTTAAAGAGGGCTCACAAACCGCTTCACATAATTATAGTCATACCTAAACTTATACTGTCTAACTTATGAACTCACAATGTTTTAGTTAATACAATTCACTACATTATTAAAAAATATATTTATATATACTCAAAAGAATGAATATTAGACGTTACCCAAATGTGGGCTGGTGTTTAAAATTAGCAGCCACATGCTATTATCACAACACGTTGTCAACAATACCAATATTTATGTAACTGAACAAGTAGAACGCATATTTGTATTGGACAGTCTCTAGAACAAAAAAGTTGTAAAATAATTTAATTTAGTAACGAGCTCATTGGTTTTACACTGTATTTTGTATGGATATTTAATGGCAAGGGAGAGTTCAGCACTTTTTTTTTTTTCATTTTTAAACGAGGGGACTTACTGTATAACATACAGTATGAACCTCGTGACAATTGACTCCATGCAGTTCTTTATATCAGATGGCCCCGATAAAATCTTAAAAATACAACAAAATAAAATATTTCCATTTGGTTGTTTTTTTTAATGTAGTGTAGTGTTAAGAGTGCATGGAAGAGAAGTATACAGATTTACATTACACACGTTAAAAGGTGGGTGGCACGGTGGGTCAGCTGGAAAGCATTGACCTCACAGTTCTGAGGACCCGGGTTCAATTCTCCCTTTGTGGAGTTTGCATGTTCTCCCGTGCCTGCGTGGGTTTTCTCCAGGCACTCCGGTTTCCTCCCACATCACAAAAACATGCAATATTAATTGGAGACTCTTAATTGCCCCTAGGAGTGACTGTGAGTGCGGCTATTTGTCTCTATGTGCCCTGCGATTGGCTGGCAACCAGTTCAGGGTGTACCCTGCCTCCTGCCCGTTGACAACTGGGATAGGCTCCAGGACTCCCGCGACCCTTGTGAGGATAAGTGGCTAAGAAAATGGATGGATGGACGTTAAAAGACCAAACTTCTCATTAACTATGCAACTGTCTATGAACTGATACTGGTGAGAGGTATTGCACAATATTGATATTTTGTCCTACCCCTCATCTGACTATTGATGAGGAAAAAAAAAATGGTATTGACTTTATAGAAACTTGACCACCAGTTTGCTGCGTCATTGCCTTTATATCCATAAGTATCACTGACCGTGACACAAAAGTTCAATATGTCAGAATCAATAGTCATTTGGGATGAGAAAAACACATCACGAACAAGTTCATTTTGTTCTTGGATATGGTTTGTTAATTTTCACAAAACACTATTAAGTCAGGCCGTGAGTATTTTGACACAGATGAAGATATGGAAAAACAAAAAACCCTTTAAACAGTGTGTCTGTCAAATTCTTACATTTCTACACCTCATAATAAATAAACTAAACTAAGCCACATTCCTCCTTGACGATTGGTTTTCAAGGTGTAAAAATAAACAGATAATGTGGTTGTACAAGTGTACACACCCTCTTTTAAATGAGAATGGGGCTGTGTTGAATAAAGCAATCACATTCAAATTCATGTTAAATGAGAGTCAGTGCACACACCTGCAGCCATATCTCTAATCCTCCCAAGGATTCAAATAAATGCCCTTCAGATATCAAAACAGGTTGAGTAGAACTGGTGATTAAGAGGATATTTTTTTTCATATTGTTAAAAATATTGATGTGCATCCCAGGCAAAAGGACAGGGGTTTTAGCACCTCTTGGAATCTTTATGTGGACACGTGCCTGCTCAAAGCATAAAAAAATATTATTATTCTGCAACTGATAACAAACAGTAGTACTAAACTTTTGGAATGAACTTTGTTGGACAAACCTGTGTTAGTCATATCACACAATGAAAACAAATGGATGGGCCTCTTGGCTCTACAGTCAAATATTATGATAAATGGGAGGACTATATGAATAGTAGCTCTATTTAAAAGTGACTCCACAGTCATCCCCCAATCATAAAACACAAGGTCGGTGACGTTTGATGTCTCAAAACAGGTTGCAGTCTCTGTTCTAGCTGGCTGACTGCTAATCTCTTGTGACAGATTTCATTAAAACCAAACTAGCCTGAGAACAGTTTGTGGCTCTCGACGCTTTGGAACACACATTGCGCCACGCCAGTTTGTCGGCTTTGTCGTCGCAGGTATTGGTCTTTGTGTGAGCTGGAAAAGGTTTTATGCTTTTGACTGATGGCCACAGACTCACATTCTCCAGTGATCCAGTAGTCTGCAAACGTTCCCATACATTTGCCTTCAAAAGAAGCTGTGGCATGGCTGCCATACCTTTTTTTGTAGGCCCCACCTGTGTTTGGTTCTTCCAACCGCTGCTGCTATTAGTGCAGCTGCTTGTCTATATGTAGCAGTATTTGCTCAGAGCTTCTAATGGCAGTGCTATTCCTCTGATGTAATGTTTGTTGTTCTGTTTTGCTCTGACACATGTCAACGGCAGGACTTGAACTTACGAGACTTTTTTTGTGTGTCTGTGTTCTGCTGTTAAATGGCTTCTCAGTGTGCTGCCAGTTGGCTTATCCCATTATTTCAACCTTATTCTGGCAGTTGCCAGGAAACCAACACTTGTGTTTACATGCACACTTCATGGTTTATTTCTTCCTATCGAAGGTTTTAGCACACTGCACCACAAAAACAATGAGTGGGAGGAAAAAAATCGTCATTCATATGTAAATTGACGATAAATAATGTCTTTTATATCACCTAAAAGACCATCTTAAGGCATTTTCACTGCTCCTTTCAATTTACAGCCATCTTTGTTTCGCTCCCTCTTTTTTTTTTTATCATCTCCTATCATATATTATGGAGCAAAGTAAAGGGGATCTCCCAACTTCAAAAGTCCCATTGGGAGCCTCAGCCGTTTGCACTTTGAGATAGACATTCGATTAAGCATCGTTAAAATGGTAAATGAAAGCAAGGTTTTGGCTTGTGCACCCGCAGAGTGTGGGGGGAGAAAAAGGGGGAAAAGTAAGTTGAGAGTCTGTGCCTTGCTCTGTATTTATAGGCAGAAAACCTGATTTGAGATCACTCACGCTCGACTTGCAGCAGACACGGAGTGTATGCTGGGAGAGATGGGCGAACAAACACAGTGAGCTTTTTCTAGCTCAAGTACTGCCTTATTTTCTTACCCATGTGTGTTTATATATATATATATATATATATATATATATATATATATATGTATATGTATATGTATATGTTTGTTTTTCTCATCTGGCCTTATTGTGCTATTGTTCTACTCAAAGTTAAACTGCAAAAATTGCTCTACACTGCAGTAATTCTCATGTTTTTTGCTGTCCTATTTGATAAATGCCACAGTTGAATTTATAACAAACCATGATAGGAACTCAAAGCAGTAGCAGTGGCTTTTTGAGTGCTGCAGCAGTTTTGTTTACTTCCAGAAGTTGGTAAACATTTGATTTAACTATAACAACATATTTTTTTAAAGAGTGGAACTGTGTGGCTAAGTGTTTTGCGCCTGTTGAGATCCCAAATGCACCCAATTTGAATATTTTATGTATAACATTGTCACACGCTGATTTTTGCAAAACTCCCCTGGTAAACATCACAACACCAAAAGGCCGCACACATCAACGCACTGTCTTTTGTCACTTTGGGCTTTGTGTGTCCTTCATCAATCATTGCTCCTTTTGGTACCTTATAGCCTCCCCTCTCTATCTTTCTGGTCTTAAATATTCCAAATCCTTCTTCCAACTCTCTTCCCGTGTCAAGAGCAGCAAATGGGTTGATCACTCCACGGCCATGTTGGTCTGCTGCTGTGCTTTTAGCCTAATGGAGAGACAGCTGTGCTCCCATTTCTATCTCTCTCTCTCTCTCTCTCTCTCTCTCTCTCCTCTCTCTCTCTCTCTATATATATATATAATATATATATATATATAATATATATATATATATATATATATATATATATATTTTTTTTTTTTTTAATTATTATTTTTTTTTGTATAACTAAACGACACCACATGATGAGGCTTGTCACACCCACTCAGAAGTATTTCCACAGAGCAGACCACTGTATTAATATGCATAGTATTTTAGTTATAAATGTAAAATGCCACATAAGTGTGCCAGCTTTCTGTTCTCGTTTTCAGGGCCTGTGTGCAGACAATATGAATATTTTGAGTTTGTACAGTATGTAATCACCTTGGAAAAACATTCAAATGGTTTAAAGTGAGAATAAATCAACATTAAACAGTTTTGGTAAAAAGTGCTCTCATAAGCCTAGCTGGAAGTACTTAGGAGTACGGTATTTAATGTTGCTGTAATCTGCATAATGCTACAAATTTGGCATTCAGTGGATGTGGGTTGCACATTTAATTCTGGTTCTATGTGGACACTTTTTAGAGTAGAGTAGTAGAGAGTAAAATGACTTTTCTCCATGTGCCATATGCCCCTTTTGTGTTTCAAAAGAATAAAAACATCCTACATCTTTTATGCATATTACTGTTGAGCCTGCATGTCCGTGCGTGCGTGCGTTTGTCTGTGTGAGTGGCGGCTTGAGGTATAAGTAACAGTGTTAAGGGATGAGCTGGTTGTGGGGTCGTATCTTTTCAGATTAGAGAGCTTAGTCCCTTCATTCTCTGTGTAATTAATGGGAGATGGAGGGAGAGAGGCAGATAAAGACAAAGAGGCAAAGAACAGGGGATGGGCACACACACACATTTGGCACGGGAGGGATTGTGTGTATTAAGAGGATATGGGAGTGGACTTTTGTGTGTGGAAGTTACAGAAGGGCAGCCAAAGCTATTACAGTGAACCCCCAATTTATCACAGGGGACACGCTCCTGACCCACCCGGCGGAAAGTGAAAATCTGCACGATAAAGAAGTGCTTTGAACACATTAAAACCTCTAAGGCACACTTTTTAAACACATGCCAAAGGTATTTCAACCCAATAAAATAAAGAATCCAACAGATATGCTTAAGTAACAAAATGACCAAGGGGAGTAGTATCATACACTGGAAATCATATTTACAGTAAAATGTAAATAAATGTAAATGTAAATAATAAAATATAAATGTAAATAAATAAGTAAAATGCCACATGCTTAATAGTTTAGTTTTTCATCAGTAAAATAACATGCGCATAATGATATTTGTTTGTAATTGTTATTTACAAAAAAACAATGGATCAATCATGCTGTTATAAGACCCGAGTTTGCTCGTACATTACATTGCAGATTATGACTGCTTTTGTACCACAAGTGATGCCCCGTGTGATATTGACAGTTTTGGCATCCTCGTAGTTGAGAAGACCGAAAAACGAGATCTCTTGTCATCCTTGTGGAAATGCAAACGTGCACAAAAAAAAGAGCCATGTAACTAAATTTGTTTTCTCGGCCACATAAGTCTGCATTCCAGTTTTGGGACAAGACTGAAATAAGGATGAGGTGGCAGAGAGTGAGGAATGAAAGATGGATATGAAGGAGTGGTTGAAGGAGGTGCCTAATCCGTCCATCTGTTACAAGAACAGCCAGCGAGTTTGTGATTGGAAGATGCTTCCTGTGTGTGCGTAACAGCTGCAGGATGGGATTTAGCGCTAGGATGCAAATTCTCTCGTTTTTTTTTTTTCCCCTCCGGTTTAAGAAATACTGAGATTGCTGAAAGTTGGAGAGAGAGACAAAGAGAAAGAGGTGAGGAAGAGGAGAGATGACAGAAATTAAAGATGGATGAAGAGCTTGTAAAATAGAAGACACATTGCAGATTGAGAGAATTGTTGCTGTGGTTAGAACTTGCTTCGATATCCTCTGTCAGTTAAAACTGATAATTTTATTTTTTTAAAAAAATTAGATTTGAATTCAAGGCACGTACGCCCATTTTGATCCATTCTGAAGACGATGCTCAGTAAGATGGACCTGAGTAGCCGTAGTATTGACGGGTGATCTCTTAGCAGTTTGGCAGCTAATCCATAAACTTGGTCAACTGCACACTTTAGCTCACGCTCAAAAATACACGTACACAGTACATGAATACACAAGGACAATTTCCTTCCTATTCTTCCTTCCTATTGACCCTGGACCTTTTAAAAAAAATAATAATAATTAAAAAGCAACTTCATCAACTGAGCAGAAGCTGCTGTCATTCAATAGTTCCTTAACACCCGCACCTTTGTTGCTTCCCATTACGCTTGACTTTCACCAGGTTGATATCTTTTTAGTCATCACTCAACTACACGTGGATGGGAGGGTCAGAGATGACAGAGTGCAATGTAAAAGTTCAGTGATGAATGCAGAGAAAGCAAAAGGAAAAGAAACATAGAGGTTAAAACTAAGGGGAAGAGATTGTGAGATGGTTAAAAAAAACACTCAAAAACAGGCCAGGCATCCTTATCAGACAGCCAAACACACATACACGCACACACTAGCTTTGATCTGTCTGGTATCACACTGTGCCCGACGCTTTGACATAAATAGAGCAATCCTGCTGTGCCGTGTGTGTCTTGTGGCAAGAGCACCACTGTGGCCTATGTTGCTACTTAGGTGAAACTGAGGCCAAGTGACACAAATGTGGAGAAAGAACTCGTCGCGAAAGGTCTCTATTGAATCGGTGATAAAGATGACCCACCCGGCTGGTTCGATTCTCTCTCCAACCAAGCCAATGTGAGAGTGATTTTTTTTTTATTTTTTTTTGGTGGGGGGGATAATCAGTGAAATCAGTATAGAAAATGGAAAAACGACATTCAGACATTGATCTTTAAGTGGGACTGACATCCCTATAAACATTCTAAAATAGATATTGGAATGAAAAATACATATAACAGTATTCACTTCAATGTCTATACGAAAAAAAAAAAATGAGCGGAGAGCGCGTCATCTATGCACAAAGTTGCGCAATTGAGTGTCCCATCCAAGTGGTCGCCATATTAGTCGCGTCCTCTGTCCTTGACATCAACGTCACGTCCGCCGTTGAAAACGCGCAGTGCCTGTTACCATGGAAGCCGAACAACAGAGATATTTGCATTTTTCCGACGCCCCTTCTGACACCGAAGTTGTTTTTGAAAAGGACAACACCACACAACCGAGTGAAGTTACCGGGGCAATATTACACTTTTGTTTCGAGCCCTCAGGGCAATATTACACTATTGTTTCGAGCCATATTCAGATGATATCCGATCATGGCCAAACCGCATCCCGTCCGATCCACTCTTGCGGCGGAGATGAGCCATCGCGGCTCATCGCAGCCGGCCGGTGTGGCTTATGACAGAGCCGAGTGGTGCTGCTTTAGGGGTTGCTCGCAGTCGAGCCGGGGCGATTTATGCGTGCACGTGACTGAGTAACGAATTCTCGGCTGGGTTCTTCAGAGCCACCTCCGTTGCAAAGCCTGACGCGCAGCCTTCGCAGAAGCTGTGACCGCCGAACGCGGCGCCTCAGCCGGTGTGGCTGAGTTTCGGCGCCTATGTAGGGCATATAAGGAGGAGGTGGAGCCGAGCTATGTCGCTTTCAGGGGTATGTTCAAAGTCGCCGCAGTACGCGATGAACACTATTGAGACATTGTTGGCTGGGCGACGCGCACATCGACACATTTCATACGCGGATCTTTTGCTAGGTTATGAGAGAGACCGATTATGTGGTCCGCCCCAAACTATTATATTTTTTTGGAGCTGTATACACACCTACCTGTTATTTGGAATTTTTTACAACGAACAAGGTCTCTTTCAAACTTATGAAGGGTAATTCCATTCTCCTGAGTCTTCAAGCAATGTCCAGCAATACAAGAGCCGGCATTTTGGCTAAAACAAAGGAACAACGAGCTACCTTCCCGGAAGTAAAACTAATGGAAACAAACGAGTCCACGAGGGGCCGCCACTCTCCTTTACGCCATTTCCTGCTTCTTCTCGAAAACAAATCCCTGAGAAGATTTTCATGGCAGGAGTTACAAAAAGCTGTATACGTCTAAATCATGTTTTGTGGTGAAAAAACACATGGGACCATATTGGCTGTGGGTTTTTCATTCATAATATACCAAAAATGATCCGTTTGACGACACTTGACCTTTAAATTTAAATAGGGACTGCAAAGACATATTCTCTTATCAGAACACAAACAGATTAGTTTAAAACAAGTTCGATTTTACTAGGCACAATATTAAGCTTCTCTTTGGTTTTCCCGATATCCACAAAGATTTTCAATTAAGGTCATAAGATATTTAATTGAAAATTGCTGGCTTGCGTGTTACACAAACAGAATTTATTGTCTTTCGTGACGATAAACAGCTATGAAAATGGATGGATGGATGGATGGATGGATACCTTTTTGTAATACTGTAGTATTGGATCTCACTATGGTGTGAGCATTGCTGGAATCATTCATTTATAGTAATCATAGTACATACTAGGTATTGTATTATATATACGATCATCTTTGCAAACGGATAAAACCTGGTGCTACTTGGGTGTAGAAACTAAAGTCCGTGATCCAGAGCACCATAAAAGGCACAATAGAATGCTGCCTGGAGACGAGTACAGAGCCTCATTAAAGAACAGCCTCAGAAACACCACAGCATTCACTCTATGACCCCCAGTCACACATTGTGGCATGCGCAAAAAAACAAAAACAGCAACCGCAGACATAAATGGGTCAGGCTAACCAGCTCAGCTTTACCCACATTCATTCTACACCAGCGGGAAACGTGCATTCATTCATTTTCTTGTGCAAAAGTGTATACATGCCCTATAATAAGTCATAGGCAAGTGTATGATTTGTGTGTGTTGTTTTTGTCCTTTTCCTCAAGCATATGCTTACACACAGGGTATTTCTAGACATTTGATCTTCAAATTCAGTTTATTTTTGTAAGATGTGAGCACATGTATGAATTCAATTTCATGCAGCAGAAATACACATTTTTTTGTGTGTGTGGGACCCCAACTCCGATATGGAAACACCTGTCACTGATAGCAATTGAAGGAATGATTGATACAAAGCATTCACACGTTTGGACTCTTTTACATAGTAGCTCTATGAAATTTGAGCAGCGGCTGATGGAACACCCCCAGGTAATGTATTGCTGAGGCACTGCAGGGATTTCTTAACCACCCCCCCACCCAGCAACAAATCAATAGGCCAAAATTGCTTATGTGAATCTTTATTCAACACTTTGCCTATTGAATGCAGTGATGCCAACTTGTCTGAGAATGATAAAGGAAAACTTAGACGATTTATTGCTGCACATACTGTGAGCTGAGTCATTATGACTAAGCTGCAAAATCTCTGGTTTATTCGACGTGTGACTATTGTCAAATATAATGTATCAAAAGACGAAAATAACACGAGCCCTGCAGTGTTTTATTGAGTTTGCTCATTTGAATGTTGTTGGAAAGCATTTTTTTGTTGTTCACTCTGACCTGTCAGAACATTTCTATTCATTAATGGCTGTCTGTTTTCATCTGTTAGGTTTGATTACCAGGAGCTGCTCCACAATTCCACCTTCTGTTTGGTGCCTAGAGGTCGACGCCTGGGCTCCTTCCGCTTCCTTGAGTCCTTGCAGGTAAGTAAATGTGAATAATATTTCACACATTATGAATCAATAGTCATAAGTAATGTGTACGTTCTGTTTTATGTTTCGGGCATTATTTACTAAGGTTTCAACTGTTAAGTTAAAACTTCAATTCGACATTTCCTTCTCCCTAGAACATTTTAACCCAGTGTGGCAGTTCGTCCTCACCACTCCCAGAGCAGTTTTAAACACAATTTTATGGAGGACGAATTGTTCCCGGTCCATTGATTTTCCGTACACTTGGGATGAGTTACATCAAACAACACACGGCTAATTTTATGCTGTTGCCGGCTTTTTCATAACTATCAGAGCAACAGCTTTTCTTTTGTCTGCTTGCCTCAGGCCCTCATTTTAGGTGCCATCTACGCCTGCCTTTATTAGAATTTCCAGTTTAAATATAAACCCTGCCTCTAAATAAAGTGTAAATGTGCAAAACTAATCCTTGGGAAAATTTCGCTTGTGGTTCTTAAATATTTGCGAGCACAGAAATCTTTTTCCTCAGTTGGACTTCAAGGCACCAGTGCTCAACTATGCAAATAAATGTGGTTGCAAGGGTTCACCAGGAACACAAACATATTTAATGCCATTGTATTTGTTTTATTATAATTTGTGTTGGAAATAATATGTTTATAATAAAAAATCATCTTGCAAACCAAATGAAGTCGAAGTCCCTAATAGCAGTGAGCATTGTGAGCAATTCAAGTGCCACTGCGGTGGTTGTTGGAAGTATACTAGTCCGCTTCCTGACTACTGTTAAGGTTCCCTCAAGCAAGGCACATATCACACTGCCCCTAACTCAAGAGGTGCAGCACTCTGTGTACCCCTTTCACAGTAACACAAATATACAACAACGTATAATAATGATGTGCTTATACATTTGTCTGATATTTGGCATACATGAATCCATCGCTTATCGTGAGGATTACGTTCTAGAAAAACCGCGCAATAGATGGAATCCATTGCTGTTGTTTCTGTGTTTTTTATGTAGATATAAAAGTCTCATGTATGCATTTAGCAAATTGGTGACTAACCAAATGTATGAGTTGAGATAAGTCAGTAATGTTTTTTTTTTTTTGCAAAGAACAAAAGCCCATGTGTCCTTATGTGAGTCATTCCTACAACGGTAAAATCAAATCAATAAATAATAAAGCTAACTGTACCAGGGCTCCGCAGGTGAGTGACTACACTATATCCAGGAAGTGTTCTGCATACTAACAAGCACGATGACAAACAAACACAAATGTGATGCGTCATAAATGTTATTTAACTTCTCTTAGCACGGCAGCCTTCAGAGCAAAGGAATTTGAAATGATATTCATAGCAAAAAACAACTCTAATAGTAGCTCTCTTTTCCACAGTACTGTATAAATATGATGACTCATTCGAACAATAAAACTGAAAAGGAAATTTTCCAACTGTTATTTATTTACTCACAAGGTCTAAATCCATAGGAGTTCAGGACTCCCTGGTAGAGGGACCAAAATACAATTATCAAGTGAAAATGCCCAGTGTCAGTAATATACAGCAAATACACAGCAGACTGATCACGGAACTGCATGTTACAGATCATTAGCGTTCCACAGTTTTAGTTTGAAACGTCTTTTGTCCGTAGACACCTTAATGGTTACGTCTGCAAATGTTCTGTCCAAATGTATGCTCTGTGTTGAGTGGTAATGTGGCCATCGGGCTTTATTTACCAGGCCTTCCAATTGAAATCAGCCCAGAAATAAGCGCTGACGCATCCCCGACGTTAACACTGTCGTCATATGCCGATGTCCATAGAGGAATACGTGCGCTGACTGGAGTGAAACCGCATAGACTGGATTGAGTGAGTTTAAATGTGTATGCTGCAGTTCTCCGTCTGCCACCCAAGTCGATCTTCTTGCACCCGAACAGGAAACAGTAGTGGCTGATTTGCTCATTGCTGAGGCTCCCCTGGCTGCTGTTGCACTCCCTTGGCTCCACTGTGTGTGTGTGGGTGTGCGTGTGTGTGCGTGCGTGCGTGCGTGCGTGCGTGTGTGTGTGGTGTGTGTGTGTGGTGTGTGTGTGGTGTGTGTGTGTGTGCGTGCGTGCGTGCGTGCGTGTGTGTGTGTGTATGAGAGAGATTGAGGCTGAATAAACAAATCTGCACACAACCCACAAGGCTTGGCACCATGCTCTGCTCCTTCTGTCTCGCCTTTCTGTCCTCTCGTTTTCTCTTCTCCATTCACACGATTTTCTTTTTTTTTTTTCTTCACTTCGGTACCAGCCGAGCCCACAAAGAACTGGCAATCACCGATGCGGTTAGGCATGTAACACCATCTTTCCAAAATATACATGAACAATCCCACTCCCGCACGGAGTACAGTACATGTGTTCCAATCTAAAAACGGCTACACAACACACCCTCAAGTTTGGCTGAAGTGGGATGTTTGGACACTTCACCCTCGGGTCATAGGACTCACACAAGCCCCTGGCCGCCATTCCATTTTAGAGGACCTGGATTGGAGTTGGATTATCACTGCAACCTTGTAACCTGGGGCTGCCTTTCGCACACGCTCACACATATACACAACTATTCCCATTTGTTAAATTGTCCTCCAGCAGCTCTATTCTCGGACAAAATACACACGTGGGAGACCCTGGGGGAAGGCCAAAGGGAGTCTTTGATAGACTTTGGCTGCTGTTGCTGTTTTCTGGTGCTTTAACTAAGCAATAAAAAAAAAGTCTGCAAACCACACTGAGGAGAAGGACTGGACAGAAATGAAAAGAGATTGAAAATGATCGACAAACATGAACCCAGGGGGTAATGGAGAGACCAGAGGAGTGCTGGGAAGGTGAAAAAAGCGGAGCAACATCAAAAAACTGTCAGTGAGTCAGACGGATGAGGCAACATCAAAAGTCACAGCCAATAAAGCAGAACTCCTTCGTGTATCATCCGACTCCTTCTTATTCCGTACCAGCTCCCTCCTGGTTAACATCCCCAGAGTTGTTGTTGCTCATTTGCACACTTAAGTCAGCACAACACTGTCAACGTGCTCAGCCACGTTTTCTTTCGCGTGAGTTGGAAATCCCTAAACAAAACCTGCGGGCTGTCGTGGGAAGGGGGAAAAAAAATGTGGTTATTACTCACACCGATGTCGCTGTTGGGGTCACACACTGTTGGCTGCAAGTAAACATGTAGAGTTTGTTTATGTCATGGGTCAATAAATAGCTGATTACCTCCGGAGTAACTAATATGTTTTTCACCAGATTTGTATTTTTTTCAGATGCACTGGTGACTTTGAATTTTTCACAGGGGGGGTTAAAGTTTACTGTAGATTTGGCACAGGAAGCGAAAGAGAATTAAACATTGTAGTCAACTATTTAAACACCAAAATGTTCAACCAAATCAAACTATTTCTTTTCACTAAATTCTGCTATCTTAAAAAGAAAATATATGTCCAAATGTAATCAATTTCAGATTTTTTTGCAAATGATAGTCTATACTTTTTTTTTTCAAGACAAAATCGATATCTGTTATGTTTTGCAGCCACAAAGATTAATTTGTTTACAGATGATAAACTGCCTATTACACAGTCAAGTCAGCTCATTGTTTTGTTTTTATTTGTTTTTTTTTTCATGACATCACTCATGGCTAACCCTTAAAAATAGATTTTAGGAAGATTGTAGTGTCGTGTTTCACGTGTTCACAGGTACGGGTGTAATGTGATCAGCACAGCATTGGTTCATCAGTTCTCGCTATTATATCATTTATTCAGGCGGCGTGTATACCAGTGTTGCTGAGCAACGGTTGGGAGCTGCCATTTTCAGACGTCATACAATGGAACCAGGCTGTCATCGAAGGGGATGAGAGGCTACTGTTACAGGTAATGCAAAAAAAGATGAAATGATTCACACAGCTTTGTAGTCATCAGGGTTCAAATGGCAAACACATCTTCACATACATATTGGTAGGAAGGGTATAAGCCAGAGGTGTGGACCCGATTCACATGACTTGGACTCAAGTCGGACCTGAGTCATGTATCTGATGACTTTAGACTCAACTTGACAAAATGTTGAGACTTGCAACTCCACTTGGACTGGAACAACAATGACTTGTGACTTCCATTGAACTTGAAAAAAAGTTGCTGCTTTGACAAAACTGTGAAACCAACACTATGGAGCTTTCTCTTTCTTTAGCTATATGTGCAACTTACTTTTTTAGGACACGAAAATATAACAACATAATGCTGAAGGGCTTGATGACTATTTATTAGGTTGATGTGTTGTTAGCTAACTAGCTACAAAGGGAAGGGTATATGGTCTACACAACATCTTAATCAATGTAAAGTCTTGAGAAGTATTGTGGCAATTAATACATTCCAAGAGCTGTTAACATACACAAAAATGAAAACTGTAATTGTCACAATCAGGATCATGATTACTGGGGGAAAAAATACACTTTGTTTTGTGGGGATCGTCATACAGGCTTATTTCCATTAGCATTAGCTGCTAGTTTTGTGAGTTAAATGACTGACTGACTGTGTGCTGTCTGGCCTGGTGTAGTCATTATATTGTCTTGCACTGTATTTCTATTTTTAATTAACTTTATAGACCGCTAGCATCCATTCGAGATGAAACTACAGTATTCGATGTGTCGTTGTCTTTGCCGCTTTTTGATGTAATATTCTTACATAGTGCCCCGTAGTCTTCCGACTCAAATACCATAGTTGGATAAAATTTTACCTTTGTTACAAGATGACAAACTTGTGCTCCTCTTGATGATTCTATATGCTTTTGTTAATCATAAGAAATGCCAAGATTAAACTGAAATCTGTTTATATTTGTTTAGAATTGCCTCACTTGAAATGTTTGCAACAAGAAAAAGAAAAGAGATTGAAAAACATTTTGAATTTTTTGTTATTAAATATTGAAACATCATTTATTATACAGGTGTACATATACATTCAATATAAATAGCTCTTCAAATTGAGTTGGAACTTGAGGGGAAAGACTTGAGACTGACTTGTGACTTGCAAAACAATGACCTCTGGTGAAAGCCAATTATGGTGATGGCATTCAAATTATTACTCCAAAATACCTCACCTTATAACAGAACAGTTTATTGTCTGTTATTTTGTCTCCAAATGTTATCGGTGATGAAAATAACACATTGTGACAAGGAAGTACATTGCAAAACAGTCTTTTTACGTCCAAGGTACATGTACAGTAGCTGCATCGGTGCTTACACGTGGAATTGTTTGGAATGGATCTGCCTTGTATAACTAAGCAGTTACACAAAGCTTGCAGCTGCCTTACCTTTCTCTCTGGATTTGTATGATCCACTATAGAGGTCTTAATCTAGATCTGACTCAAAAGTATCGGCGTGCACGTCCCCTTGCCTCGTTACATGCATAAACAGAATGAACAATCAGGAAAAAAAAGTCCCGTGCCCTCTCAACCACTGGCTTTATCGCACAAATACTATTTTCTCTCGTGGCTTGGACTGCTCCCAAGTTGTGGACATGAAACGGGGCTGTCCACGGGAACCCAAACCAGACCCAAAGTGCTCTGATGAGTGGGGACATGTTTAATTGGGTTCCAATTACTCTACATAGACGAGTCTGACCTCATCAGTGGCATTGCACATCGTTCTGTGCCACAACAATATTGACAATGATACTGTGATCTAAGACAACAAGAGTGTGACACGTTTGCACAAGAGGCTGCTTGAGATGAATCTGTGAAAAGTGCACTTTTCAAAGTAAATTGGAAAGGGGGAGGCCCAAAGAAATGAAAATGTGAGGAAAGAACACAGATATAGCTTCTCTCTATTTAGATGAGCGTCATTTAAGTGTCGCTTGATACTAAAACGGTTGAACGCAGTCAAATACTCACATTGACCCAGATTTCTGTTCACTTCGTATCAATTCTATAAAGTACAGTGCAACTGCTCTTGTCTCCACACAAACCGTTTCAGAGGCCACATATAGGTCTGCGTGACTCTTGCTCAAGTTAAAGGTTTGTATATATGACATTTTTACTGAAATAAAATGTAGTACATGCTATGTTCATTTACAGTTATTACATGAGTGTAAAATAATTTGAACCTCACTAATTAGCCGAATGGAAACACGGTTTTAACTTTAATAACAGGCGATGAGGATGTGATGTGATAATGACTCAGTGCTCATTGCAGATGCACCTCTTTTTTTATGTACTTAATGTGCTCGCCTCAAGTATGAAAATAACTGAAGCACTGCTAATAAATTATCAGTCACCAGAGTTTTTTTCTTTTATGTTCATTTTGAGTCGTCACCTGAAAACCAACCAAAACACAGTTAATACTTTAATTCTCTCAATATTGACCTTCCATTAATTGTGATGCATGTTAGCAGTTTACACTTTTGGTTCTGGGTTTAATTGTTGGGAACTGCAATATTTGTCATTCGTGAGTTTTTTTCCCCTTTAGGTGCCGTCCACAGTGAGGGCAGTCGGCAATGAGCGAGTCTTGGCTCTCAGACAGAGGACCCAGATCTTGTGGGAAGCCTACTTTTCTTCTGTGGACAAGATAGTCCTCACCACACTAGAGGTAAAATATGGACAAAGAGAAGAAATAAAATCTTAACAATGAAAAATACCACTATGTTACCTCAAGTGTTATTGCTCCTTTTTATAATAACTCAACAAATCTATAGCCATTACAATTAAGAATTAAAATTAGCTAAAGAAAACAAAAACATTGGATGCAGGCTGACCCCAAATACTTTAGGGACAGTATGTTTTTTTTTTTTTTGTCTTGTGGCTGCATTGTACCAAGTTTAAACATAAAAGTATTTTAACTTGTGACTAGCCAGACTGCCTGCCACCTTACGATTGCGTAAAGGAATGCACCGTATCGTCTCATTTGCAGTGAAAATGTCTACAAAAAGAAACAAGTCCACTGCTGTGAAAACCGATTTTCGTTTGCAGTTCCACGCAGCAATTCGCTCTGCTGTTTACTGCCCGTGCGGAGCCGTGATTGCTTCTTTTCAGAAAGCTTTCCTGGGAGAGATTTCCATTCAAATCAAAAGAGCCTCTGTTATGATTATAGAGTTGGATTCCGATCAGTGCTCTCAATTCCTACATTTCTTTTCCTGTTTGACTTTGTTCTTGCTTTTTAGGTGGGGAGCACATTTTCAAAGCGGCTCACACCTGACGCGCCTGCAGTCTCAAAGACACCTTTAATGTACATGACATGCTTTATCATTATGTTACAAAATTTAAGTCAGAACATGCCTGCTTTGGCCGCTCTCTCTCGCTTTAATCATCCAGTCGAAATTACACTTTTAATCTGTGCCTAGTTGGCTACAGTTTCCTTCTCTGAATCCGTAGTAACCTGGACAAGACACATTAGTTGTTTTTGTTTTAACACAGAGCGCAAATAGATTTTTCTTCTTTCTGGAATTTGGTGGGACCCCAGAGTGAGCAGTGCTCACTCCCTTTGCAATTCCATGTTTATAAAAAGCAAAGTCTGGTTGCCTTCAGTGGTGTTTGCTGCTGGGGATTTATGCTCGAGATAATAAAGCAAAGGTTCTGGAGGTTGGTGATAAGCTGCTTATATACATACAGCAATCTGAGGGGGAACCTCTCCCCATGGGAGACAGCTGTGCAGTCAGCCTGAGGTCAGTGACGCGCAGGGCGACGGGGTGGGGGGCCACCGCATGGTCCCCCTCCTGTTGGTGCAAATGAGAAGTACAGTACGGAGAATGGATCATCAAGTGCTGCTGTTGCGTAAACACAAAGAGGAATATTCAATATTACATGCAGGCTGGCTCACCCCCCCCAAGAAAAAATATTTGTAGTTCATCCATAGATATTTTTTTGACTGGTGGGCAGTGGTGGAAATCGGCATCTGCGAAGTACATGCAGGGCGGCACTCTGGGGAATCAAAGGTCGGTCGGGCGCTGGGATAATACTGCCTTATTCCAAACAGAAGGTCCTGAACTGAAATAAAATTGCGTTTCCATTTCCCATAAATTACAATAAATAGCTGAATAAAACAAAACTTGAATAGAAAAACAAGCATGCTTTCTATATAGTGTTGCTGAATGATGCTGTCCAGTAGTAGGCTTGTGGGGATGCGGCACGACGTCTTCTAGTTAACGTAATGTTGTTGTTTAGAGATGCAGAACTGAACTCTTGAGACTGAATTAACAAAAACCTCTGCTGTTTTCAACAAAGTAGTGCACTCTGTTTGTCCTCCATTGTTAAACGAATGAATGCATTATATTGTATTTTGATCTTACGATGACAATGAGTTATAGTTTCCTCTTTCTTCCTCCCCAGATTATTAAGGATCGTGTATTTTCTCACATATCAAGGAACAAATACATGTGGAACTCCTTACCGGGAGGTCTACTTGTCCTGCCAGAATATTCCACTCACCTTGCACATTTCCCTTTCTACTACTTGGGATTAGGTAAAAAAAAAAAAAAAAAAAAAATGCTTCATTTCATTTCTGTAGTAGATATTACTTGTACTCTTGCAAATGGGAGTACTGTGATGGTGAAAAAAAAAACCTGAAATCTGCCCTCCTTTTGGTGATTATAATCATATGCTTGTTCTTATCTGTGAGAGTTGGAAATTATTTTATACAAAAGGCCTTTTAAGATGTAATTTATTAGCTCAAGAACTATTTAAAAGTCTGATGACAAGATTCTAATAACATTTGAACATCTAATGGTATAATAGTTCTTCTACAGTGAAGAAAATAGGTATTTGAACACCCTGCTATATTGCAAGTTCTCCCTCTTAGAAATCATGGAGGGACCTGAAATTTTCCATTATAGGTACATGTCCACTATGAGAGCGATAATCTAAAAAGAAAAATTCAGAAATCACAATGTATGATTTTTTTAACAATTTATTTATGTGATACAGCTGCAAATAAGTGTTTGAAAACCTGAGAAAACCAATGTTAATATTTGGTACAGTACACATGGCTGTGTGCTTCGGGTCATTGTCATGTTGAAAGACTCAGCCATGACCCATCTTCAATGCGCTGACTGAGGGAAAGAGGTTGTACCCCAAAATCTCACAATACTTGGCCGCAGTCATCCTCTCCTGAATACAGTGCAGTCGTCCTGTCCCATCTGCAGAAAAACACCCCCAAAGCATGATGCTACCACTCCCATGCTTCACAGTAGGGATGGTGTTCTTGGGATGGAAATCATCATTCGTCTTCCTCCAAACACGGTTAGTGGAATTATTACATCTGACCATAAAACTTTCTCCAATGACTCCTCTGTATCATCCAAACAGTCATTGGTAAACTTAAGACGGGCCTTGACATGTGCTGGTTTAAGCAGGGGAACCTTTCCTGGCATGCATTTTTTTCAAACCATGATGTCTTAGTGTATTACCAACAGTCACCTTGGAAACAGTGGTCCCAGCTCTTTTCAGGTCATCGACCAAGTCCTGTCGTGTAGTCCTGTGCTGATTCATCACCTTTCTAAGGATCATTGAAACCCCACAAGGTGATATTTTCATGGGCCTCCACTCTGATTTCCATTTTCTAATGATTGGTCCAACACTGGACCTTTTTTCCCCAAGTTGCTTGGCAATTTCTCCGTAGCACTTTTCAGCCTTGAGGAGTTGTACAATTTTGTCTCTGGTGTCTTTGGACAGCTCTTTGGTCTTGGCCATGTTACAAGTTAGAGTCTACCTGATTGTATGGGGTGGACAGGTGTCTTTATGCAGCTAACAACCTCACACAGCTGCATCTGATTCAGGATAATACATTGAGTTGAGGTGGACTTTTAAAGGCGGACTAACAGGTCTTTGAGGGTCAGAATTCTAGCTGATAGACAGGTGTTAAAATACTTATTTGCAGCTGTATCACACAAATAAATCGTTAAAAACATCATATATTGTGATTTCTAGACTTTTTTTTAGATTATCTCTCTCACAGTGGACATGCACCTATGATGAAAATTTCAGACCCCTCCATGATTTCTAAGTGGGAGAACTTGCAATATAGCAGGGTGTTCAGATACTTATTTTCTTCACTATATATGTGATGTTCGACGAGCGGGCTATTGAATATTTGTCGCAAAGGGCGAGATGTACAGCGCAAATAAAAAAATTTCTTGCTCCAGGCATTAGTCCAAATCAGGAGTTCACTGCTCTCATCCACGCCGTCTCTCCGTTGGTTTCCCAGTCTCAGCCGATTATGAAATTGCTTCAGGTGGTCTCCAAGTCAAAATTTTGCTCACAAGTAAGTAGCTTTTAGTACAAATACACAACATATACAATATATTGAATCATTTTTCTAAAACACCTACTGTACAATTCTAATCTTTACTGTTCCTGTTTGCTGAGGAAGCCACCCCCGCTGTTTCGCATGACTGGCTGATTTTGATCACTTTCAATGATCTCTTTGCTGCGCCAGATCATCATCCTCTGGAACAGTGAGAAAGCGCCACCCAGCCGCAGCAAATGGCCCCCCATGCCAGTCCCCCTCACTGTGACAGACGGCAAGAGGAAGGTTAGTGGCGATTCCGCTCACACTGGATCTCGCACTCATGTCTGAGTGACAGTTACACCAACTGTAAGTCACTTGGACTGTTTATCTCCTTTTTTTTGCCACTCTTTATAAGATCCTTCGTTTTGATGTCTGTCCTCTATCTTCATGTCCATGTCTCTATCAGACATCTCCATCAACCCAAGTGGCGTTTATTTCCATTCATGTCAGTCCAGCTCTGTTTTTATAACGGCCCTGGCAAAGGCTCATTTATTGTAACAAGATCATCTCTTACTCATTCTCCTGATCTCACAATGCTTACGCCGAATAAAAAGTAGCCCGCGGTGCTGTAAGATTTACTGTTGTGTTGCTCTCGCAGACCACCAGCCGGTTCCTGCCTCATGTTGCTATAGAAACCGATGCCGTGCTGAGTCTGGATGAGGATACGGTCCTGTTGACGAGTGAGGTGAGTGCTCATGTAGCAGTACTTGTCATGTCTGTTATATAGTCAATCTCAAATCAATGAAGTTGGGTTGTAACTGGAGCTGTACTTGCAGGTGAACTTTGCCTTCCTGGTGTGGCGGAGCTTTCCTGACCGGATTGTGGGGTACCCACCTCGGAGCCACTTTTGGGATCCTTTAAAGCACGCCTGGGGCTACACTTCCAAATGGACCAATGACTATTCCATAGTCCTGACAGGGGCTGCCTTCTACCACAGGTAAAGCACATTAATCCATCGTAGAAAACAAAATACAGTGGGAACTGTATCGGACTACTGTACAATAATTGAATAAAACTAAATTACACACACTTTAAAGACAGACCCTAACCCTTTCACGCAGTGAGTCTTAGATTGTCACGTAAATTATTCTAAACAAATCACTCACAAGCACCTACAATTTCTTGCACTTTACAGCACTTTATCCAAAATCCAAGCACAAGTCCAACCTTGAAAACACAAAAGGAATGAATTTTACAAGTGTACGTGCCTTTGGAAACCTTTTTATTATGTCTCTGTTGTTGCCTTGGCAACGCCGGAGCACCAACTTTCCAAGATTGTGCTGCTCTTGTGTGAAGGTTTTCCAAATTCCAGACATCCTAAAATAATGCAGAAACGTTCCGCGTATGATTCCCATTGCATATTTATCTTCTGCCTGAGCAGTTTTCACTTGAAATTCCAACAAATATTTACCACTTAATGTATGTCAACATGTATTTACCAAAGTATCTTCAAAACAAATTACCCATCTCCATGCCCAGGAACAAAAAGAAAAAAATACTGCAATCCAAATATTATGAAGAGCCCTACGTCATCCATAAACTGGAAGAAAATTACCTAGAATATATCTTTTGAAATAAATAATATGAAGCTATAAATGTGGCCAGTTATTCATTTTTAAGAATCATTTGCACAGAAAAAGGAACTAGACAGATTTAGTACCACCAAGCAGGGTAGAACAGTTGGAGGTAGGTGTCTGGTGTTATATGTGACAGAAGAGTCTTTGCTAGGATAAGGGGCAAAGTCTATAAAACAGTGGTGAGGCCGGCCATGATGTACGGATTAGAGACGGTGGCACTGAAGAAACAACAGGAAGCAGAACTTGAGGTAGCAGAAATGAAGATGTTGAGGTTCTCGCTTGGAGTGAGCAGGTTGGATAGGATTAGAAATAAGGTCATTAGAGGGACAGCCAAAGCTGGATGTTTTGGAGACAAGGTTCGAGAGAGCAGACTTCGATGGTTTGGACATGTTCAGAGGCAACAGAGTGAGTATATTGGTAGAAGGGTTCTGGGATGGAGTTACCAGGCAAAAGAGCGAGAGGGAGACCAAAGAAAAGGTTGATGGATGTGGTGAGGGAGGACATGAAGACAGTGGGTGTTCGAGAGGAAGATACACGAGATGGACTTAGATGGAAAAAGATGACATGCTGTGGCAACCCCTAATCAGAACAAAACGAAAGGAAAAGAAGACAGATTTAGTACCACAAATGTGGTCAAATTTACTTCCACATGCGTACTATCTGATGCTTGTGCTTTACTGTACTATATCTTGTCCAACCACTATGTCTATCTATCCAATATATGAACTGTCCCCATCCAATAGGTACTACCACTACCTGTTTTCACACTACCTGCCGCAGTCTTTGAGGACTCTGGTGGATCATAAGTCCAACTGTGAGGACATCCTGATGAACTTCCTGGTTTCTGCTGTCACCCACTTGCCGCCCATCAAAGTGGCTCAAAGGAAGCAGTACAAGGAGTTGCCCGGCCCGCAGGTACTCACTCTCCACTCTTCTATTTATGGTGCTGTACACGAGTTTGAATTGGGCAAAAATAATCCTTATAATAATTGGATGTTTAGTCTTTATTTGGATAAAAGGGAAAGCATATTCTTTGTTTTACACACTTATGCTTGGATAAAAATAATCAAACAATATAAACTAGTAGAGAAGGGTCAAATTTGACACCCAACAGCCTTAATGGACACAAACTCTGCAGCACTTCTTCCATCCAATTTCAGAGTCAAAGAATGATATTCAGGCTATTTTAATTGCTGACCCAAAGCACCAGCATGTAAGGTTTAAACACTGTCCTGTTCTACCCACCAAGGCCACAAAGAATGTCCCCTGGGCCAACCCGGAGCATTTCAACCAGCGCCAGGAGTGTGTCAACATCTTCGCCAACTGGTTTGGCTTCATGCCTCTGGTTCACTCTCAGTTTCGACTGGATCCCATGCTCTTTAAAGATCAAGTGTCCGTCCTCCGCAAGAAGTATAAAGACCTGGAGAGGGCATGATGTGGCTGAGCCGATAGTTAGTCTGGAAGCGGAACATCATGATAGCAGGATGGTCGGCTGACATGTTGACAAAGGGACTCAAAAACTGTCATGTGGACACACACTGTGGCTCAATATAGAAAGTCCGGTTATGTGCAAAGTGAACTGTAGCCCTTCAGTCGTGAGAATAGACGGGCTTCTGATCGAAGGACAGTCTTCATTGGAAAGCTGCGAGCGCTGTTGTTGTGAATATATGGGAATACCAACACCATCCAAGGAAGGTAATACCAGTGCCATGTTCTCGGACTATTCTTGTCTCAGTATTACTGAGCGGGGACAGTTGCCAAGGAAAACAAATAAAACCATTTGTAAATGCCAATCTTGTTATGGTGTTTCTTGAAGCTCCCATTTCCCACCCCTTTGCAGTTCAGCGCAAAATTAAATAAAACTGCAGTCATTTGAAGGAATTGATGCCTTTTTAAATTTAATTACAAAAACAATACTGTACAAAACAGATAGGACCCAGTTGACAAAATTATTCATAGGCAACCAAGCCTGAACAACAAGGGCAAACATCGTTGAGCACTGAGGAAGACTCATTAAGCACACGCATGCACATAACACACAAACACACAAAGTACAAAACACCTGAGATGTACTGTACATAGCTGCCAAGGAGCCAGTTGGAACCGTGCACCTCAAACTTTTCAGAAGGGCCATAATGAGCACAATATTACTTACACAGCTTTCTGGAAGAAGTGCCTGTTATGATTTGATGCATTAGGTGTCGAGACAACAGATGGTAGCAAAGAAAAAAAAAAAAAACTTGTTGTGACCCGATGGAATACAAGTTTTCCAAAAATGAGTTCATAACTTATTTCAGTAAAAATAGAAAACGTTGAGCTGCCTTGTAAGTCATATCTCATCAACTGTTACCGAACAACAACCCGCTTCTAATCATGGGTTCAACTATAGACAGCTATACAGTAAACCCTGCATATTTGTGGTTGTCATTCCTGAAAAAAGGTATCTTGCTGCTATCTTGGTGTCACAGGACTATGTTGACGTACATTAAGAAGCTTCATTTAGAGAAAATTGTGCATCTTGTGGCATTTTGGTGTCAATTGACCTTCATTTAGAACAAAAACAGTGCTGTGCCGCCCTCTTGTGGCATCAACAGTAAAGGTGATGATGAACCTTTTTTTTTTTGGAAGGGCAGGGGGGGGGACACCTCAATTACTTTCAGAAAATTTCTATTGCAGAAGGGGAATAGCAAAGATTATTTATCCAAAAGTGTCTCTCTTCAATGTTGTCTTGTGGTGGCCCTGTACTTGTCCACTCAGTCCCTCAACATTGATCATTTCCTTAGTGTCAACATGGCATTGACGTCCCATAGCAAGTTCCTCATCTGATCCATGAGAACCTTCATCTCCTGGTTCTTCTGACGTACTTTCTGAAAACAAAGAGGCCAAGCAGTTAAGCTCATCCAAGTATACACTGCCATCCAAGTACACAAATTTAATGTTACACGGTAGGAACACATTTAGATGAAACTGAAAATGTACATAAAGGGTCCAACTTGAGCTATGAAAACCATAAAATGAGTGCTAAGAATGAAATGGGGCTTTTTTAGATGATCTCATTTTAATCCCAAAATGTGGATATTCATGGATGGGCATTTTGGGACGTGTTGGATGGAGCTAAAACAGCTGGAAATTAAGCATCTCCATAATAGATTAAAAAGTTCGTAATGAGCTTTTAAAAAGTTTGCACAATTATTTCCAGTGAGAGAAAATTAATATGCATTTTCTACTAGGAAATCTCTATTCAGAAAGTTAACGAGAGTCAAGTTAACAATGCACAGTAATTACGATTACTTCAGCTGCTGAAAGCGTCTGCTCAAAAAAAAAAACAACTTCATCACTATAAATCACTACAATGTATACAGAAATATAATTGTCACAATTAGGTTTGGAAGTTTGAAATATTATTGCACAAACCCGTGTTCGTTTCCCATTTCCATTCAAATTAACAACATCGAATTTTTAACCGGTATGATAATTAGAGACTCTAAATTGTGATTGTAAGTGTGAATAGTTGTTTACATGTGCCCTGCGATTGGCTTGCAACCTGTTCAGGGATGAACCGATCTCCTACCCGAAGATAGTTGGGATAGGCTCCAGCATTTCCGCAAACCTTGTGAGGATAGGCGGCTCAAAAAATGGAAGGATAATACTTGACAATCTATTATTTCATACAGTTCTTATTAAACAGCTCTGTATAAGGGCTGTTTACCATTCGACGCTATTCTAGTGAAGTCTAACAGTATAAATATGCAAGCCAATTGTAGCTCAATTTCCTCCAGCCTCCACTGTGTTTCACCCAGAATTATCTTAATGACTTTAATTTACAATGTGTTTATGTTACAATCTGTCCTGTAATTATTACAGAAATGAAGTAGAATTTACCTCTAGGACTTCTTTTCTCTCCTGGTGGACTGAAGGACTGCAAGACTCCACCCTGACATTGACCAGCTCTTCTCCAACATAGGGCACAAGCTGAGAACATGGGGTACATTAGATAAATGATGAGGGTGAGAAGATCGGGTTATACAATTAAAAGCTCTCCGACCAAAAAATTTAACACGTTTGATGCATAAAACAAAAAAAGGTTTGTTTCTTTTTCTGACCTCTGCCGGCCCCTCCTGCAGGTCAGCGGTCATCTCCACGCAGCGCTCATACAGCAGACGAAGCTTGCGGAAGAGCAGGGCGAGCTGCCTCAAGTGTTCCTGCAGTTTCCCAAAGCGATCCTGGTACATTGCCTGACTCTGAGTCACACCATTGGGAAGCTGAAACAAAGACAACGATGGACAGATATGAAGTCTGGCTTGAGTTTCACTCAGTCATATTCACAAAGACACTGTGAGAGATCTTTCATACAAACACTGCTGATATCACACTAGAAACAGTGAGTGTTGTCGGACTGGGGCTCGGTATCACTCCCAAGCCGTTACATGCACTGCTCGTATTATTCATCCATTCATTTTCTTAACCGCTTATCCTCACAAGGGTCGCAAGGAGTGCTGTAGCCAAACTCAGCTGTCAACTGGCTGGAGACAGGGTACACCCTGAACTGATTGCCAGCCAATCCCAGGGCACATAGAGACGGACAGCCGCACTCACAATCACACCTAGGGGCAATCTAGGGTGTCGAATTAATGTTGCATCTTTTTGGGATGTGGGAGGAAACTGGAGTGCCCGGAGGAAACCCACTCAGGAACGGGGAGAACGTGCAAACTCCACACAGGCAGGTACGGGATTGAACCCGGGACCTCAGAACTTTGAGGCCGATGTGACTCTTTGTCTCAATGTGGATAGAGATTGGCTGGCAACCAGTTCGCGGAGTACCCTGTCTCCTGCCCGTTGACAGCTGGGATAGGCTCCAGCACTACCCGTGACCCTCGTGAGGATAAGCGGTGAAGAAAATGGATGGATGGATTATTACGGAAGGTTAGCCAGTTAATTATCTGATACGTTGTAATTATGTGACAGCAACAATGTCATTAAAAGGTGAACCTGAGTAGTGTTTGTATTCATTTTGAAATTACGCCATGTAATTATCGGAAAGTTGCATAGAGAGATGCGGAGAGACTGGAAGAGTGAGGATCAGAAGAGGAAATTTCACCCAAAAGCTGAATTTTGAGATGAGTGTAGATGGCTTTAGGTTATGTCAACAAAGGAATTCGGTTTTTTTCCTTACTTGCGTGGCTCGTGTGATCTGGAAGATTTCCATGGTACGAGTGACAATGTCCTGGACGGTTTCCTGTCCAATCCGACACAGAAACACAGGGGAAATCTCTCTGAGCGCACCCTGGGGTGGCATTGGCTGCTGACCTGTTGCCATGGCGCCACCAGGGGGCATTTGGGGGGGCTGCTGCTGAGTGGGCATCCCTGCCATGCCTGTCTTCTGTGGTAATGATGCTGCCATCACTACACCAAGATGAGAATGACGTAAATAGAACATTTTAATCGTTTTTTTTAAATAAATAAAGAAAATAAACCTTGTTATTTCAGTGTGGTCTGAAGGTCCATTGTGAAGTAGTGATATTTGAGCGCCAACATATCTCGTCATTAGTAACGCTGGACTAAAACAACTAAATGACAACGCCACAAAACTACGAGTACTCCCGACTACTACAACTGCAACGACTGAACATCATGGACGCCAGTTCACGCTAAAATTGTCCAAACAAAGCGACATGTGTCAACAAGCCAGTCGTGATGTAAAACTATCTTACGGAAGAAAAAACAAGACATCACATACCGTAATTTTAAACACCGTTTAGCTGTAGTACGTTCAAATTTTCTTGAGCGAAAGGCCAACTACTGTTTTCTTCTCATGAATTCTTCCAAACAAGAAACGTTTGTCTCTTTTGACGGGATCCATTCATACTCTACTTCTGCGATTTTTACAGCACAGTATATATGGCGCTCACATAGACTACCGCCGCCCACAGGTCACTTTTAGAACATCACGGACATATGAATTACAGCTCCAAAACCCGAATTCAGTGATATTTTTCTCTTCTTTCGGAGTAATAACGGTGTGCTCTGCATGCACTTCTTTTAGGTCACATATTTTACGTTCTTTAAGATATGTCCTGCAAGTGGGTGTGTAAGTGAAATATATAAATTGATATCACTCACAATCTGTAGTTCAGTAGAAGTACATAGAGATACCTAAGAAAAACACTAATGGTAAAACGTTGCGATTAAGTTTTTAATAAAATTTAATTTCAGTTCTATGTACAAGCAAACAAAAAAAAATTAAAGTGGTAAATTGGTAGCATTTTGATTGTGATGCCTTGCAGGTAGAATGTAATTTTACTGCTTATGTTCATAAATTACATGACTCTGTCCAGAGTTTGCACTTTGCATCATATTAAAGACTAAAGTCACTTTGATGCTTCAGCCATATCAAAGGAGTAAACTTTATTGGCAGAGCTTTTACCATCCTGCCCTTTTTGAATTTAAATGAAATACGTTACCTTAATTCTTATCACCTTTATTCCCGCTATGTCGGTCAAAAAGTAAGAAGAAACTTTTTCTTTTATAGCAAATCAATGTGCATGTGATTAAGCAGCCCTACGGGGAAGTGGAGTGGGGGACATAAGCCAATGCAAACTGTTGGTGGGGCCCAAGCTCGGATAAATGCAGAGGGTTGTGTCAGAAAAGGCATCCGTCTAAAAACGTTGCCAAACAACGTTCATATTCAGTGAGGGAAACCATGAGGCATGAAGGCATAAGGGCTTTGGGGGAGGACACAGGAAATAGGTGCACATACAAAAGAGTGACACACTGTGGCGTCCCCTGGTGGGACAAGTGGAAAGAGAGAAAAAAGTCTACAGTTTACGTCAGGGGTGCTCAAGGCGTCGATCGCAGGCAGTCCTGGTCGATTGGCGGATGGCGTAACAAAAAAAAAAAAAGTCAGCCAATGTTCCCTTTAAACTGCATGCGTGTGCAATTGTGCACCGCTGTTGCAGTCTCTTTGCATATATTCTGCATTGCGCGCCCCAAAAAAAAAAAAATCCAAAGCAAATTGAAAGTATAACATACAGCTATTCAGTTTGTGGCATTTTGCAATGTGATTTAATGAATGAGGGAGGACTGGTTGTTACATCCAATGGCACAATTCACATACGTACTGTAAAAAATGAAAAGAAGAAGCCACTGGTTTCCTTAAGGCAGCACACGAAATTTCTCTAACAATGACCGCTGCTCTGCCACACTCTTTTTTTATAGTTTACCTTAATCTTACAGTACTTATGCAGCCCATCATCATGTGTTTTATAATGACAGCGTACACCACTGCTACTTACTAAAGCAAAGAGGAGCTAGAAGTGGTGTTTATGTTTATTTTCGATATTAATGGAGAAAGTTAAAAAAGAAATGCTGTTGTTTTAAGATGCAATGACCGTCGGAGTATGTGAATAATCAAACAAAAAATGGTTAAACTAGACGAGATTTTCTCTTTTCCGAGTGGGAAAGGTCTGGTCTGAACCCAAAGTAGAAAGTGCAGGATGAGATGGTGTGTAATTTTAAAATTCCAACTTGGCACAGCCTGATCCAGGATGAAAGCACTGACAATACAGTGCACGAAAAACTCATTCTGTATTTTAAATATAGGATGCAACATAACATTAACCTTAAAACGGTTTGGGAGCCCTTGTTGTCGAAAGCTCTCAAGAGGTTGGCTTCTTAAAAAGTAGATCTTGGGGTAAAAAAGTCTGGTCACCCCTGGTATACGTGATTGTTCTTGTGTCTTGTTGTGTCCTGCATTGTCCTTGTCATTACAGATTGATATTTATGCTGGCCAGTGGGTAGTAAAACTTTTTTCTACACAACTAACTGCCACTCACCTTAAATCGTTTGTGATTGGCTTCAGTAATTTGTGACCTCAATAAGGGTAAGAATATATACAAATGTGGATGAATACAAAATGCCTGCATGAATGTTTTTATTGTAGTTGTAGTCCATTGTTTATTACATAAAGTACGTGACACTCAGATTAATCTGGGATTTCGTAAACTTGTTTTCAAATATTCGTCCAAGTTCATACCAAAACTCAAATAGTAAAATACCTTTTCTTTCATTACCGCAGTTATGCCAACAATTTATTATCTCCCTGTTTCAGTTGAAAAGTGTGAGCATTGAAAGGACTTCTTATCTACTCACAAGTTCAATCCAAGTATTTGCAAATAGATTTTCTTTTGTTGAATTCCTTCTTCAGTGGATCTGGTTAATCATATTATATCATATCTCTTCCCTCTTACCCTGCTTTGTTGAATTATCTTGGTGAAAGATAAATACATACAAAGGAATTCCATTATTATTTTCTCTATATGTATGGAACAATTGCCAGCATATATTTGGTGGTTGTTAAAAGTTAGCGCATTGTCATCACAGTTCTGAGGACATAGGTTCAAATCCCAGAATAACTAATTTCTCAAGGGGAAGAATTACGTTTAAAAAAAAAACAAATGGAAGTTACATCTTTTCGCTTATTAACATCAAATTATTTTCTGTAGTGTATCTGGAGTTTGAAGTGATTGTACTGCAAAGTGCACATGTTTGTGTCTGTTCCAAAGAAAGAACAACACGTACTCAGCTGATACATATGGTTTGTCATGAGCCTGTACTGTTTTACAATTTATCTTGTTCAGGGTCATGGTGGGGGGATTGGGGGTGAGCTGACTTTGGCTAAATCCTGGATTGATCACTTGCCGATCATAGGGCATCAAAAAAAGTGATGAGTCAGTGTAAGCTATAAAGGTTGAAAACACTTTGCACCAATAATGTTCCAGAGTCACTTTGATATTTAACTATTCACAAAGTTCTAGAATCATGAAAAAACTGAATAAAAATTATTAATATATTAGCAATAAAGTCACTGTATTAAGACATGTTAAGGAATATTAGAAAAGGCAATACTGTATCACATGTCTGCACCTGGTGACTATCTCTTATCAGCATCAGTGCAACACAGAAGTTGAGTGGTATAAAAAGAGCAGCACGACTCTGGGGGCAGATGTTACACTGAAAGAAACATTTTGAGCTTACGATGGAGAAAACAGCAACATTTGTCCTCTGTTTGTGGTTGATCTTCATGGCAACAAGCTCCACTCAGGTAAGAGAACTTTGCTGACCTTGAGTAAAAATACATACTAACATATAATTAAAGAAGTGCAATTTGCCCTTGACCTTTTTTTTTTTTCTTAAGTTGTAATGAATTTGCAAGATTTACATTGGTAAAATGTCATGGTACAAAAACATCAAAACGTCACAAAAATTTTAGAAGCAGTTCAATTATGTACATTCTGTCGTTTAACGGAAGGGTTTCATTGTTTTGCTTGTCATGTGGACAACATCATTTTTTTAATGTTAATATTGATGATTATTTTGAGACCAAATTGTATGAATTTTAGGGGCACAATCTACATATGACTGTAGAATCAAAAATAGTGTAGTGAGGAGAGAAACCTCACAGTAACTACATAAAACAGTACAAATTAACTACAATTATTTGATGCTCTTTTTAGAATCAGAATCAGCTGTATTGGCCAAGTGTGTAAAAACGCACAAGAAATTTTTCTCAGCTTTATTGTTTTTCTTGTTTTACAATAATATTTAACAAGCTATTAGTAATAAAGTCACTGTATTAAGACACGTTAAGGAATGTTAGAAAAGGCAATACTGTATCACACATCTGAATATATTTATAATTTCATATGGACCTGTGACAAGAAAGCAAAGCGTGGAGAGTCTCTGTAACCAAAATGTGCAATCTGCGATTGGCTGGCAACCAGTTCAGGGTGTACACTGCCTCCTGCCCATTGACAGCTGAGATTCGCTCAAGCACTCCCGTGACCCTCGTGAGGATAAGTGGCACAGAAAATGGATGGATGGATAATTTAACAAGCTAAATCTGATGCGCAGGATCTGGAAAAAAAAATTCCTTTATTGAGGATTGGGATAAATGCGAGGATTTTGTTGAAGCCTTCATTTCTATCCATTTTTGCACCACTTATCCTCACGTGAATGTGCTGGAGCCTGTCTCAGTTTGACAGTGGGTGAGAAGCCTTCATTCAACAACAGCTAATTCATGTTCTCCTTGTCAAATGACAGCTTGTACCTCTAAATTTGAGAGATTTTTTTTTACCGCCCCCTTCCCTCCCAAAAAAAATAAAAACCTCTCAGGTTCATGTTTAAATGGGCACCAACAATATGAGAAGGGCAGTGTATAGATTAGTTCTAATGCAAATTTGGATTCAATGAAGTTTTGCATTTGATTTGACTAAAGCCATGTACACGCGAGCAGAAGTTTAGTTTACCTCCTAACCAACTGTCAGTCAGTCCTCTTTTTTTTCATATTGCAAGTCATAATCACACAATAATTCTCTGGACAAGTGTGTATTGAATAAAAACATCAAGTCAGAATGATAACAAAACATGTAGAAGTGCACGTGTGTGTGTGTTCATCTGTGCATGTGTTGGTGTGTGGGCCTTTACCCACCATGCAATATGCAAAGTGTGGTTAATGTGTTCATGCGTCATGTAGTCAGTTGGAACAGCAGGTGGTTGACTTTTGCATGATGTGCCCGTGAATGATTTGCCTCAATATGACGCAGCCATGCTTTATCTGACCGCTTCAAACAGACACGATATTTCAAACATGAGAGGAAAATTCTGTATCCCCTACCTTTATAATGTCTTTTTTTTTTTTTTTTTTTTTAAACAAAAATTAGTTTGCAACTGCAGCATTTTAAATGGTGGTTGGCTTGGTTCATTCGTCCATTTATCTTTATGCTGCTAAAAATCAAGGCTTTACTCTGTAAACATGCCAATATTTTATTGCAGGGACAGTCAGCGACTACAAGTGGAACAAGCCTGACTGATAACATCCAACAAGATATTTCTTCCCAATCCCCAGTGACCACACACCCGCCCAGTCGTTCTTCCACTCACAAGCCCATGATTGATCCACCAACCACGGCATCGCACCTCCCACCGTCCACCTCAGCAGGATCGGCTCCCACCACCGCATCAAGGCAGCCCTCAGCGTCCTTCGGAAGCACCTCGAGCCCTGGAGTGACACCTTCGACTCCGGCGCCATCCTCAAGCGGGACCGACTCTCCCACAGCCTCAGCAGTCACAACATTAAAAGCAGGGACTAATACTTTGTTCAGATTATCTGGTCCAATGCTGGCGTCTGTGATTTCACTTCTAATCTGCAGTGGATAGAATCCTCAACTGCCGGACTCTTGCACAGGCTCATGTTGTGAAAAATGTTGATGTATTTTTCCGCTTCAAATAAGAATTATTTAAGAATAGGATTTGAATATGTGCGAAACAGAAAGAACTTAGATTCCCAAAATTGTTACTAATTATGTTTATTAAAGCTATCGTTCAATTTCTGTTTTCATTCAATTCCTTTTAGTGAAATAATTATCGCAATTTTGAAATGTACACTATGTGCAGCTCCAAATTCCAACCGAAAATGTTCGTAATGAAAAATTAATGCTGCGAAGTGTTCTATGTCTGCATTGATGTCTTTGTTCATAGCAACAAGAGTACAAAATGATTTCAATGTATTAATGTACAAATAGCTTTGCGTTTAAAAATAGTTGAAATAGTTCATTTATCCTACCAGTGCATTATTACCATGAGCATTATCATGTTATTATTGTCATACACTTTAATGTGTTAAAATACACAATCAGCAAAGTACTTTTATACTACACACACGTACAGTTGCGATTAAGCTGTTGCAATCCCATAACCGAGGTGACTCATTTTCAAAGATTTTCCCACCATAAATTAATTCAAATTTAATTGAAAGAAAAATGGAATTCTCTTAAGAGGGTGAGTAAAAATAATTAAAAAAGAATGAGCACGCACCTGCCACCATTTAAAGTTGGGCTCTGATGAACCCCAAATAATTGGTGGATTGTGCGCATTACAGGCATTTTGCCCCTCTGAGTTTTTGATAAGCACAAGCAACACACAAATTGTGTCACCGTTTTATGCTGAATCAATCTGAGAATGTTCAAGGGTCAATGATAGTTTGTTTGTGATTTGATTGCTTCATGAGTCTGAAATAAACACAAACAATACAAAATTAAGCCAAAATACAGTTCAGTATATCAAATGATTTATTTTGAATTATCGAGATACAGACATCCACCCATCCATTTTCTTAGCCACTTAACCTCACGAGAGTCGCGGGGTGGTGCCCCATATGGTGTTCCCCACTTCGGGAGTAACAGTTTTCCTCCCCTCTTGAGTTAAAAAAAAAAAGAAATTTTACATTAACAACTGGTGTTTGTAATTTTTCATAAATATACAACAGTTACAAATGGGTCAGATAATAAGGATGTCTAAAAGCAAATATGTTTCAGTTGTACAATTTGTTCCAGCTCTCGTCATCTGTCACCTGACAGCTGATATGACCATTTCAAATACAATTCCCAAAGTCATAAAACACGACGATGTAATACATTCATCAAGGAAGTCAAAAAGATTATTATTGAGGGGTTGTCAAAACTTAACAGCAGCAGCCTGAAAACTGCACTTCGTTTCGTTCACTCAGGATCTGCCATACATTGATTTGGCAATATGAGTAAATATTTTTCAAACACCCAACAAAAGTCTGATATCCGAATTCATAGCACTTTCTGACAATCAGACAAATATTTGCATAGTCACACTAAACACATCATCACAATGATGGTGATGAGGTACCTTTACATATGTTAAATAACTACATTTTTATTTTATTTTGTTTTGTCAGTGTGGCCCAGATCATTTGAGATTTAATTTGTGATGACAACAGTGATATTCTGTCAACAAAATAACTGACTAGTTTGTCTCGGCTTAAACTTTAGGTACTGTAAGCACCAGGTTGCCAAAATGAATAAGTTATTTAGGTATCCTTTACAATTTTTGACTATTAAAAAAAACATTAAACTGAGTGGTCAACTAAAGTGAAAACTGATTTTAAGACTAACAGTTTACAAAACCTTGGGTTGCACAAGGAAATAATATTAAAACCAATCTGTCAATCATCCACCATAAACAAAGGAAGGAGAGGTTTTTTTTTTCCCTATAATTTTGATTGATCTCCCAACTTCATTTGTTGGATGTGATGACAACACAGTTGCCTTGGGACATGAAATACAGTTAGAGGAAATAGTTCTGAACATTGAAAATTAACTTAAGTGCAAGCACTACAAAAAAAGGGAAGCAAAATGTTATTTGAAAGAAATCCACAAAGAACAATGAGCGTTTGTAAAAGAGAACCCATTGGTTATTGTGGCAAGAAATTATAATTGTCACAAAAAACATTTTCTAAAAACCAGGAACTGTTAATCATACAGTATGCAGTAAATGTCAAATAAACGCTAACTTCCTGGAACCAAGGTCACAGCATGAACGTGAGATAAAACTCGTACCCACCCCAAAAAGTTGGACGACATTCTTGTATAAAAGCACAAGCAGATATCGTTCAGTCAGTAACACAGAATACAAGAGTTGAACCTTCAGCCTTCCTTTGAAGTGATCATTTTGGAAGCATCTCCGTTGAAGCCATCATCTCTGCATCAAGATGAATTTGCTTGTGGGAGTTTGCATTGTGGCATTCATGGCATCAGCACAGGTATGATTTATGCGTCATATTACATATACAGTATTTGGTGTATTAATCAAGGATTAAAGTAGAGATACTATAACTATTGTTAAGTGACTAATTTTTCTCTGCTTGCCATATCTAAACTATTTGGCTGTTTTAGAACTCACGACAGTGATATTGACTTTAGACATGAAATTTTAAAATTTTAAAATTGTGCAGAAACAGGCACTACAGGGGGACTGAAAGACAGTTGACACTTGAAACAGAAAGTGAGCTACTATGACGAGAGTTAGCCTTTATTTCTTAATTCGAACTCAGAGAATTTAGTGTACAAAGCGTGGGACTTAATTTCTTCCCCCTCTTTGTGGGCTATATAACCTGTTAATAATTTATCTTTTCACAAAAGAGCATTCTTGCTGTGGCTTCATGTTCATCTGTATTATGACTTTTTTTTCTCCTTTTTTCTGATCCTCGTGCCCGATTGTCCTGTATGTTTAATGGATAAAATGTGATTTCAGAAGGAAAAAAAGATGATGTCTCAAGAGCTAATTTTCATCAAAAGGCCTCAAAAACTAATTACAAATATCACTTGAAGGGTTCGTCACAGCATTAAAAAAAAAAATTATATGTTTGTAGAACTAACACATCGCAATTGTTGAACAGGCTCAAGGAAGTACAACGCCAATGCCAAACACAAGTCCTACAACCTTAAGTACTGTGTCTGCAACCACCACCAAAATGGTCACCTCCACCATTGCTGTAACATCAACAACAACCACCGCAAAACCACTCCAACCCTCCACTACCTCCCGTCCAAATGTTTCTCCTACTAGCACAACTACAACCACCATGGCGACAAGCAGACATACTACAGTTACAACTACAATGGGAACAAGCACACCTACTACAGTTACAACTACCGTAGCAACAAGCACACCGAATCCAGCTACAACTACCATGGCAACAAGCACACCTACTCCAGCTACAACTACCATGGCATCAAGCACACCTACTGCAGTCAAGACCACCATGGCGCCGAGCAAACCTACAACAGTCAAGATCACCACGGCAACAACGATGCCTTCAACCACAATGTCCATCAAAACGACAACCACATACAACAGAGGAAGCGGAGTAGCAGAGTCGTTGCTATTGCTTGGGGTCTCGTTAATTTTCAATGTTGTCTGCTAATGAACAAAAAGAAAAAGATGGCTGTATGGCTTTTATAATTCAATATATTTGATGCACTATAGATCAAAGTATTTCGTATTCGTGAGGATAAGCGGCAAAGAAAATGGATGGGTGGATATAACTTATGTAGTAATTTACCTGATGAAAGGTATTTTCATATTGTATGTGCTTACTGGATCTGAGTTTCACTTTTGGATTAACTTTAATGTAATATATGGATTTACTGATGTGGTTTTGTCTATATTTACTGTATCTTTATCTTTTTGGTTACTCCATGGTTGTGGTTTTCTTGTCGTGACAAGCTTGCATATGATCTCAAAATTTCAACACTCCATATGTATAACTACCACTTAAATTACACATTTTGCAAACTGTGAAACATGTCTACTTTCAATAAAGCACTGATTGGCAAATAAATGAAACATTAACAGCTGAGCAATGAAATAGAAAATGGAGCTAGTCAAAGGGTCAAGCCTGCATCACTAATTTGATGAATAAATAACTATTTCTGAGAGGTCAAATTGATTTTTTTTGTACTTCCACGGATCACATGCACAGCGCCTATCATTAAGGAAATTCAGATCAGATGCAGTTCCACGTTGTGAACTTATTAAAAATAATTTGGTGAAACAACATGTACATATATTGAAATTGTTTTCTTAATAACACAATTAAGATGCAATGATATATTTATCCACACTCAATTAAATGATATACATTTCTAGAACCGAGAAAAATAATCACAATCTAACTCAAAGCCAGTTAGTCATGTTACCTGTGCCAAATACTGTATATATGAGCATTAAAAACATGTACTGCATTGCTCCAGTTTAATCTTCAGATCGGCAAATGGCCAACAGAGCTTCGAGATGATCTCGCTTGAAATATTTCTGTTAGGCCAAAATGAAATCTTAACTTATAAAAACAGCTGCTATCAAATGATAATACATGTTATGACAAACCATTTAATATTTTCTACAAGTAGTTAGGACTTCACTTTCATATTCACTTTTGTACTAGGATGGTTTCCCGTTTACATTTTACAGTGAATAAAATAAGTATTTAAAAACCCTGCTATATTGCAAGTTCTCCCTCTTAGAAATCATGGAGGGTTCTTGTCACGACCCGTCGGAAAGGGAGTAGGACCCAAATGCAAGGCTCGGAAGATGCAAGGTAGTTCGGGGAGAAACGTTTATTATTCCGTGGTCGGGGATCGTGCAGGTAGTCAGGTGCAGCGGCGGTAGTTGGGACGTCAGGCGAAGAGAGCAGGTGAGCGGGCAGGCAGGAGTCGGTACACGGGAGAACGATCAAACCAGGCAGAAGTGTCAAAGGAGTCAGGCTTACGGGGTCGGTCGGAGAACAGGCGGAGGTCGGTACACACGGGTTGACGATCAGGGATACGGAAGTACTCGAACGGGGCATGAAGCTCAGCGATCTGGCGCGGACCAGTCGTCATCGGGGTCATATAAATACACAGGATAATCAGCCCGCATGAGGCGCAGGTGTGCGCCTCCCAATCAGCGCAATCGCGCGGGCACCCGCACAGCCCAGGCTGGAGCGGCAGAATCATGACAGTTCTGAAATTTTCATCGTAGGTGCATGCTCATTTTGAGAGAGATAATCTAAAAAGAAAATCCAGAAATCACAATGTATGATTTTTTTAACAATTTATTTGTGTGATACAGCTGCAAATAAGTATTTGAACACCTTAGATAACCACTGTTAATATTTGGTACAGTAGCCTTTGTTTGCAATTACAGAGGTCAAACGTTTCCTGTAGTTGTTCCCCAGGTTTGTACACACTGCAGGAGGGATTTTGGCCCACTCCTCCACACAGGTCTTCTCTAGATCAGACAGGTGTCTAGGCTGTCGCTGACAAACACGGAGTTCCAGCTCCCTCCACAGATTTTCTATTGGGGTTAGGTCTGGAGACTGGCTAGCCCATGCCAGAACCTTTATATGCTTCTTACGGAGCCAGTCCTTGGTTTTTCTAGCTATGTGCTTTGGGTCTTTGTCATGTTGAAAGACCCAGCCACGACCCATCTTCAATGCTCTTACTCAGGTAAGAGGTTGTCCCCCAAAGTCTCACAATACATGGCCGTGGACATCCTGTCCTTAATACAGTGCAATCGTCCTGTCCCATGTGCAGAAAATGTGCTGGTTTAAGTAGGGGAACCTTCCGTGCCATGCATGATTTCAAACCATGACGTCTTAGTGTATTGCCAACAAACGGTAGAAACAGTGGTCCCAGCTCTTTTCAGTTCATTGACTAAGTCCTGTCGTGTAATCCTGGGCTGATTCCTCATCTTTCTAAGGATCATTGAGACCCCACGAGGTGATATCTTGCATGGGGCTCCACTCCAATTGAGATTGACCGTCATGTTTAGCTTCTTCCATTTTCTAATGATTGCCCAACAGTGGACCTTTTTTCACCAAGCTGCTTGGCAATTTCTCCGTAGCACTTTCCAGCCTTGTGGAGTTGTACAATTTTGTCTCTGGTGTCTTTGGACAGCTCTTTGGTCTTGGCCATGTTATAAGTTTGAGTCTTACTGATTATATGGGGTGGACAGGTGTCTTTATGCAGCTAACGACCTCACACAGTTGCATCTGCTTCAGGATAATACATGGAGAGTGGAGATGGATTTTTAAAGGCGGACTAACGGGTCTTTGAGGGTCAGAATTCTAGCTGATAGGCAGGTGTTCAAATACTTATTTGTAGCTGTATCACACAAATAAATCATTAAAAAAAATCATACATTGTGATTTCTGGATTTTTCTTTTTAGATTACCTCTCTTACAGTAAACATGCACCTATGATGAAAATTTCAGACCCCTCCATAATTTCTAAGTGGGGAAACTTGCAATATAGCAGGGTGTTCAAATACTTATTTTCTTCACTGCACATATTTTATCTGGTCTCATTAGACCCGCCCTTCTCCATCTGTTTCAGCCAATCACCTTTCACGCTCCTTTACGCTCTGAGCTTATACAATAGTTTCAGTTCGACAATAATGTGTTCATTTTTACCAAAGTGTGTTTGTGTATACCTGCAGGGTCGAGTAGAGAGAAGTGCCCGTCAGTTTAAGGAAGGCGACTCTGATACAAAGTAGATCTTCCTCACTGTGGGACACCATGATCCCTTGCACTATCTGGGCCTGTAAAAAGGAAATATTTGATATTTCTGATTATGCAGCTGACAACAGCTGCCACTTATATCCCTTAACAACTCACAATAATTGTATGTGTATTTTATAGTACCTTTTAAAGATTGGGTTTGTAAAATGCCTTTTCAAAAATAAAGGAAAGGATTTGTGAGGGACACTCAATAATACAATAGATAATTAGAGGATAAAAAAAGAGTCAAGGAAGAAGCAGGTTGGGACAGAGAGAGGATGTGGGTGAGAATAAAAGAGTGGGGATATATTGAGAGTAGGCGTGCCACCCGTCTCATAAAATACAGAACCGTCCTTTATTTGGAAATGTCCTGTCCTGTGTCTGTTCCACATTTTATTTCCATATTTAAGTCCAATAGAACTGTCTGTCACACATTAACCTGACAATAACGAGCAAAATAAAACACTGGAAAACTAAGTGGGATGCAGCGATATGTTAGATGTGGTGAATCTTATCTGAAACTCATACAAAGTTAAAGGACTGAAAGATTTTAAAGGGTTAAAAAAAACATCTTACCTTCATGGTAGTTAATCTTTTGGCAAGATACATGGCAGGATTTTGAATGCATTCCACTGTTATGACAAATAACAGAAATTGTGGTATTTATGCAGACATACATGATAAACCGACAACACACATCGATAATGACAATTACCTAAAACACCCAAACCCAAACGGATCTCCCCAGAGAATCTTTTCTCCAGAATTGGAGTCACCATCTGTCCAAACTCCAGCTCCAATCCCATCAACACTGTCAGTAATTCACAAAGTCATCAGAGTGGAAACACAGAAGCAACTCATCACTAAAAAAACCTATCTGTTCGCATTTTGTATTTCACCTTTGTTAAAATGGTTGGAATCTCTCGAGGTGAGAATATTAATCCAAGGATCCACGTCAGCTTTTTTCCCATTTAGTGATGCAGCGAGACACTGCGGGAAAGTGTCATCACAAAATCATTACTGATTGACAGATTAATGTGGATAGTTTGTTTGCTTCAAAATGAAAGAACTGCCACCCAAAGTATATAAAGTGTTCAATTTGATTTCAGTGTAGTCAAATAGTCTTGTATGATTACCATGTTTAGCAAGATGCACTGACAAACTGACAAATGTTAAAGTAACATTTGAAAAAAATACCTCAACATCCCTTTCAACAACACCTGCAACATCTTCTTTCTATTGGAGAGGAGGGGAAAAACATTTTAAAACATGATTAAAAAACATGAATTGAATGATGTACCATGTTTTACAGAAGTGTCGCGAGTTTAGCTATGACTGTTGGGATACAATCTGGAATCTCTCCGAAGCAGTTTTTACTTCTGAATTTCACCCAAAGGTCTTCAGACTTTTGGGTCTTCTACTTGTCAGTGTAAGAACTCCCATAAAATTTGAGTAAAATATTCAAACTGTCTTCCTTTGATTAATACTACAGATTCTGACTCAAAACTTAATTGTAGACATAGAACAGGATTAAAAAAAAAAAAAAGTCATTAATTTTTTTGGCGCTCTATTTCTTGCATGGTGGCATCTTTCGTGAGTTTCTGTTCACTAAATACAAACAAAGGACAGAAAGAACCAAATTACATTAATAAGAGCCACTATAAGCCTAGCGAAGTCTCCACTGGTTTCTCCTTTCGCTTCCTTCTCCAGGTCCTTTTCATACACTGAAAAAAAAAAAAAAGCAGGAATACAATTTTTATCTTAAAATATGGAGGTTCTGACTTAATTGCTACAATGCACAAAAAAATGCAAGGCTTTTGTAGTTACTTTCTTTGTATGTAGAATTAATGTTCCGGAGCTCCTTGCTTGATCTTGTACACAGAATTTCCAGTAGTGTTTCCTCATCTGTACCAAAACCCTGCACAAACACGTGGACAATCTCTAGTTCTCAGGATGTGAACTGCAATGGTATTTACTGTATTTTTGCAGGAGAGGCATAACAAAAACACAAACCGCCATGGCCTGTTGAAGGCGATGAGCCTCATGCTGCAGAGGAGGCATCATTAGTTCCAGCATGAGTGCCTCCAGATCTGCAGACAGGACTTTTTTCATCCCAGCTTTCAGGTCCTGATAAAAAAAACAAAATAAAAAAAGCAAACATTAAAAGTGATACTGATTCTGAATAAAAACCCATGGGGTTTCAATTGATGGTCAGATAATCTTGTCAGTTTGTCAGACTGTTACCTTAAATCTTTGACTGTGCTGGAAAGATATTAAAAAAATGGAAATGGGACTTAACTTGAACCTTGCAGCACACCACAGGTAATATTAAGCATAAGTCATAAACACCAGAAAAAAATTGTCTGATTGGACAACTAGATAAATACATTTCAACCACATTACGTGCTAAGAGATAATACAAAAGGCTTTAAATGGGACACGTTAAAGAATATGCACTTTTTAACGGTTATACACGAGTGGGCCTTTGGAATGGCTGCCCAAGCATCAAGTGTAGATAAAACAACCAAGTAAATCGTTTATCTGCCTGAGCAGGCCGTTCTGAACTTCCTCCCCTTCGTTAGATAACAGGGGAAACGATTTACTTAATAACCCACACAGTGTTTGTCGGCCACGGTCCGCGAGGTTGGGTGTAAAATCTGAAAATTTGAAAATCTCTGACCTGGTATCACACACACATCCCCCAAAGGTGCGACACCCCTACGATTATGTGAAAGTCAAAATAGAAACAGACTGCAGTCAGTTTTAGCATTAGCTAGGAGCCATATAGCTTGTCATATGGGGGCATATATTTGATTGCTCAATGAAGTTGTCAACCTGGAGGCCAAATTATGGGTGTGGGGTGTGGATTTGTCCATGCGCAACACATAGTATACACACAATGCAATGTATGAAAGCATGTTTTCAAAATGGGTTCAGCACCCCTACCCACGTTAACATTAATACAGTACAATTCAAATTGGTGGTGTCTGAAAAGCTACAACAAAAGAATGTTAGGGTTCACTGTTAAATTATTTTAGTTTGTAATTAAGTATTAAACTCCCTTTCCAAACAAAGGTGTGTTCAAGAGACATCCGAATGTTTGATCAGCAAACAGTTCAAAGTAACAAACGAGCAAGTGCCATCTCTGCTTTGTCTTTAGGAATATACTATAGTATTACTGTAACGTGGAAGTACTTAAGAACGACACAGCTATGGATATCGCTCCTTGTGTGTTTTTCCTTACCCGTTGTGTTGTCTCTTTAAATATATTGGCAATGTCCTGTCTCTGAGCATTGCTCCGATTTGTTAGAATTCTCACGAGTGTAGTTGCATCTATGGAGATAACGCAATAGGGTTGGAAATTTAGGAGTTAAATAAAACTATATACTTGTATACCTCGTGAAGGATTTTATAAAATACTAAAGTTTACTGCAGGATCACCTTTCTTCTCCAGTGCCTCGTGGATCTTTATTACATCTCTTTTTGGGTGAAAATTGGAGTAAGGCCGCACTGTTCCAAGTGTACCCCAACACATTTTCTATGTGAGAGAAAAAAATATCTGGCCATGAATTCTGTTTGTTAGTTCCCCAAAAGTTACAATAGGATGGTCCACCTTATCTATTCATCACAATCTAGTGCTCCCAAACAAGGAAGGAACAGCATAAAGCAATGCATATAAAATAAGTTTCCATTCATTAAAAAGCCCTTTAAAAAAAAAAAAAAACCTTCAGTTGTCATCATTCTGTAAGCGAGGGTATTATGGACAAGACAACTTAGTAAAATTTAGTAATAGCATACTACAAGGAGGTTGATACTGCATTTGTAAATGACACCTGAAAAATCAAAACAACAACTCGAAGCATATTGCAGTAACAGTAAGAAGAACAGTAAACATGTACTTACATGAGATTTAAAGTACTGCAGGTCCATTGCTTTAATTCAGATGTCTAAAGACAAGTGAGTAAATACAGGTAAATCGACCTAGGCATGCAAAAACATATATTGTATAGTAACTTTACTCCAAATAAATAACCCTAACCCTAATAATTATAGAGAACAAGTAAATTTTGGGATTAAAAAAAATGTATCTACAGGCTGATATGTTGAGGTGTGTAGCTGGTAGTGGACTACTTTTTTTTTTTTTTTTTTTTAAACAATCTTAAATTACCATCATGGTCACACCCAGCCCCACCTCTTTCACTATCCAGCCAACCAGATTAAGATTGTAGAAAATAAAAAAATGGGGCAACCTGTCTGTATTCCTTGCAATTAAAATGATTAAAACAACATTACATATCTATTAAGGTTACAACATGGTCAGATGTACAACCACATTACTTGCATGGGGGGGGGGGAATCCTCGTAAAAAACATTTTCTCACAGGATTTTTTTCATGTTGTTGCTATTACCAAATAATAAAAAAAAGGACTACAGAGCTAAGCCCTCTTCGGGACTTTTGAATCTTTCTTAGCCAGACTCCCTGTTCACCTGCAGAGGTAGAAAAGAAATCCAACACCTTTGTGGTAATAACAAACAAAGCTGACATACAAAATTGTTCATACCTTTTATCTTCAACCTGAGGAACCGATGTATAAAATGCCAAAGTAGTTTTCTGGTGTCTGTTATTTTGTTTTAAATGCCGAGAATCTTTCAACAGGGAAGAACAACACAGCATTTGGGTTAAAAAAAATGACTGAATGAAGTGCAGGGTGAGAAGGATAGCTAATGTAAATATTTAAAGACCTGCACAGGAAAAACAATGTCCAGCAGAGCATGAGTATGAGTTTCATAGCAATATTTTCTTTAATAGTAATATAAAACAAGGATCACAACTTAGTTTTTTCCTTTGACAATGTTTGTTTTATTAGTATTTTAAAACCACACCCTCTTTAATATATTATGACTTTAGTAACAAAGAACAACTTACAATTCACGCAGATATCAGTTACTTCTTTCTTACTCTCTCTATATAAATTTCTTTTGTCGCAATTTCACAAAAGATTCATGAAACAGATATTCGGAACCCACACGCTGACATACAATGTACTGCATAGAGAAGAGGGACACCGTAAACATTCAATGCATTATAAAAATATCTTAAAAATATATTTGCATAGCGTACATTCTTTGGCTTTATTCAGGAACTGTCCATTTTAAGCAGTAGTTGTGTATATATTAAAAATAAATTTTAAAAATGGAGTGTGCGATTGTGAACTTGCAAGCATAAAAAAGTGGGTCAGAGTTTTACCTCCAGAAAATATGCAGGAATAAAGCTTCCTATACTCTGTATAATACATAACATAAATATAAAATGTTTTTGGAGGAGGATTGTAACCTTATATATTGCCTTTATGATTAATACAATGAGTTATAGATTAATCTAATAAGGCAGTTATGCACAGGACTATTTCTGGTCCTCAGAATTTGGGCTAATATCCTGATCATGTCATCAGAAACTTTGCCAAAGTGAGCAAGATCTCTGTGATGGTTTAATTAATCAGTACAATCTCCCACTGTTGGCTTAACCTCTCGTCACTTTCCGGCATAATCACCACATGCTCCTTGTCATAGCTTTGGCCACCTGCAATTACATTTTTAAAAAATGGTAAGAAAAAGAAAAAATAATCAACTACATTAGCTTCCAAGTCCCCTGTTCATACCTTTGACATCAATGACCATTCCGGGAAAAGTAATGCTGCTGAGTCGTCCTCTCATCTGGGCCATCCAAGTCTGTGAAGGCTGCCGGGTCTCGCTCCATAACACCAACTTGGCTGCCGGCTCAATAGTGCCCATTACTTGAAGGCTCATGGTCGGGGAAAGCTACACACGACCGCAAAACATTGGTGAAAGTCTACTCTGTGCTGTATGTGTGTGTCTAACACAACCTCATTATGTTATTCATAAAACATTACTTCAAGTGGTATGTTGAAGTTACTACCTTGTTTTTTATGAATCCATCCTGATAGAACCATATGTCACTCAAGGGCTCCACCTCTGGTGTGACCACCACCCGTCCAGATTTCATTTCCTCCACCCCACCCTGGATGGACATGTAGTGCTGGCTGTCTGCATTACGGATACGGAAAAAGTGGCGCTTCTGCAAAACATCACAACATTCGACTCTAAATACACGGACAAGACACTTTTTTTCGTCAGTAAAAAACAAACAAAAAAAAAAAACACTTTTTGGTAAAACCAAGTTCAGAACTTCCTTTCACATTTTTCTGTGGAAATTAACTAAAATTCTGTCATCAGCACATGTCCAAGTGTGATAGTCAAGAAGTTAGATGAGTGTAACTATCGCGTGTGGACAAACCTGTCGGACTGGGTACATGGAGCCAACAGTCTGCACAGAGCTGAATTTGGGCCAGTTAGTAATTTCGATCGGTTCTAAAAGGAACTGGCGCCCCCTATAGTGGCTGAATTCACACAGCACCCAGCTGGGAAAGAAAAACAGATCCAAGTGTTGTGATCAGATAATGGATGTTAGTTAATGTATGTTAAAAATACATTTAAAAGAAAAACGTTGATCCAGCCCAGTTTTTCTTTTTAAAGATTAAGCTTCCATTGAAGTATGTGTGGATTAAGGCCAAAAGGTACGAGACAATATTTTTAAATATACTGCACACATGAAACAAACAAAACTGGCTTTGCCTCAAAACAGGGGTAACCAAAGTTTCTTTTTTTTTTTTAGTTTTTTTTTCTCTATTGACTTGCCACATATACCAATAGTGAAAAGAAATGTTGGATACGATCACAGTTGTTTTGTCAAAATGAATCAATGTTACAACATAACTACCCATTCATCCATTTTCTGAGCCGATTATCCTCACAAGGGTCGCGGGAGTGCTGGAGCCGGGCCCAGCTGTCAACGGGCAGGCAGCGGGGTACACCCTGAATTGGTTGCCAGCCAATCGCAGGGCACACAGAGACAGACAAACAGTTGCACTCACAATCATGCCTAGGGGCAATTTAGAGTGTCCAATGAAGGTTGCATGTTTTTTGGGATGTGGGAAGGAACCAGAGTGCCTGGAGAAAATCCATGCAGGCACAGGGAGAATATGCAAACTCCACACAGGCGGGCTGGGATTTGAACCCCGCTCCTCGGAACTGTGAGGCCAATGCTCAGCAGATGCTCCACCGTGCCGCCCTCAACTTAACTAAATATTTCAAATTCTTTTTTAACAGAGAGAAATTTAACAACTTGTAAATAAATGTGAATGTCGCGAGATATCTGACTTGCTTTATAATTAAAAAAAACACACTTTAATTTGGCTGTACCAAAACATAAAATAAGTAGGTTAAAAAAAAGAAAAGAAAAAGTAAACACTACTGACAACTTTTTGCTTTGGTACTGAGATCGATTTAGATGTTTTTTTTTTTTTTAAATGCATATACAGCAACTGCAAAAATTGTTTGGTTGGTTTGATAAACAGGTGAAGTAAGCTGTGCATACGACTCCCTTCCACAATCACATACACAGAAACTTACAAGCCACTGTTGACTCTGATTGAGAGAATGTGGTCATTGAACCCCTCCGCCACCATGCTGACAAGCTCAGAGTCTGTTGTGATCTCTCTTCCCTCGAGACCTTCCTGTCCAAACAAAGAGATGGAGGGAACCGAGAAGCTCTGCACACAGAGAAAGATGGCGCTGAAGACCCAGACAAGAAAGGATCAAATAAATGCTGGAGTATAGTTTTTCCCCACCATTGGCACAGCCTTGACGGAGCGGATGAAGGTGCTCGGCGTGCAGCCCATGCTTATTAATGAGCTATAGCCTCCTTCTGATAAGACATACATGGTCCCTGTGAAGTCCTTATTCTCATAGAGAACCCAGCTGAAAAATAGTTGATGATTGTCATTTTTGAAGCCACGGATTTTTTTGCACATACAGTAGAGATGTGTTTAAGAGAGAAGAAGAGAGAGAAAAAGAATTGAAGAGGCAAGTGTGAAGGACCAGGAAGTGGAAATGATTAGTAAAGGGGAAGTCAGAAAGGCACTACAAAGGATGAAAAAATGGAAAGACAGTTGGTCCTGATGACATACCGGTGGAGGTATGGAAGCAATTTGGAGAGATAGCTGTGGAGTTTTTGACCAACTTATTCAACAGAACACTAGCGGGCGAAAATATGCCTGAAGAATGGAGGAAAAGTGTTCTAGTTCCCATTTATAAGAAAAAAGGCGATGTTCAGAGCTGTGGGAATTATAGAGAAATAAAGTTGATGAGACACACAATGAAGTTATGGGAAAGAGTAGTGGAGGCTAGACTCAGGGCAGAAGTAAGTATCTGCGAGCAACAGTATGGTTTCATGCCTAGAAAGAGTACCACAGATGCATTATTTGCCTTGAGGATGCTAGTGGAAAAGTCCAGAGAAGGTCAGAAGGAGCTACATTGTGTCTTTGTGGATCTAGAGAAAGACTATGACAGAGTACCAAGAGAGGAACTGTGGTACTGCATGCGTCAGTCTGGTGTGGCAGAGAAGTATGTTAAAATAGTACAGGACATGTATGATGGCAGCAGAACAATGGTGAGGTGTGCCTTAGGTGTGACAGAAGAATTTAAGGTGGAGGTGGGACTGCATCAGGGATCAGCTCTGAGCCCCTTCCTGTTTGCAGTGGTAATGGATAGGCTGACAGATGAGATTAGACTGGAATCCCCTTGGACCATGATGTTCGCAGATGATATTGTGATATGCAGTGAAAGCAGGGAGCATGCAGAGGAACAATTAGAAAGATGGAGACATGCACTGGAAAGGAGAGGAATGAAGATTAGCCGAAGTAAAACAGAATATATGTGCGGGAATGAGAAAAGTGGAGGGGGAAGAGTGAGGCTACAGGGGGATGAGATAGCGAGGGTGGACGACTTCAAATATTTGGGGTCAACAATCCAGAGCAATGGAGAGTGTGGTAAGGAAGTGAAGAAACAGGTCTAAGCAGGTTGGAACAGCTGGCGAAAGGTGTCTGGTGTGTTGTGTGACAGAAGAGTCTCTGCAAGGATGAAGGGCAAAGTTTACAAAACAGTGGTGAGGCCGGCCATGATGTACGGATTAGAGACGGTGGCACTGAAGAAACAACAGGAAGCAGAACTGGAGGTACCAGAAAAGAAGATGTTGAGGTTCTCGCTTGGAGTGAGCAGGTTGGATAGGATTAGAAATAAGATCATTAGAGGGACAGCCAAAGTTGGATGTTTTGGAGATAAGATTCGAGATAGCAGACTTCGATGGTTTGGACATGTTCAGAGGCGAGCGAGTGAATATATTGGTGGAAGGGTGCTGAGGATGGAGCTGCCAGGCAAAAGAGCGAGAGGAAGAACAAAGAGAAGTTTTATGGATGTGGTGAGGGAAAACATGAGGGCAGTTGGGGTTAGAGAGGAAGATGCAGAAGATAGGCTAAGATAGAAAAAGATGACACATGTGGCGACCCCTAACGGGACAAGCCGAAAGGAAAAGAAGAAGAAGTAGAGATGTGTTTAAAATCTCTCACCTTCGTCCAACAATCCTGCAAGACTTGATCTGGAATTCTTCAGTTACAGCATCCTGCTTATAGTTGAAAATAAGGCACATTCCCTTGTATTCTGGCTCCGAGTACAACAGTATCTGAGAAAGGCAAATCCAGATGCAGGAAACGTTGCTGGATTAAAAACATGTATAGTATCAGATTTGACGACGTTTGGATGCACAGGCTCAGTAAATCCTGTTTGCAAACTAGGGTGGTTCGTAACTAGGAGACAAAAATTAAGCAAAAATACTATAATAATGATGACAACAACAACAACAAAAAAAAAAAACGTTCAAGAATTCTCTACTGAAAGATTAACCCTGTATCTTATTCTGTCTGTAGTTTTCCAATTCCATATTTGTTGTTCAGGAACTGTCATTAAATTAATTGATAGAGGTGTATTGAATGGTCTCATCACGCTTTGTGTCATCATCAAAAGTAAAAAAAAAATACACAAATATAATTTTGTGTTGTTTTTTCTGGTCAAGAAGCCATTCAAACACAAGTTGAACTGCTAAAATCCTCACCTCATTCCTAGTCCTGTTACCATCAGTCGGAGCCTAAAAGCCAACCAAATAAAATGAACATTCATTACGGTCCTGCACAACACTTACAAAATAATAATAATAATAATAATCATTTTCAGCTTCTCTGTGGCCTCACCAAACGAACCGGCTGCACAGAACAAATCCGAGTGTCACGGGAACCCCAGTCGGCACAGTTACTATAGAAGCCTTTCTCCAAGATGTACTGGTTACCAGAAAAGTCCACGTGGGAGTACGCCACCCACCTGGTAGGTGGCAAGTCAACAGATTTTTTTAAATGATTCTTTTATAGTAGTTCAACAACACGAGTAGAATACTTTTACTCTCGACTTACACGCCACTGAATACTTGGATGGAGCGGGTGTGAGTCTTGTAGTCAAACAGCTCAACATCCGGAATGGCTTCAGTCACCTCGAAGGTGTTCTCTTCTTGGGCGGGAGCACCTTCCTCCTCCTCCTCTGGCTGCTCGAACATCACCATTAAGGGTTCGCTCAAGTCCTAGGGAATCATACGATGAGCATTATCAAATCTATTGTGTTCCCCTGCCATTTGCGGGGCAAGAGCAACCGATCCCCGCTGCCATTACTGAAAACCTGCGAGCAATTGATGAAGATGTAGCGCGATCACAGCGTTCAACCGCCTCCCTCTCCACATCAGTGAGTGAAACTCCACTCACTTTTCTCTTTTCTAAATACAATAAATCATTGTATATTCAATTCGCACTCCTTGGTCTTTCCTACCTACCCCCCACCCTACCTTTTTCCTACCTACCCCCCACCCTGCGTATGCTGATATTAAGTCATAGGTATGTTGCGGTTCCATTCAATTTCAGTTTCATGTAATAAAACACATCAAAAAATGTCTACGTGCATCGCTGTTGTTATGCTTTGGTTTTATTTGAGCATGTTTCCAATGACTTTTGAAATTAGATAAAAGTTTAGTTAGCCCCTGCTTGTTGCAGACTTAATTTCATATTCACAGTGAAATAAATATTTTGCTCCTATATGCTCTGTCACTCACAATACTTCATACAACGCTACAGAAAGCCAATACTTCAGTGAAATGTTTCAATTTATTATACATTACAAAGTAAGTGTTTATTTAAACTTTACAATTACCAATAGGTATTTAAAATTGTTTAAATACACATTAAAATATAATGCGGCATATGGCATCAAAAATACATATTTCAAAACTAGCAAAATTTAGACTCAAATATTAGTGTATTTGTATTTCTTACTGAATCGAATTCAGAGCATTCAAATCAATATGAAATCAAGTCACAATGCAACCCTAAAGCCCCACTGTCATGAAATGCATGATTTTGAGCATGTTATTCATGAAAATAAGACAGCTGGAATGGACCCATCCGTTTTTTCACCACAAAGCATGATTTTGACGTATATGGCTTTTTGTAACTCCCGTCATGAAAATCCTCTGGAGGGATTTGCTTTGGAGAGGAAGCAGGATGTGACGTTAACAGCAGAAGCACACTCAGGCAGTCTCGTGTGTTTATACTAGTTTTACTTGCGGGAAGGTAGCTCTTTATTCCTTCATGTTAGCCAAAATGCCAGATCGCTGTATTGCTGGATATTGTTTGAACACTCGGGAGGATGGAATTACTCTTCATGCTTGTGGATTCCAAATGACAGGTAGGTGTGTATAGAGCTACAAAAAAATAAACAATAGCTGGGGTGGGGGAACATAATCCTCTCAAAACGTCACAAAAGATCTGCGTACGTAAATCAGGTGTGCTCGATGTGTCGATGTGCCCATCGTGGACAGCTTTGTCGGTGGTGCCGCGGACGGCTAAGGCCAGGGTGGCTCATACATACTGTCTGGGAGTCTGTTGTTAGTTCTCCGTGTTCCGCATATCATCTAAATATGGCTTGAAACAAAAGGGTAATATTGCCCCAGTCACGTCACTTGATTGTGAGATGTTCTCTTCTTCACAAAGAGATTCTGTGTCAGAAAGGGGGTTGGAAAAATCCAAAAATCTCTGTTGTTCCTCTCCCATAGCAGGTGCCACTACGTGTTTTCAATGGTGAATGTCCCAGTGTAACATCTGCTGATGACGTTGCAGGCAATATGGCAACTTTGCGCATGGATGACATGCTCCCCGCTCTTATTTATTTTTTGAATCAATATTGAAGTGAATAATGTTAGATGTATTTTTCATTACAATATATATTTTAGAATGTTCATAGCAATGAAAGTGGGGCTAAAGACAAGACACAAGGTTCTTAAAGAGCTTGCAAATAAGCAAATGCCAAACTGACAACAGTTTGATCGAGGCCGACATCTTAAATACAGTATATAGCCATGGAAAAAAAATACATTGGCATCAATGGCACCTTAAAGACTAATTAAGATACATTCATTACATGTTAAAACTCAAATAAATAGTACAGAAATGAACATCCCTTTCAACTTACAGCTTGTAGGACCCTAACGGAGCGTAGCTCGGAGTTTGAGCCTCCCCAAACTCTCCAGTCGTGGTATTCGCCCTCCTCCAGCAGGTACTGGTGCCCTCGAAAGCCCTCCTTCTCATAGCCCACCCAGCTATATCAACACACACGCACACACACGTTAAAAATTTATTTAAATGTACTGTGATGATGATGATAATTATTGATTTCCAATATGAGGCCCGCAAACATTTCCCAGCAGCACTCACATTCCTCCGTGCACTTTGAGGGAGCCCACGCTGTACATGAATGCCCCCTGCTGCCTGTCGATTCTGGTCATGAAATCTTTCATGTTCGTGGTGATGATCCTCGATTTGCCACTGAAGTACGACCTTTCGTAAATCTCAATCTGCAGACAAATAGTTGAAAGGTTCTAGCAAACGGACCCCATAGGATTTAGACTCCATCTTTAAGTTAAGGTTCTGTAAATTCTGAGGCTTTTATTCGTGTTGCTGGTGGATTTGACCTTCTTTTCTTTCTTTTCTAAGCGTCCTTTTTTATGCCATTTCTCATTTAACTTTGAGAGTTTAAAGAGAAATTCCATAGATGTGAAAGACTTTTTATTAATATGCCAAGGTGAAATATACTGGTGTTTGATCAGCATATTTGTAGACCTCATAAACTCATATTTCATTGTATAGCTTCTACTTCTAAAAATAGAAAACAACTGGTTACAATGCATATTCAATTCCTAATCTAAACAAAACAAAAATATGGAGCATATTTCCTACAGAAAGTGCTAATGCTAATTTTGTTGGTCTGCAACCTATGTTATAGGTTACATATACCTGTATTATATATCGTTTATAGTCATAATAGTACTGATCCCTAGAAATTCATAATGGATGCAGTAGTTGCTGTGTGAGTGCTCTGTTACCTTTGGTTCACTTATATTTTCCACTCTTGGTTCCCCCTTGTGGGAAAAAAAAATAGAATCATAATTAGTACAGAACATAAATCACCATACTTTTTTCAAATATATTCAATTATATATGTACTGTATGTTTCACTTACTACTTTGAGTGGATGCAGCGATCCCACATATGGCTGTTCTGCAGTCCAGGATTCTGGATTTGAATATCCCCCAACCTCCAACACGCGTGGTATGCCCTCGAAGAACGGCTTTTCAAATACGAGCCACCTGTGCAAAAATCAAACACGAAGCTAAACTCATCACCGTGCCGACGCATTACTTGCCTTCGGCCCGTTGCCAATACTCACAGCCCAGCTTTAATGATGATGGAGTTAGCCTTGATGGGGAATCCAAAAATTCTAGCGTCATCTGATGTATCTCTGAAGATGACCTTCTTGCCCTCAGCATTCTCCTCTGGGAAGAGACTGATTTCAGGGACACTGTAGTCCTGCGGAGTGAGAGATAAAAAGATGAGATTAAGTCAATCACATGCAGCATTAACCTCTTCCTCAAAACAAAAAAAAACAGAAACTCCTCACTGTAAAGGATTTGGTATTTTGGGTGCAAATCAATAGTCTTAATTACAAAGATAATGTGCCTGCTATAATTTCACCCCCCTCCATTATTTCAGTTCACGAAATGCCACTTTCAGTTCCTCAGTTGACCCATGGAGAACTCTTCACCACTAGAGGTCAGTACTTCCTACACATTCGCACCCAAAGACACATTCTACACACGATTACTCCACTATTTCTCATTTGCTAAAACCTGTTTGTATGAATGAAATGCTCATTACCTAGAACCCATTTAATGAACTTGTCACCCTTTTGTTAGAACATTAAGCACTTTTTACCCAGTTAGACCCAACTTGCAAACATATTCTGACCCACTGAAACACATTTTGAACTCTGACAATGTAGTATTGAATGAAACTTTACAATTAACAGGGACAGAGGCAGAGTAAGATGTGGCGAAGGAGGAAGAGGACAGGGAGCATATATAATATCAAGAACATTAATTTCATATTAAATATGTGCAACTGGAATAGAGCAATGTATTGCATATTAAGGTTTAACAAGTTCATTGTAAATTAGAATCCCAAAATAAACTTACAATTGTGACTAAAAGTAAAGAAAAATTAACTAACATAGTTGAGTGCTTTTTTTGGTTTAATTCTACATACCAATATGGAAAATAGTTTTTTTTTTGTTGTTGTTGCTTCTTTGAATCAATATATCAAGTATTGACATGTTATCAATAAATGTAGTAATGACCCTCACTGAAAAGTTCCACAATAAAACATCATTGTGACTTCATGCTCCATGCATTGGGTCACTATTTTATCTCATGAATGTATATATTTTTTTTTAATAAAGGAATGGTCATTTGCAGTCATCAATCTGTCAATGATGACAGAATATATTATCAGTTCAACTATTCATCAACACAAAACAGAAAGGGCCACATGTCTCTTCCTCTTACCCTCACTGCTCTTCGAACAGAACCAATGATGAACCTCCTGGCTGGTTTGGTTTTGCTTTGTTCCTCATTTGTTTCTTCATTCTGTTCGTCTTTCTGCTCTTCGGTGACTTTCTGTCCGTTAACCTGGTGCTCCCCCTCCTCCTCTGTTTGCTGAAAAGGGCAGGTGAGCTCGATATCTCCCTCATCAAGGGCAATCTTCTCTCCTTTAAAGTTGCGCTTCTCATAGAGCACCCATCTAAAGAGGAGGGGGTGCCTGTCAGCTTCATCTGTGAATTCTGGACCCTACTTGATCGAGCAGAATAGACCTTCAGAGGTTACTTTAGTTTATCTGTGTGAACAATCTTCGCAAACGTTATGCACTACCAGTGTCTGTTTCTAGTTTTCATGTGGGTGTGTTAACTATTTAAGGCATGTGGATGTCGCCAGCAAAGTGCAAAAAAAAAAAAAAACAAACCCTATTCTACCACAATTTGAGCACACCCAGAAATAAGGGTTTATTTAGAGAAAAATAACTACATAACTCAAAATTGCCTTTGCCGATGTCCATTTTAACAGAAAAAATGACATGGCATGAGGAAAAGAGGTAAAACTAGATATATACCTCAGTGGTATTTCTTTACACGTATCATGTTAAGAAGTAATTCTATTTCAAAGCGTCGTTTGGTCTTATTTTGAAGATTAATTTGTTGGCCTACAAATCAGTTTGTTTGCATCGCTTATTCGCAGCCATTGGAAAGGAAAAGAATGCTGGAGACAATGACTGGGTAGTCCACATCTTCGACATACCCTCCTCTGACCACCCGGATGGAGATAGTCTCCTGCAGCTCCCAAGACGTGGCGTCAACTACGTCACTGCGGAGCTCGATCCGCTGGCCGCACATCCCGGGCCGGTCAAAAATGTACATCTGCACAAATAAATAAATAAATAAATAAATAAATAAAAAAGCCAAGTACAATCACAGTTTTTCTACTTTTGTGTTCAGAGGATGAAATTTGTCAAAACAAATATGGCTACACTTAAAATCACAAACATCACAAAATAATTTGTTTCAAGTGCCAGTGGAGGAAGATTTTTTTTCAACTTGCAAGTAAAAAAAAAAAAGTTATTGTCTAAAAACAAAAGTTTTTGCGTGATAGTGCTTATTTTAAGTGTAATATGATTACTTTTTACTAGAAATAATTTCATTTCTCGGTAGGATTTTGCTGTGTAGCTATTAAAACGTGGAATACCCAACTTTTCCCTTATCCAACCTAAATCTATGACTGAGTTGGTATTGTTTTTTTTATTTTTGTTCAATTATAAAACAATGCTGTGGATAATTGTAAGAATTCCTTAAAATGTCCAAAATAGAACCAATGTCCCAGTAAAAATAAATGTTCCCATACTTTCCTTTTGTAAATCAAATAAAATAAGCCATCAAAGTATACACTAAAGTGATGTTTTAAAACGAGGATTGTTCTGATTTTAAATTTGATTAGACTTTGCAGAGGCAATGCTGCTGCTGCTGAGATAAGTTATTTTGGAAAAAAATAAGTTCCAGGATACTTTGAAGTAGACTAAATACTTTTTAAAGAAAAGCTTATATCTACTGCATAACTATATAATACCTTGCCTCATTGGGCCCCACAAATTAAAACTACTGTAGTGATATGGATTAAAAATCTTCATCACATCACATTTCTCCCACATTTTCTCCCACTTAGTCCCTGACTCCTTGCTTCTTCTTTGCCTGAGCCAAATACCCACAGGAGAACAAAATACACAGAAGTTTCGATTCACGGTAGAAACTTTTTTAGAGTGATGGCAATAAATGGTTGCAGCTCAATTTCAAAATGTTAGTGAAAGCAGATTTCGTCACAGAATGTGAAGGGACTCACCTTTCCGGGGCGAGGGTTGAGCTTTCCATGTTCCTTCTCTTTCGTGAGCTATGGACAAAAACACACGTGCTTCTTAAAACACATTTAAACATGGTAATTTTAAGGGTGACGAAGTTCAGAAAGGTAGGGTGGGGCAAGAACGTTTTATGATTTAAAAGCAAATAAAAAAATTTTACAATGAATCCTGAAGTGCTCCAACAGGCTGCGCAAGGAGACCAAGATGGGGGAAATGTGCTCAAATTTAAATGTACAAGTTAAAAGACATGCAGGAGCATTCCGTACCATATGCAGACGCTCTGACACCCATGTAGAGTCCATTACACTAGTATACCCAGGCCCAATTTAATGCAGGGCTATGTGCTACACTTGTGTTTTGGCTTTGCTGTTATTTATGTGTAGTGAAAGAAAGGAGGTATCACCCTATTGGAAATACTTCAAAGCTATCTGCTTTAAAAGTGCATTTTTTCCCCCTCTGCGATCATATCTTTTTGAGAGACAAGTATTCATTAACCTGTACCTGTTTAACCTGATGTCTCAGTGTCATGCCAACTGATAATGAGTCAATGTTCAATGGTAACACACTGAAACCACAATGAATGAATGAAGTCACTGTACATTTGCACATTTCATTATTGACATGCTGTCCCTTATACGTCCGTGGAATGTTTGGATCCATCTAACGTGGTTGCTTGTTAACACTAATAGTAATGTGCATTTTCGCAGGTATCACTCAACTTATTTTGTATGAGTTCAACAGGAAACACCGCTTGATTTGAATTATGCAGAAACCCAGTGAATATGTTGCTTAACTTGAATTTTTATCTGACAGAATTATCTCTCTCTGTCACATTTGACTGACAGTGTATCAAGCATTAAACATCATTATTTAGTTTCCCTATTGTGGAATATGATGTAATGTATATGATATGCCATAACTATTGGGCAACAGGTATCAATCCCCAATAAATAATTCAACCAAGATAATAAAAGTGGCTTTCTTGCTGCATATATGAAAACAAATTCTTCCCTTTTCAATGCTGCTTATCCTCATTTGGGTCACGGGTGAGCTGAAGCCTATCACAGCTGAATTTGGGCTCAAGGCGGGGTACACCCTGGACTAGTTTGCAAGTCACAAATAACCAGTTACACTCACACCTAAAGACAATTTAGAGTCTTTAATTAACATTACACGCATATTTTTTTGAATGTGGAACGAATTCAGAGTACAAGGAGAGAAAACCATAGCAAACTTTGAATCGCTAACCTCAAAACTGTGAGGCACGTGCGAATCATTATGGACAACGCATACAAAACAAATGAAATAATACAAAATAGAGAATATAGTATTATTACTTGTAAATATTGCTTGACCTACATAAGGACAAATGGAACATTTGACGCATTCATAAAATAAAAAACAAATTGAAAAGTTCAAAAGTGCTTTACTGTCTTTGAGATGCCTGGCATTGTTGAAATTACAGCTGTGATAAATCAAAGTGTTGCACGTGTGCCACCAGTGTTCTGTGGGCTCCCACTCCTGGTGGGTGGGCAAAAGAATAATTGGATTAAATGTTCATAAACAGCATCATGTAACTGTGTGATCAATGTTTTTTTTCTCCCCATCCATTTTCTGAGCCACTTATCCTCATGAAGGTCACGGGAGTGCTGGAGCCTATCCCAGCTGTCATTGGGCAAGATCCAGGGTACACCCTGAATTGGGTTTCAGCCAATCGCAGGGCACATGGAGACAAACATTCGCTATCACAATCACACCAATTGGCAATTTAGAGTCTCCAATTTCCGCATGTTTTAGGAGGAGATAACTCGCGCAGGCACAGGAAGAACATGCAAACTCCACACAGGCGGGGGCTGGGATTTGAACCCCGGATCTCAGAACTGTGAGGACAAAGCTCTGACCAGTTGCTCCAATTTGTATATATTTATGCAAAGTCTTCCTGTTCCCAGTGGCCAGCAGACATATTAAATATACTTTTCATGAATAAAACCGCTCTCATTTTGAATATATATATATATATATATAAATAAGAGAGAGAGATCCATCCATTTTCTTAGCCGCTTATCCTCACAAGGGTTGCGGGGAGTGCTGGAGCCAATCCCAGCTGTCAACGGGCAGGAGGAGGGGTACACCCTGAACTTGTTGCCAGCCAATCCCAGGGCACATAGAGACAAACAGCCGCACTCACAATCACACCTGGGAGCAATTTAGAGTGTCCAATTAATTTTGCATGTTTGGAGAAAACAGGCAGGTCCAGGAATGAACCTCAGAATTGTGAGGCCAACGCTTTCCAGCTGAGCCACCATGCCGCTGTTTGTCTCTATGTGCCCTGCGATTGGCTGGCGATCAGTTCAGGGTGTACCTCGCCTCCTGCCCATTGACTGCTGGGATAGGCTACAGCAGTTCAGTGAGCCTTGTGAGGATAAGTGGCTAAGAAAATGGATGGATGGATGGATATATATTCCTTCAATAATAATAGTACAAAAAATCCTTCCAAAATCCGCTTGCCTCTTGAATGTTATTGTAATACAGCTGTACAGTGTAGTTGTGTAATGCAACCTTTTGCCCATATGCAAGCTACAGTATGTTTCCATGAAAAACTGAGAAATTTCCTTCTGGGCAAGTAAAAAAAATAAATAAATAAAACAACTCATGTGTAAGCAGAATGTGCAATGGCAGCATAACTAGATGTTAACATTTATTAACTGTACATGTGAAATGCAAACAAGTGATCCCTTTTGTCAGACGTCTAGTCAACTTTATCAAATATTATAGAGAGTCAAACAAACACAAAAGGTGAGGTGTGGCCTCATTGTCATCGGCACAGATAGCTGAAATGGGTGTGAGGAAAACATTGCAGACAGGAAGAAAAAAAAAAAAGCCGTGTGCCTTCATGTCAGCTGTGTCACTGATGGTTTAAATGCATGAAGACGTTTGTGGAACGTAATCTTCGAAAAGCTTTGACAAGCTGCAATATCAGTCATGACACAACACGTATACGTACTTTGCGCTTCCCGCTTTCCCAGTGTGCCCCACTTTTCCTCAGTACACAAAGGAGGAGGAGTAAGCTATAAATCACATCCTTGTTTATTCCTACTATACAGGAGCATACAAAGGTATTGCTTACAACTCCAGGGCTTGGTGACAATGTTCATTTGAGTTCATCCAAAAGGGAAATCAAATCTCTTTGAGCCAGTTAAGTTATTCCACACCAAATTCAGCCGGACATGCTTTGAGAGACTTGGCGCTGGAACAGGAACAGAGCCTTACCCAAACTGTTCACACAAATATAAACTTTAAAGATTTGAAGTGGAACTAAATCTCACAAATTAATTTATCTAACTTTGTAATGGAAGTTTAAAAAAAAAGGTATGAAAAGGAAATCTTGATTCAACATTCAGAGAAAACTGGTCAAACAAACTATTTTTTTTAATCCTTTAATAATAAATTGTGCGGGCTGCCCCTGGAATAATAAATTCTATTATGTTCAAATTACAAACCAGTGCTGTAGTTAAAAGGTGGAGCTAGACTGTGGATCTAAGAATAGGTAGAACATGATATGTGCAAAAACTAAATCTGCTTGCAAATAATGTGTCAGGTAAAGAAGACGTTACGTTGATTTTGTTTTCATTAAGTGGGAAGTTGGCCTGCAACAATCAAAAGGCAGGCCAAATTGGGGTTCATATGTTCAAATCCCACTATTGTGTTCTGAATTGAACGGTACAGGTTGGCGGTTTTCTTGGATGTTTGTCCAAACAGTTTATGTACAGAGTATAACATGACTTCATAATGTGTTTGTTTTTTTCCCTGAATCTAAATATTTGAATACACGAATGACACCCACACACAGCATTGCTGTCATGCCTTTGAAGTATGTCACTAAATAGCTCAACAAACTTGATCAAACACATTTGTCTGTGGGTGGTTGCCACTAATCATCTTCCAAGTTAATGAAAGCCATTAAAATACTTTGTGTTTTTGCAACAGATGGGACACTCTCCCTTCCTTTCACACCTCTGTCCTCTAGTACCTTAGCTGTGAAATATTTCTTTCATTTCTTAATGTTTTGTATTCTGCAGATAGGCCCAAACTTATGTTTCTTCCATTTTATCTTTGGAGCTTCATAATGCAACAATTATCCCACAATAAACTGCAGCCACTCTTCAGATGCAGATGTTGTTTGCGCAACTTGTGCAAACATTGTTCTAAAACTACCAGTGACAGCTGTACACTGTCCCTAGTAAGACCGACAGACCGAGCAGAATCTGGCACTCCTTTGGCACAAATGAAATATTAAAAGTCTGATCAAAGAATCTGGTTTTGCCACTTTAGAATAGTCTTCCAACCCGTGCCCAGGGGTTTCTCACAATCACTATTTGCATTCACAATGTAAGATGATTTAATATTTGACTGGCTCCATGAAGAGTGCAAGCTAAGAGAAAATGTGTGTGTGTGTGAGAGAAAGAGAGAGAGAGACAGAGAGAGAGAGAGAGAAAGAGAGAGAGAGAGAGAGAGAGAAAAAACATTTGAGGAAGATGCCTAACAACTTGCATGCAATAACTCGTGAAAACAAGTTTTTATGCACACGCCTTTTCTTTCCTCTTGTCATGTTCAACAATATTTTTTTCACTCCACTGCATGAAATAGAAAATCTACTTGCCATAACATTATCTTAGATGCACAACAGTAGTTATTTAATATATATAATATATTTAATAACGCATTCAGCATAATTGGAATTGGGACTTTATTATGTGGCTGAATGGTACATGTTGGAGTGCGACTTAGGTGGGTAAGTGTTTGCACTCACAATCCACAGAAGACGTCACCTTGCTCGACTGCTCTAAAGTCAACCTATTGTTATTTTTGCAAAGGATGAGGTATGCAGCACAGACCTGATCAAAATGTACTGTGTTGATGACACAATAACAAAATGTTACTGCCTGTCAGTGTACATTCTTTTGACGTGGTCCGGAAACAACCACTATTTAGCCTTTGTCTCGGGATTCAATGTCTTTACATTTTCCATCTACTGTAAATTACAAATCATGCAACGAGGTCAGTGAGTTAGCGTCTCAACCAAACAGGAATGGGTAACTGTGAATAGATTGTAATACTCACGTATGCATCAGGAAAGGCTCTGTATTTTACATTCCTCTCTGGTTCAGTTTTATGGACTTGAGACCCTTTGAGCAGGTTGTTGTTGATCAGCAAATTCTGTTGGCCTCCTGGTGAAATTGCATCATGACTGAAGCTCCTCTGCAGAACAGGGGTACTAAGTGTACTTGTGCCAATCCCCTGGCTCACTGTCTGGCCAAACTTCGAGTAGGAGGACTCTGTGGTAGGGAACAGACGGTGATTCTCCAAAGAACCGGTGGGGCTGAGAAGGCGAGAGGGGCTGCTACTGGAGGCCGACGAGGTGATGCTTTGCAGGGGGGGAAGACTCTTGCGAGTACTGAGGTCATCAGATCCTGTTGAGAAGCTTGACGAGGAGGGCGAAGAGTTCAAGAGAAAAGATAAACGTTCAAAGCGAGATGATGAGTCTGTCGTGGTGGTGACTTCGCTGTGCTCCTTTAGAATATTGGAAGAGCCGAAATCTGGTAGCGAACCGGTGCGGAACACCGAGCGATGTAACTTGCTGTTTTCCTGCGTTTGATCCAAGGAGGAGCCCCTGTAACTTCCAAAGATGACACTGTTTTCCAGACGGGAGTTTGTGGGTGACTGCTGTGCTCCGTTTCCATTGAGCGATTTGTGCTCCTCTGAAGAATCAGAGGATTTCCTCATGAGAATCCTGTTGGTCGCAGATGCCCTCAGGGGCATGTCTCTTGCTCCAGGCTGTTCCTGCTGGTAATTGGTAAAAAAATAAATGGAACAATAATAAACAACTCATTGACAATCAATCAATAATCAACTTTATAATCTGTCTCGTTACAACCAACTGAACTGAATCGTAATCCGTTTATGCTTGTACATTTTCTGCACTGTTTGAAATTATGTCTTGTTTATAAATAAAGGGATGGAAATAAAAGATTTGTAAATTATCAACAAATGAATTAGGAAAACTGTTAGTTTCCAAAGAAATTTTAACAGTGCATTATTATGTGTAAGCTCTAGATATGATAATGAAATAAACTGAGGTGAATAACATACAATAGTCCTTACACCCAATATAAAAATGTAATACCTTCTTCATTAACTCCATGGGCGAGCGGGTGTCTCTGACGATGTTTCTCTTCAGGCCCAGATCAGCAGGTAGTGTGTAAACTCCATTTTGAGTCTCAGCAGTGCTCGCCTCCATCCTACTTGTAGGACTCATGACGCCAGATGTGATGGAGCTGGGGGCGTCTTCAACAATAGGGGGCAAGGCGGAGACGGGAGCCGGGGGCAGCCCGCGTACACCTAGGCTTCTCGGCCTTAAAGAGGGCCCCATGTTCTTCAGGGTATCCTTCAGGTTGTCCATCTCGAATTGGTTGCCGTCTAGGTCAGGGGAGGCCGGGGGCGAGGAAGCGGGAGCCGCTGGGTCGTCGAGCTCCACGAGCGTGGCCTTGAATACGCCAGTGAAACAGGATGTGTCCGTGTCGTCTGAAACAGAGGGCGGTTATGAGTGCCAGCATGACTTAATTCTCTCTGCCTCTCCCTCCCACCAGCCCTCTCTTTCAGCTGCAGGTGCAGCAGACACCTCCCAAAAAAGCTCCTCCCAACTAACCTGTTGGCGATCTTCCCAGCTCGCTTGTGGTGTTATAGCTGTATGAGGTGGCCTCGGGGAGAAAAGAGGTGGAGTAGGTGCTAGTGGACGTGTCAAACAGTCTGTAACTCTGACTATCAGAAAATATCGGCTCCTCTTTTGGCACAAATCTAGATGCACCATCGAATGAATTTGTCCAGCTATATTCTGTGCCAAGAGTCGTTCCATTTGACTCCATCCCGCTGAAATCCACAGTGTCCTGTTTGGTCGCACTGTCAGTCGGATGCACCAGGGATACTTTACGGAATCGGTATCTTGATTCATCCAGTTTATTTGGAGGTGAATTTTTCATGGAGAGGGTGGTGCTCAGGCTGCTAAAGCCTGAATTCATTTTGACATCTGAGACTTGGTCAGCGTCTATCTTGGGATGGTTTGCATTAAAAGCTTCAGAAGCTGCTGTTGGAGACCTGGAAGAAACAATGGAAAAAAAAAAGTGAAAAATTAATTTGATTAATGTATTTATAGTATCTCCTACAATAAATGTTCCTCATGAATAGTTCGTGTTACAAACAAATGCGTGCACTTTCATGGGTATGAGTGAGCTGAAATGTTAGCTGGACGTTTTGAAAAGGCTTGTCAACATATTTGGCATGTCATACAGTTTGAAGGAGTTCCGCAGTCAAAAACTTTGAAGAAGCAATGAAATGTTGTCCATTGTTTTGTTTTCAGGAACAGGTTGTGGAAGAACTTTTAAAGAACGAGTACAATGACAGGTGAGCACATCTGCCTCACAGTTCTGTGAACTGGCGTTCAAACATATAGTGCTTTAGTAAACATTTGATTGTCACTCCTTTTAAAGCTCAGCCAGACGGTTATTAGACGTGTTCATCTCGAATGCACTAAACGACCTCACGTACTGCATCATCGAGGGTATGATCAAACAAATGGCGGTGGTCTTAAACCTTCCCTTAGTCCTATAACTATGACATCCACACAGCGACAGAGACAGCACAACGGGTTTTAAGAATATCAATCTATTTTTTTTTGCATTATCTTTAACATGATGGGGTTCTTTTGCTGTCTAACAGCATAGTAAACTATTAATTCTAATCTCAGAACTAACTCTATACACTCATCCTACAATGTAACCCAATTATTTTCGTCTCACATCTTAGTTTACTTTTTTTGCTATGTTCATTTATTACTTTTATTATTTATAAATATCCCCTTTAAGCAATGGTCTAAGTATCGTTTATTGTGTGCTTTTTTTTTTTTTTCTTTTTCTTACTTGACTATATTAGCACTCTCTCTTCTTGGCCACAGCATTACGTATAACTGCAAAATGTAATGCAATCCAATACAAGCATTTCATCAAAAATTTACAAGTGTGGCAAATTAATAGGAAGACTTCTGTATGTGATGTAATTCAGTCATGAACCAGTATAAACTGAAGCAAGGAAAATCAACATGCTGCCACTTGTGTTTTTTTTTTATTTAAATTTTTCACACAGATTGGGCATTAGGTCATGGAGGTGTTCTAAATTATTAGTGCCGGGAGAGGCTGAAGAGAAGCCATAGATGGGCTACTTATCACATCAAGATGATAACCCTTCATGCAAATTCAAACCACTAACTCATCAAGAGAACAAACCAAAACCAGTTTGAAGATTTCACCAAGATGGCTTTTGTCGGGTAAGGGTGTGGCTTGACACACGGGAAGGAATTCTCTGAGAAGTTATCATTCCACTCATGACAAAAGTAGGCTGGTACACAACGTTGTGTTGGGATAAAGAACAGAGGGTGAAGTCTGGACTTAAAGAAATATCTACCACACGTGCCTAAAGACAAGAAACAAATCCATTGCTGATACATAATATCTTTAAAAATGTCAGGGACAACATTCCAAAATTCCATATTAAGGTGACTTGTAAAGACTAGGTAAAAAGTAAAAGAATTTAAGCCAGCCAATATTTCCTGGCACTCATCTTACTAAGAATACTAGCAATACTAAGAACATTTTTCTTTGAAGAGTAAGGAAAAAAGAGATTTAGTATCTTTTGAAGGAATAATTTGTTAAATTGTGTTTATATGTAGGCAGCAATGATACGTAGTTAGCAAGGGTCTGGGTTACCATTTCATTTATAACCTCTCTTTGCAGCGTTCAGTACTCTATTTTCCTCCCACATTCGCAAAGAATGGGTGAATTGCACATATTGAAGGTGTGAATGGTTGTTTGTCCATAATATGTTCCCTGTGATCTGTGCAGGGTTCACCACACCACTCGTCCTATCTGGAGTGGACTCAAATTGGATTGAAGGATCATTACACCAAATGCCAAATACTTATGTGTGTTAGTAAAAGTCCTCATTTTAACATCTGGACTCCACTACAGATGAAACCTGTGTCGTGTGTTAGCTGGGGCAGCAGATCTCATTCTTCATTTAAATATACATAAGTGTTTCACAATTTTACATTTCAGGTGGGTTTTTTTTTCCAACTTCTGACCATCTTAACCATCATTTATTTCTGCTACTTGTCAATCTATGAATTCACTCGAGTGCAAAGACAAGTATTTGCTGACATCAGGTGGCACTAAACTGTAATACAGATGCAACTTACCCCTGTACTATGCAGTGGTGGGAGGTAAAGTACAAATACTTAATTCACTCTTTAATTCCTTTAGTACTTTCTATTCCTTAGTGACTCCCAACATTTTTTTTTCTTCTTTAGCGACCTTGGATGAGATCGCCCACCAAAAAAAACAAAATCAAAAAAACTGAAGAGTGCTTAAGTCAACCACGACTGACCTTTTGAATGATTGATTAGTGTATTGGGATTTCGAGGATTTATAGGGGCAGAGGAAAAACAGGGAAAGCTGAGACGTGACAGAACATGAACCGGGATCATTTATCAATGACAACAGATTCCATGAATTCGATGATTGCTGGACAGTGTCAGCTCCAAGAATAAAAACGTTTTATGACGTATGCAAATTCGGTCTAATTTGGAAAAACAGACATACAAGTAAATTGTAGTTTTTTTTAGTTATCAATATTTACTTCAAAATCTAAATCAGAATCAGCTTTAATGGCCAAGTGTGTAAAAATACACAAGGAATTTTCCTCCGGCAGTCAGTGCTGCCCTGGTACTTGACCTGTTAGTTAAATTCAGTGACCGGTCAGAAATGATCTTGCTGCAAGGCTGTCTACTGAGTTATGCTTTTTTTTTTTTTTTTCTCAGCATGAACACTGTGCAAGTCAATAAAAGAATGAAACTATTTTCTTAGGCAGGATTTTTTGCTGTCATACAAAATTATTTAAACAGGTATTAAACATTTTTTTATGTTTTCACTTCAGTACATTTCAAAGTGTGTACTTTCTTTTTCCTCACCTGACAGGACAAACCGGAAGTCACAATAACAAAAGAATGAGTGAAGGAGTTGAGTCCGTATGTCTAACGTTTAATTTGCATTTTTTTAACCTGAACTTCTGTACTTTTTGAGTACTTTTGCCACCTCTTCATGTTTGTATGATGGTAAACATGCAACAATATGCATAGATGCAGAATGAGTCATAGTTGTGTAGAGATATTCCACCAAAGTAGCTTTCTGACATACTGTACTTATTTCAATCTTAATCTAAAAAAAAAAAAAAGGAAAGATACATGTCCATTTTCAACTGTTAACACTACATACACCAAACTGTGACTGTACCGGTCTAAGACAAAAATAAACTACCAAGACATGCATGCAAAACTAATATACTACTTTTGCTTGCAATATTCCCAAAAAGATACAATTGGTTTTGTGACTTTAGACACATTTTTACTTCACAAGTAAAACACACTGGAGTGAAGCAGCCACGGCAATCAGATCAGTGATGTTATGTTTACAAATCTATGTGTGTGCGTGCATGTGCGTGTGAAGCATCAAACGTGGTCCTTTATATTTTTGAAAACAGCATAGCAATTGGTGCATACTGGATATATGCATATAAATGCTGTGCACTGCATTCCAGAAAGCATAAAGCAAAAACCATAATATAGTTCAAACGTCATTAAAATCAAGTCAACCTTCATATGTCACCTTCCATCATTCATCGCAAAATTAAGAGGCATCAAAAAATCTCAATGTGAGCAAAAGTGAAAAAAAGTAACATCCAGAATCTTAAGAATTAACAGTCAAATTACCAGGTTCTTGCTCAGCCAATGTACATAAAAACTGTTGGTAGCAGCTTCTTTGCAATCATGTTAACTGTCTGCGATTGAAACGGAAACGTGTCGTCCTTGGCACAGATAAAATGTAAAAATCAATACCAACCCATATTGTGCAACAAGTGTGCTCACCATACTCCAGTAAATGTGCACATTTGAATGCAAATTCTGATCCTATCTATTATGCTTGGGGCACAATGTGTTCAAACTCCACACATGAAAAGTTTACCCTTTCCTTTTATGACAGGAAATGCTGACACATTCTGGGCCTTATCAAGTAACTCCACTGTAAGCTGAGAAAATGGGCCACACATGGCTAGTTGTCTTGACGCTACATGTACACTATAGTATATCTGTTTACAGCGACACAGGATCTTTGCAGCAAGAAGACTTCCCCTTAGGAAACAGGTTGTAGACTTCAAAACATTCTACATTTATACAAATTCAGTTTTACAAGAAATTGCCATCGACACAAATTTGATGACCATTTACTGCATTCCAAGGCAATTTATAAATATTTTGCAGACTTGACCGGTAATGACAATAAGTTAATGGTTTTCTATGGCACTTACCACTGTTTGAGAGGATCATGGACTTCTAGCAACTGCTCCTGTTTCCAAGAGAGTTCCTCTGTGGCGTCGTTACGAGGATGGTGTCTGTCTGCTTGGAGGTCTGGCAGCTCATCTGCCACCTGCTCACGCTGTGTGCCGTTTCCTGCGCTCTGAGTAATTGTATCCACCCACTCAGTCTGCTGTGGAAGCCAATGGTGTTCAATTATTGTGGAATTTGATTGCAGCTCAGCGCCGTCCTTTACGAGGCACGTGACCACATCGGTTACACCAGAGCTCTCTGTGCTGGCACATTTTGTAGTTAAGATTTTTGTATATGCATGTTCCGGGCTCTCTTCAGCTGTTGCGTCTGTAATCGGGAAAATTTTCTCCTCCTCCTCTCTAACTTCATGTGTGCTCAGGTCTTCATCTTCCAGTGTTGTGGAGTTTGGAAGCAACAGTTTGGGACCTTGCACATCGCCGTTTTGCAGATTATATAATCCATGATTTAAGAGCTGATTCTCTTCATTTAGGTGCCCTGCTGTTTCATTGACATTAATCCAGGTTTCATCAGGCCCCTCCCCCTGCCTGCAAGTGGAGGGTGCAGCAAACTCGCATACCAGTGGTGTTTTCACTTGCAGAACCGGTGTGACCAGAAACTCCTCTTTTACCTGTGGCAGTCCCTTGCTGACACAATCTATCTGCTCAATACTTCCATCTTCATCTTTAAGAAACTCTGTTCTGCCAGTTACCACCTCATGGAATTCTTCTCTCCGACTTCTTAATAATTGTTCTATATGATCTTGGAGATCAATATGGTTTTCCATTTCCTTGTTGGCTGTTTTGCTTTCTTCAATCTCCGTATTAACAAGCTCAAAATGTTCTATTTTATTGATTGTCTCTTTTTCCGGCGAAAACATCTGGAAGTTAGTGACCTCGGAGGGACACACCAAACTTTCTTCTTCTATCTTGTCCATAATGCGTGTCTGCTCATCCAAACTATCCATGTTGTCCTCCTCTGCGCTGAAATAGATGTCCGCAGTGCTCCCATCATCTGATCCTAGGCTCAGATGCACTGGACTGCATGGCATGGAAAAAGGCTGTGTGAGTCCGGGAGGAGGAGAACAAACAAACTCTTTATCTGCTGCATCCATTTTAGGCTTCAGGTGTATGTCTGTAGTCATTGTATGCAGGTTAGAAGAGTAATGTCCAGAATCAATGTTTTTCTCTTCAGCAATAACCTCTTTTACTAGGATCACCCTCTGTTTGGAGTCTGTAACCTGAGTGTCCACCCCTAGGGATGTTACATAGTCCGAAACAGCAGGGGCAGAATTTGAAGCCACAGGGACTGAAGAGAGTGTCTGTTCATAAAGACCGGGGCTGTTGCCTCTATTAATGTGGATCGAATAAGCACTCTCGACAGGTTGTTCAGAATAAGAATAGGTAGAGGAATGAGAAGAGGAAGGTAGATAGCTGTCGGGAATCTCAGAATTTATTTGCGCCTCAGAAGCAGGAGGACTATTGTCAGAGTAAAACCTCTGGTGGGAGGGCAGGTCACTATGAGTACTGAAAGAATCATTTCTAATAGTGAAACCTGAAGTTATTTGACTGGAGTAAATATCTGTTTCATTCTGAAAATATGAAACTATGAAAGGTTCTGATTTGTTTTTTTGGTTTCTTGTTTCAGGGGAAACGTCAGCACAACTTGTTGGACGTGAAGACAGAATTTCAGAGGTGAAACTCTGGGGAAATAACGACTCATACAAAGCACCATAAATTACATCTTGATTGACAGGAGGCTCTATCTGTTGATTGCTAATAGACAAAGTTGGGGGAACATACTCTGCAGTTTCAGGTAGGGATTGTTCAGTGTGAAGAAATTCAATCTCTTGTTCTGTGTTGGGAACTGGCTCGGGAAGCAACGTAGCATTAGCGTCATCATAAGTTAAGGAGGGTTCACCATTTAGAGATCGACTATCAAGTGTGTCTAAGACATTGATTTCATGATGGGACAGCAGCAAATTGGTGGGCTCTCTGATCAAGATGTCGCCATCGGTGTTAGACGGCTGGAGATCATCAGGACCCTTAATGCATGTCACGGCTAAGTTCCGATCAACTGCTTCATCTGAAAGTTGATCTGAAGCATCCACCAGCAAAGGGAGCTGGCTTGGCTGAGAGGCGGTCTCTGCAGCGGAAGAAGCAGAAGTCATCCACACAGATGTATGGATTGATGTGGGATTGCTTTTGGATTGGTTTTTACCCATAGGAATGCTTTCTTTCTCCTCTGATTGAACTGTATCGTATTGCTGCAAATCAGGAATGCTTGCACTTGGTGAGTTCTGAACTGCATGGTGCAAAAGAAGGTCTGAGCCACTTGTTAGATGTTCCTGAGGTCCCGGTTTGGTGCTATGGTTGACAGGGGTTTGTTGTGAGAGTGCGAAGTATGACTGCAACAGTTTTGAATGTATAGAGGGAGGGGAAGGGATGTCAAAGTTATCACTGGTGACGAGCGCTGGCTGAGACATGCTGAGTTTTGCATTTCTGCTGTCCTGGTCATCCACAATCTTTCTGAAGCCTCCATGTTTCTATGAAAAGATGAATAAATAATCTAGTGACCAACTGTAATAATATCTGTATTTCGTTAGTACAATGTTTTTTTTTGGGGGGGCTAATTGGTACCAAAAGGTCCACTGGCTACGGGTTTCTGAAATCCCGGGGATCCACTAAATCATTTGCAATATATTACTAAGGGACATCTTGCAATCAAAATGAACGTTTAAATAATTTAATATTTCATAACTCAATTCAAGATGCAATCAGTTTGAATTGTAATCCATTCTAATTGTGAGCGAATCCTGCTGGTCTATTGAATAATTGATGCAGATAATGCAATTAGTTTGGCTTCCTCTTCTAAAAACGGAACTGTTCCAAACATAACTGGGGAAATATTCAAATTCCCTTCAATCAATTACTACATGAATACAGATTTAATGTTTTGAGGAACTCGATGCTTCAAAACTGATTTTACCTCCTCCTGCTCTTCAATGTCAGATCTATGGAGACCAAATGTGCTTCTTGACAGATTGTCTTCCTTCTTCTTTTTCTTCTTTTTAAGCAGACCAAAGGAAAATGTAGCAAATTTGTTGGTCTTCTGGAGGTCTGTCTCAGAGTGACTCAATTTTTGGGCCTGGGGAGGAGAAGCAGACAGTCATAAAACATAAATGGCAAATTTTAGCAAGGTTTGTAAAAAAAAGAAAAAAAAAAGACAGATGGATATAGATAGATATAAGAGATACACATCAATGCTTGTCCCCTGATCTTGTGTGTTTTTTGTTTATTTCCAATCGGATTGTTACCTTGGTACAGGTAGAACAAAAGGACGAATGAAGATGATCACATCACTTGAAAGAAGGGTGTGCAATAGTTGTGTATTCGTACTGTCCATTTCTAAAATAAACATATAAACTAGCTAAGACAGCATTTCACAACTGGTTTATCTGAATTATCATCCACAGAAAGATGCATTTTGACACTCGTGTGTACCTCAGTAAGATAACTGTTACAATACTGATGCAGTTCTCAAACTGAACCTCACATGAGTGACTACTTTATTGAAAAACAACATATGATCATCGAAGGGCATTTTAAGAACTTCCCAAAATTAAAATAATAGACACTTTCCTTGGCCGATGTTACCTTATTTTTCACTTCATTTTTCAGTTTATTTACATGTCTAAGTAAGCAAATGCCAAACGTATATGCGCTTTTTGTTTGAAGCCCTTGTCAGAGCGTTAATTGAAAAACTTCAAAACAAGACGTCTTTCAAACCTAAACAAATATATTCAACCACAGCTTCGGGTTCCCAATAGACTTTACATAATACAAGAAGCTGACACCCTGTCTTCATTCCAAGAATTACAACTGCTCCACCCTAAACAAAGATAAAGAACATGATCTGCTAAAACCAGTACCAGTTCATTAAAGTACAGAGTTGGTAATATTTAAAAATATATACATAATTATAAACATAGTTTTAAAGATTTTTTTTTTTTTTTTTTAAAGCTACACTTTCTCAGCCTACTGGGACCATTGGACTGACCCTGAAATGATAAATGAAGGTAAAATGACAACGTGGCCTTCATGTCCTTACTCAGCCACACTTGTTCCAGTTAATTTCTCTTTTACTTTTAATTACTCACAAACAAAGTGTCATTTTCAGGTAGGGAAGTGGCACAAGGCAACACTGCAAGTCTATAAATGCAAGTCTCACTGTGGAGAGACATTTTGATGAATATTTACATTGAAACAGATAAACTGTAGATTTGTCAAAAAAGCTAACAAGAGAATCTGGGGAAAATACCACATATTACGTACACAACATACTGACAGGTCCACATGAATGCAAACTTGATGAGCTAAGACTGATAAAAGACTGTTGACTATTTGTAGGTGTTTTACTGAGACCCGATGACAAAATTGAGCCCATCCAGTCAGAACAATCGCCAGCGGGCGTGGCAACTGAAATTCTTCCTTCACTGATGGCTGAAAAAGTAAAATGTGAAGCAAAAGGAATATTCAAAGGGCACTTTAAGTTGAGATATGAAAATGCTGGTCACAGACAACAGCTCCAAGGTTTTCAGTTATCAGGCCCAGACCACTTCAACACATCTTGATGACACATCTCATCTTTTTAGATTACATAAATGTTTAATTGAAAAAGAAAAAAAAAAGATCTCTATTTGTATTAGTGATGTGTTGGAATGCAATTTCATATTACTGTTTGCGGCTCTTGTTTGTGAAATATAACAATGACTTATAGGAACAGGTTCACAATTGTCAAGGAATAAACAAACACATGACTAATAGATTATGCAGCTCAAGTGTCAAGTTTGCATATTGGCCCAGTTTAATACGGTACCCTCATTTATCAAGCATGATAGCTCGGTAGAGCAATTGCACCCTCTACTGGAGATAATGGCAGACTCAGTGTGTTCACTCTCCGGTATGATGTCTTTTTGAATAAAACAAATGTGACAATTTATTTCACAGGTGGCACGTGAGAGCTCTAGTTACTGTAACATGGTGTAAAGTGGAAAAATGTGCAATAACATGATTAATTTCAACAGCATTTTAAAATTAAGGTCAAATAAAGTTGTGTTTTGCAAAGTCAAGTGCGAGTTTATCAAAAATGTTTGGGAGATTATAAAGTTTTGCATTTAGATAAGTACAGTAACATTTTTTGGGGTAGAGTCTGTAATCTACAGGTCCGGTCGAAATATAGTGTTTTTTAATGGAATGAATAGCTACAACACGAGGACAAATGATTAACGTTAGTGTTTTTTTCCCCAAATGTTTATTTTATTTGGAAAGGTCATGTCTATAAATTGGCGGCATGGTGGCTCAGCTGTAAAGTGTTGGCCTCACATTTCTGAGATCAAGGGTTCAATCACAGCTTCGCCTGTGTGGATTTTGCATGTTCTCCTGTGCCTGTGTGGGTTTTCTTCGGGGACTCCGGTTTCCTCCCACATCCCAAAAACATGCAACATTAATTGGGCACTCTAAATTGCCCCGAAGTGATTGTAAATACGGGGAGCCCTGGATTGGCTGGCAACCAGTACAGGGTGTACCCTGTCTCCTGCCCATTGACAGCTAGGATAGGCTTAACCACTCCTGCGACCCTTGTGAGGATAAGCAGCTAAGAAAATGGATGGATGTATGGATGGATGTTTATAAGCCATGATACCATTACAACCGTAACCACCTACTTCATGGGAAGGTACAAATCTAGTCTCTAAACTAAAAATTAAACTTTTGGAAGGCTTTTCTAATTGAAACTAATTTTGAATAGAATAAATCATGATAGATTTCTTGCAAAATAATTTTTTCCCAAAGTAAATTTCAGTTCACTTGGGAGTACATTAAAATGTTATTTCAAAAGCAAACCAAGCGATTGCATTGCATTTGTGACAGCGCAATTTATATTAGCATTTAGACACAGTAATGTGTTTTAATTTGCAATATGTATCACTAATGCACAACATTACATCTTTAAAAGCACCTGCAATTGTGCAGTGCATTCTAGGACTGATGAGTCATGCATGTCGGGCGCCAAACCAAATGGCATTTTCCATTGACTCATTCCAATGATTTGTCGACTTTGTAGATCATAGAAACTATCACATAATCAGTGCTGATCAGAATTGAGGGAGCAGGGGTTGGGGGGTGGGGTGTTTGGCTCAACAAAATGGCTTCCATAACTTTAACAGGTGGACCAAGCTATTCACCTCTCACGGTATGTCCACAAAAACAGATCAGGCAAAGTGTTTTTTTCCCCAAGACATGCTTGTAAAACACAGACAGGTTTTGTGGGTTTGTGTTAGCACAAACAGTAAGTTGTAAGAGTCTTGAGCACGTCCACAGTTCCATTTACCTTCAAGTTAAACCATGATTTCAAAATGTACAAAGAAACAATTACTGAAAAAAAATTCAAAAATTGCATATTGTATTTGCAACCTTCCAAATATAATACTTTACTATTTTTTAATACTATGGTACTGAACATACTGGTAATTTAGTGGTCCTTGCTGCTGCTATGCATGCAGATGTCAGTTTTCAATTGGCTCACTACTGAGCCATTGCCACACCTAATCCCAGACAAAAGATGGATGGGTTCACAATTGTGTATAGGAAGCACATCTTGGGTTAACTGTCCCAAGTAAATAATATGAGTCACCCACTGTTGGTGACTTGTGACAGGAGAGGACAAAAGTTACAGCAACAACTTTCAACAAACATCAATTAGGCAGCATGTATGTGTAAAAATACAAATGCCCCATTAACAGTAGATACAGCTGTAGATTTAAAAAAAAAAAAAAAGATGATGAACAAACATCAGTTGGCTTAGTTCAGTTAAAAACTGTAATGAAATATATATAATATGTATATAAAATATTTCAGGACTTAATTGAGAGAATCTTTTGCTGAATATCAATTCGAAGAACATGAAATGAAATACTTCTCTGCATAGGAAGAGTTCCTAATAATGGCCCCGTCACACCATGATGCTCTGGTCAGCGTTCTATAGCGTTTGAGGAAACATTAGTAGTCGCCCATGGTCGCCGGGATAGCGCCAGAAGAGCGTTGTTTGAAAGCTAGTGAACGTCAATGATCGCTGGGATGATTGCTTTTTTAACATGCACAAAAGTTCTCACCGAGACCAGCGTTCATCAATGTTTAATTTTAAACGCTGCAGAACGTACATGGAACGTTTTACGAAGGTCCGCCGAGCGTTCCACGTGTTTGGCTATCGTTAGTCAGTCGTAACTCTAGCTTTACTTGGTTGTTACTTAATTGTTTGCTTTGCAGTGAACGACTCACTGGCAACCTGTAAATGACCACTGAACAATCCCCTTGCGCACACAGCGTCTAACTAAAGTCAAACGAATGTCCTTTGGCGTCCATTGAGCGTCATTCGTTCCACTGTAAAAATTACACGCCAGCAAAATGCTATTCTGTCGTTATTCACCCGTTTAGTCACACGCTCAACACGCTCGTCCAACATTGACAAACCGCTCGTCGTGCGCCAGTGACACGTTAGTACACGCTAATGGTTTTTAGGGGTATTTTATTTGGTTGCTATTACACGCTTCTCGTGCGCTAGACACACGTTAGTCATGCGTTAGACACACGCCAGATGTGTCATCCTCATTTGAGAACGCTGAAAAATAGAACGATTGAAATGTTCAGAGAACGTTGACCAGAACGTCATGGTGTGACGGGGCCATAACAGATTTATTTTTTTCTTTCAAATAACTCATTGAAGCCAGTAAAAGCATTGGCCTCACAGTTTTGAGGACCCAGGTTCAATTGCCTGTGTGGAGTTTTCATGTTCTCCCCGTGCCTGCGTGGGTTTTCTCCAAGCATTTCAGTTTCCTCCCATATCCGAAAACATTAACAACATTAACTGGACACTCTAAATTGCCTCAAGGTGTGATTGTGAGCATGATTGTTTGTCTCTATGTGCCCTCAGATTGGCTGCCAACCAGTTTAGGGTGGACCTCGCCTCCTGCCCGTTGACAGGTGGGATAGGCTCCAGCACTCCCCGTGACCCTCGTGAGGATAAGCAGCAAAGAAAATGGATGGATGGATAAATCATTGAAGCAAGAATCTACAAAGACTAATAATCTACAATTTTAGCAGGTACACACACTGGTGCAAGTTTAAAACCAGATCAAAAATTTGGCAACCAGCCCTCAACTTGCAGTGTAAATCATGAGGGAGCAACACTAAAATGATATAATTATATCGTTTGACTGAAAACAGCCTTATTAAAATGGTAGACTGAACATGTTTTGCATAACAAGAAGTTCCTGTCTCTTGACAGGATTACAAATCATCAAGTAGTTTGAAGTTATCTTCCTGTTCGTACGGTGGTTTACGTGTTCACTTTGTCTTTTGAGTTCAAGAAGTGTCACTCATTACACATTATAGTCAATGAGTTAAATGTAGAGCAGAATTAGAATAACTCAGTCACTCAAAAGAAAAAAATAACGGGAAAGCAAGCTTTGCACGGATTAATGCATCAGGGGACGGAAGCACGAATGCAAGTAGAAATAAATTGGAAAAAAGGTGGAATGTTTGTAATCATTTCACACGTAAAAAAAAAGATACACAAGGGGACATGTCCATGTTAGCTAATTTAACACCACTATTAGTTAGAACGGATTGCAATACCCCCAACAAGTCGTCAACAGTAACTAAATAATCATTCAATAAGTACATTTAGACAGGAGCTTTTATGGCACAATGGACCTTTCCGACCTGTCAATCACTCATACAATAATAGCCAATCAGATAGCCGCATTGTCTTAACCCCTGGCTTGACCCGCCCCTCTTGTCGTCATGTCCCACAAGCAATACTAGTCAGTCGCGTGAAAAGTTAATGTTATAAACAAAATGGTCCTCAGATGCGCTTGGAGGACGTGGAATTCTGATGAAAGATATCTGGCTAGGTTATAAGGGGCCCGGTTGATTCATTTTCCAAAGCCTAAAACACAGTTGACAAAGTGTACACGATGGATTAAGGCTCGCGGAATGCACGTGCAACTAAGTGTAGACAATATCAACAAACACAAGTCTGTATGTTCGGTAAGTAAGTAAGGTAAGTGAGGGAGAAGTAACTTCTCTGAGTTTGATTGAATTATGATCAGTGCTTTATACATTGCAGGAGAACAACTTTCACTTTGTTAGCGTATCACAGACCTGCTGAATGAAGTGTGGAATGTTTTATGCCGAAGAGTCAAGGTTAGTGATACGTAAATGTGCGATGTCATGCAAGAGAAATGTCTATTTGCCCATTTGTATCACATCGGACCTTTAAGACAGAGCACTGGGTTCCATTACGAGCCAAGTCAAATTAATACACCCACTTACTTATAGAGACTACAAGGATATTACTATGATATTATGATCTTTCCAAATAAAAAGTACTCACCCCACTTTACATGTGCAGGACGATTCCGCTATTTTATCCTGTTGGATTTCAATATGAAGTTTGTGAGGCATGAAACTTTTTGCATCGATTGCCAACATTTCGCTGTAACTCTGACATTGCGTCCTGCTCCGTCCAAAATCTTAATTCCGTGTACATATCCTTACGTGAAATAGTTGAGACCTCTCTGTAGAACCCTCTTGGACAAGTCTGGCGCATTTGGCAAAAAACATACCGCAATGTTACCTGGAATACGCGATAGAGAATCCACTTCAAACCTGTTCTGTTCAGTCGCCATTTTGGAAGATTGTGGGAGATGGCAACTGTTGCTAAGGGGGGGGAGGAGCTGAAGATCACCTGTCAGAAATGTCTATTGACCCCAGTCACACAACACACAGACTTGTAAATGGTTAGACAATTTGCAGCCAGCTATCTAATTATGCCAAACTTATGTTTCCTTTATTAATCAATTAATCATTTGACTAATCTTTTTCTGCTTCTTTTCCTTTCGGCTTGTCCTATTAGGCGTGTCATCTCAGATGAACGCATCTTTGTTTGGCACAGATTTTATGCGGAATGCGCTTCCTGACGCAACCCCTCTGCAATTTAATTCTAAAATATATTCCATAGCTGCAGTGCTTTTTTTCCCTTTTTGGATATAAAACCAAGTGCTGTGGTTGTTGGTGGCAGGTAGGCTGATCTGCATGTTGAGACAGAAGGGCTGACTTCATCTGAGACTACACCACAAAAGATAATGACAGAGATGCTATTAGCTAAAAGTAAAGTAAATGAAGGTAATAATTTGGATGGGGTCAGCCCATTTAGAAGTAAGAATGCCCTTTGCAACACACTGAGGAGGGTTGGCTCAGAATTTTGAGTAAAGCACACAAAAACATGAATCCATACTGTATTGTATTAACAATTAAGACTACTAATTTTGTAACAAGTGAGAGGCACTTGCTATTTGCAGTTGCTCTTAGAGTGAGGTTCCTTCGGTCAAGTGTGAATGTTATCATCCATAGTCTGGTAGGCACTAAACAATGGGCTGAGACTCCTTCAAGCGATCATAGTTTAGCTCAAGTGTGAATACTATACAGATCAAACACAAAGAGCACCGTTCACATGACAGCAAAAGGAAAAAAAACAAATACTGTACAATACCGACTGCCATGAGCAAGATTCATGAAGCTCACAATAAAAAGTATTGAAGTAATCTGAGTCAGAACGTTATACCTTTATTTATTTATTTAATTATTTTTGCTATTCTGAAACATGCAGTTTTCATTCTGCTTTTTCCCAAGAACTTTAGGTAAATTCATTCTGAAGCGGCTGTCACAAGATTAGGAGAACAGAATCCATATTTGAGGTTACAAGGATTCACCTCACTTTTATTTTTACCTTTCACCTGCTTGAGTTTTATTATCCTACTTTTCAACTTGCCTTGAGCACAATGTTAGGTTCTTTGTCACTTTTTTGAGACAAAATGCACTTTTGAGTTTCAAAGGCAAGCGTCACAAGTCAAGGCTGTTTTAAAGTTTAAGGATCCAACTCACTTCGTCCGGTACTCATAAAATGTAACCCATGTTTTTGTCAATGCTTTTTTTGAAACATTTCTAATAATGTTTTTTAACCACAAAATACATTTACACCCCCCCCCAAAAAAAAAAAAAAACAACCAAATATACATTTTACATCTATTTTCCCTCTAAATTCAGCTGACTGTTTTTTTCTTATTTTTTAATTAAAAATTGAACCGGCGGTTTCATTTCATCCCCACCAAAACTTTAACAGGCCAAATACAAGAAAGAATTTTTGGCAATAACTTCTTGACTGACCTTTGACCTGGGTGCGGTGGCGTATATAGAAGAGCTTGACTTGTCCAACATGTTATCAGCCCAGCCAGGTCCATCCACCAGATTGTGACTGGCTTCAGCATGACTGAGGAGCACAAAGTAGAACAATTACAATTTAAAAAAATCACATCCCTTATTTAGTACATCATTTGTGTGATGGCAAGTGATGGTTTTGAGTGGTATTTTCACATTGTGCTCATTGTCCTGAGACAAGACAAAGCATTGTTTTTTGTTTTTTTTTGTTTTTTTAAACATCAATGAATCATTGCATCGAGAATGTTGATCAGAACCGGCTAAACAAAGATTGACGTGGTGTTTCTTGGAACAACATTCCATATTGTGCAAGTGTGACTTTTGTAGCAAAATAAGTCACTGTAATGTTAAACAACATTTAAAAACGTGGAGAAAAAAAACCTTGCAATTATTAGATGTAACTTTAGTCACTTCATCCAGCAGCACTCTTTAAATTGTGGTTTTATGATCATAGCTTATAAACGGGATCTGCAGCATAAACTAGGACTTCCGAATCAGGTCTCGTTACAATGAGTGAAGAGTCAACCCACATGAATACAGTAACTCACAAGCTGTCAACACATCAGCCAAATGGGACGGCAGTCACTTGATACACTCAGAGGCACCTCTGCTTTGCACAACTGGAAGGTCCAGGAAACCACATAGCAAGCTGACATCTCCAGCTCATGTTTATAGATCTGTGGCTCCAAAGCGAGCCATTTTAAGCATACCTTTTCAACTTTTTATTGCGGCACTCAAGCTTTAAACAGCTGTTTCAACATCCTGGACTTGTTTTGTGCGTCTATGCGATACACCTGCACAGCACAGTGAGATCAAATCGAAGAGCTCTTCTGGGAATGTTGCTAAAACAAAGGCAATGATGTGATGTGATTATAATATTATGAATAATCAGCAGTGGCGGGTCGTGCATTAGCAATGCAACAACAGCACATCATCTGGACCAGTCTAAAAATATTTACCTTGACTTTAAATATAATATAAACCAAGTTTAATACATTTGAATGATAAAATGTGAAACATTTTGATCATTTCTACTTGACTTTACTGAAGAAAATAATAATATCTCCCCAATAAGGGTAGGGGTGTGTTCACTGCATGGCCCTCAAAAGCATGAACAAAACATTTGAGGGTCATGCACTTAATAAAAGTTGTCCATCCCTGCAGTAGATTGTGTAATTGTAAGAAATGAAGCATCCGCTGGGTGGACACATACTTGACAATCTCCAAATGAAAACACAAGAACACACACAGAGTTACAGAGCTACCATTGTAGTGCCTTTGACAAGCTGTCAACATCCCTACTTTTCTTTAAATCCCTGTCCATCAGTCAGTGGAAGCTGCGAAACACACATTTGGCCTGGCCTGAAGTTCATGTTGCTTGTTGATAGCTGTGCTTTCATATTAAATTGAAATATTACTGGGCAGATTTTGGTGCAGAGAACTGTTTCCAACTGCTATAAAGGATTTTTTTTTAAGAGACGCTGACCTTCCTCATTTGTTTATGATTGTGAGGAGAATATACAATGGCTGACATTTGGACATTTAATTCAAGACAGCTACAAACCCCCTAAGCTTGAAACGGGATCTTGTGTGAGAGCGTTAAGACTTGACAATCTCTGTGAACTCTGAGATGCAAAAGTCAAATGTTTATTGTGAAAACACCTAAATCTATACACCGAGGAACGATAAATCAGGGCTTTAAAATAAATGTAAAACTAACATCAAAATTTTGAATTTATTCATTTATTTAGCAAGTTAAATGTCAGAGTCAAACATTCATCAGCTCCAACAAAGTTAAAAAATGAATATAGACCATGTCAAAGTATCGCTTTGCTATAATCAGTTAAAAATATACACTGAATCCTCAAGTCATTCTGCCATTCACAATATCTTTACTTTGTATTATTTCTGAAGCAAGTATTACTGTTTTCGGAGTGCAAATATATGGTTCACCTTTACCCCAGTGGTGAAGCATGCAGCTCCTGAGTAAACTCATCATTTATTGGTGTTTTTGCTATGCAAACACACACAGCCAGTTAGTGTAGTCGCTAACCACATGCTGAACAAACCCATGGGGTTGTTTTTGCGTGAGCACCATCTTGAACAAGCATGTACAAAACAAACGCCCTTTTCCAAAAAGGTTGGGCACACTGCTGTCTATGTGTCCTCAATGACTTCAAACACATGTGTCTTAGTATTAAATTCGCACATACTAATTGTTTGGAGCTAACATATACATCTATCAACCTTTCTAATGCCAATCTGAGTAATGGTAATTTCTCAAATAATCCATCACCTTCTTTTGTGCCCAGCCTACAGATGGGTACAAAAAAAAAACTGAAAAAATGCAAATCTGAACCTTCCTCCAGTAAAAATTCAGACGGCATTGCAGTCATCTGGGGTTTGACTGTGAAATGTTGCATAAAGTCAGAACTGGAAAGACTTCTAGGATGTCTAGGGTCACGGTTACTCCATTTTTCTGGATATGGAAATCTAACGACATTCTACAGGGTTTTACGAAACACTTGTTACGTTTATATACTGGCCATATGACTGGAAAATTAATTTGCAAATCACCTTGGATGAGTCGGCAGTCAGTTGGAGCTACTGCAGAGAAAACACATCGCAGCAGAGATGTAGTTTTTGTTGTAATGTATATTCGAATGAACAAATAGATGGATAGAGTCTACTTGCTCTACTTTGTGGGGAAATTGCTAAAATTACAGTTTCCAACTGCTATAAAGGATTTTTTTTTTAAGAGACGCTGACCTTCCTCAATTGTTTATGATTGTAAGTACAATATACAATGGCTGACAAATCACAGTAATTTACAAAAAAAATGGGAAGAATAACGCCATTGATGATATGATCTTACTGAATCTTTGATCTTACTGAAAAGTGACTTTGTAACCCAAAATAATGCTCAGCTGTTCAGGTAGAGTTTATCTGCCCCATTCGGAATTACATCTTACAGCGCAAACCATGGGTCGCAGAGGTGGGTGGGGGAATCAGGAATGTAAATCAGGAAAAGGGTCCAAAAGAATTTTTCAAAACAGTAGTAAGTATACCGTGGAACCGAGTGAAATAAGTCATCAGCAAATGGAGAAAAATACCACACAACAAAAGAGTTAATTACAAAGAACTGGACATCACTCCCAATTTGCTGAAAAGACCGAAGAAGAAAACTGGACTGGAAAAAAGAGGCCGAGAGCAATACAGAAAGCTGCATGTATTTATGGTATGTACTAGCGGTCAACAATCTCCCATCTTCTTTAGAATGTATTTCTTTCTGGGCTATGGAATAGGATGGAAAGTTGGGACTATTATTTTACCAAGCCCAAAAAAAAAAAAAAAAAAAATGCATGGGAGAAAATGTGTTTTCTTTTGATAAAACTAAGGTGGGACTTTTTGGCAGTAATTCCAGAACACTGCTCATCACACATTAAAAGTATATACTACCATAAAAGTGAAGAACTGGCAGCATCATGTTATACACCTATTTAGGCTAAAGTTATAGTGATCAGTCTCAAATGGCACTTGGTATTCGCAGAAACCCCAAGGGTGGTTGCTAGAAAGCAAAAAATAATGTAAGGAAAAGCATTTTAACTTAGTTGGAATTGGAACCTTAAATGAGGGCATTTGTGTATTGACTCCCATTTAACATGAGTTTAAATTTAACTGGTTTCTTCTGAACAGAGGTTCATCTGGAATTATAACAAGTTGTGCACATTTGTGCAAGCACATTATCTCAGTTGTTTTTGAATTATCCCCTCATAATATCATCTCGCCCAATGGGCAATTTAAAGTCTTCAATTAACAATCAATCATAAACATGGAGTAAACCCATGCAAGCATGGGGCAAACATGAAACCACCACACATGAAAGCCTGCACAAGATTTGAAAACTGAAAACCTTTTGAATTTGAGGCTGACTTCCCAACAACCATTTACACAGCGTGTTTACACAGTGGACGCATTTATTGGACCACCACACAGTAAGATTTACACAACAGGTAGCTTAAAGTACCAGCACTGTGTTCTTTCTGTCATGGTTAGTACACCAAAATGTAGTGTCTTACCACAAAATAAAACACACGGGTAAAGCTGCACATTGCTTAATAAAGAGATAAAGTTATTAGTATTTTTTTTTTGCATTCTTGAACTGAAAAAAAAAATTATGTGTGAAGCACATGCTGATATGGATTGCTAGATGACCACAAGTTAAAAAAAAAAAAAAAAAAAACTACAGTCCAAATAATTTGGCATTCTGAACAATTTGGTGGTGGAATGTTTCTCTGTAGCACTACTGTTGTGCCCTTAAGCAAAATACCACCAAATTAACTCTGAAGTGTGTTTCACTTTGATGTTTCGTATGACCATTTGAAATGAATTCTAGTAGGATAGATTGTGCAGGTGTACCTAATGAAGTAAGAGATGAAAAGCTAGCTAAACTAGAAAAGCCGACTCAAACAAAAAACGAACTATGAAAACAGCTGTGCGGATTTTACCTGACCACCTTCTGCTTCTCGGACGAGGAGCTTCCCTTCGATCTTATCTTCAACTTTGGCAACTTCAACCTCTTTTTCTCGTCCGTTTTTTTCCCCACACCCTTCCCCGACGACTCGTCCAGGTTGGGTTCACTCCTGGAAAACAATTTGACCAGAGACCTTTTGGTGAATGTCTTCTTCGACATGTTCACGTAAAAAGTGCGAGCGGCTCCGTGGGATGAGAAGATTGCTGCAAGTCGGATTACATGAATGGTGCGCGTCGGAGGCGTTTGAAAGATGATGCTACATTGTTATCGAATGACATTTTTTTTCTAGTGGACGACTACATGTGTGCGCATGAGTGGTTGCTCACTTACGAACAGCAGGCACGCCCACTTTTACAATTCGTCGATACTCAAGTGCTTCAAGCAGTGGCAGCCTAAGAGTTTTTTTTGTTTTTTTTTTTGGGGGGGGGGCACCCATCTAATGTCATGTATTGGGGGATTAGTGACCTGCAGCCGTTTATTTAATTTGCACTTGTGCATCTGGTTTGAAGACAAAAAAATAAATAAATAAATTACCATACTTTTTTCAGGTACTTTACATGAGTATTTTTTCATCCCCTTTATTTGTGAACCAAGGAGAATTAATAACAAGCGGCAAAAGATTCAGAGAGGCCAGGCTGGTCTACTTGTCTGAGATACACATTATGTGAAAAAAACCCCAATTAAATACACCAGGGGTCTGTTCGTTTATAGGAGGGGTCATCAACAAGGTGCCCGCGGGCGAATGGTAGCCGCGAGGATCATATAAGGTGCCTGCGAGGTATGTTCTAAAAATACCATAGGCCACAAATTGTTACTATTATTTGTGCTTTAAATTCTGAATCTGATTTCCTTACGTGAATTAAAATTTTAAAATACCTGTAATATCATTTACTACAATATATTAAAACAAAAATATTTTATGTACGTGTAATGAACTGAGTCTGAAATTTGACGCAAAAAGGTCACGTACCCCTTCATACGATCGGTGCTCAAAGAAGCCCTCAACCTCAAAAAGGTTGCTGAGCCCTGGTTTATAGTATCCTTCTTTTTCCCCCCTTCAACCGGAAAGTCAGAAATACAAAATTATGTCTGCCATCGTGATTGTTTAGAGTGCACTTAAAGGGTCTAGGAATAGATTTTTGATCCATGAAAGTTTTAGAAACCTTACCAAACAGAATTCATTTACTTGATCCGACAAAAAAAAAACAACCTTAAACTAAATATCATTTTTTTCTGTGCTCAACCAAATGGTTGATTTGTTGTTTTGTTGTAAGAGTTGGGAATTTAGCTAAAGAAAGTAAAATGTTGTCGTCTGTCCTTTTCATGCACTGCCATAAATATAAAACATCAAATGTTATTACCCGACTACGATGAATTATGTTTCACCAATTCCTGTAATTTGTCATTTTGTGAGGTGATATTGGTAAATGAACTAAAAATCTATTCTAATCTAATAAATATCAGAAAATGTCATGTCATTATCCAAGCCGCTTATCCTTACAAAGGTTACAGGAAAGCTGGAGCCTATCCCAGCTGGTTTTGGGGAAAAGGTGGACTCCACCCTCAACTGGTCGCCAGTCAGTCGCAGGGTAGATGTCGACACCATCACTGAGCAGGAATCAATCCCACACTGCCTGCACCAAAGATAGGTGTGTGTACCACTACACTATCAGTGAGTTGGTTAGCAAACTTGCACAGGAAATTGGCGCAGCAGGTTCCTGAGTTTTGTCGTTGATCAAATCAGCACAACTTTTGTCGTGTAGTCATTCGAGTACCAAATTTCACCCCTAGATAGCGCCACAAATCTACCATGGAAAAAAAAAAATTACATTCCTGCGAGTGTCTTATTCTGCCACTGAGGGACGCTACTAACATGAGATAAAGTCTGTATAAACCTGATCTTTCAATGAATGTTCATTACAAATACTAGAGCAGAATACATGCGGCAAAGTGAAACATTCAAATAAATGCATGTGTGATGCCGTCAATGAATGAAAAATGTATCGTATTGAAAATATTATGTTTGCGGAGGATAAATGATATAATAAAGAATCACAGATTTATAATTAATCAGATCAGATTGGTCACAAAAACTAGTTAACAACAAATATAGACAATAGGAAAGACAATACATATCATGAGCTTGTGTGACATAATTAAAAATTTTTTTCATATGTACCAGCAATCCATTTCTAATAGTGTGTCCTATTTTCCTCTTCAAATACCCTGAGCCAAATATTGATTAATTGCTCACACACAGATGTGAACTAGAAAACTTGCACACATTATCTTAATACTTTCACCTTTAGACCTATTTAGCAGATTGCCTGGACTATGTTTTTATTTAACTGCCCCACCCAACTGTTCTACTTTGCATGGCTTTTAACTCCTGGCTTGCAAACAAATGGAACTGAAAGTAAAGTGCGCATGACTCACACGATGTGGATGACTTTCCTCCTGTAAAAGATAGAAACGTATCAGTTATGTTCTGGGTTGCTTTGCCATAATACAATAAAATCTCAAGACTAAGGCAAGTCATGTGTCCTCTTGGAGGATGAAAAAATCAAAGAAACGGGCAAACAAAAGCAACAACAAAAAAGAACAAAACACGAAGCTGAATTCACGTTAAATGAGCCCTGATTTAAATACTATTCTGATTCCGATTCTGAGGTCTGCGGACGTGAGGTGGATATCAGATGTATTCCATCCATAAAAAATCATGACAATCATGACATTTTTTAAAATCGTCCCACTGGCTGGACGGTCAAACAAACAATTAGGAGTGAAGAAAATTCTCCATGTGCCCACTTCAAGGCATAGATATTTGTGATTTCCTTTGCATCCTCCTCCCGTGGAGGTCTGCTTGCAGTTCCTTTTAAACATACTTTGCATACTTCGACCTCTTGGACGAGGAAATCAAGTTCTTCTTCTGCCAAGTTAAAGACAGTCATAGTTACTGTCAGAAGCCAAGTCGGCTGTGATCATGTCCTCAACAGTGCCGTTGCAATTTTAGATGGTCTGGTTCACGAAATTACCAACCTCCGAAAAGAGTTATGTCACACATTGTGCTAGATTAACGTCATTCATAAAAATACCACCCTTTGTGTTTTTTTTAATTCTGTCAGTCACAAGTTATTCAAGTGCATTGTGCATTTTCTTTCATGGAAGGTTGCCAACATTTTTTTTACAGTATGTTAATAAACATTTTTAGAAGTACAGCAGCAATTTGCCCGTGAATCACCCCGTTGACGGGGTTTGCTCCGTAGAGCTACCAGGTGAGGAGACAGCAGGCTAGACAAGTAATCCTCGTATTCTTTGATGAACCGTGATATTCGTGGCCAAAAGCAACAAAGGTGCGCCTTGAAAAGAGCTTTAAAATGAAAACAAATGAACAATTCAAAGGCACATAACTAGCCCATTGCGATTGGCTAGTAGCAACCTGTCCTCAGTGTACTGTGCTTCGTGTTCAGTTAGCCGGGAAAGGCTCCAGCTCATTGTCAACGCTGATAAGGATAAGCAGTATCAAAATGGATAGATAAAAACAACAAAATGTATCTCAGGCAAACCCAAGTTGCATGACTGAAGTCACCTAAAAAGCAATTGAAAGTTTTTTGTGACACACTATGTTTCACATAAGTAATGCACAAACATGAAGAACATTTGTATTGTAAATCATGCATGCAGTATACATACAGTCCAGTAAAGTAGTCTCGAATATGAATAAAGGCAGCAAGCAGGGCTACTTTTTTGCTCGGGAAGATCTCTTTGGAGAACCAGTTGAAAACAATAATAAAGTTGTCCTTCTCTCCCTGTTGTTTACTTGGCAACTTGGCACTGTACAGGAGAGAAAGGACTGGAACAGAAAACAGGAACAAGCAAACCAATTTCACTATCTGTTTGAAAAATAAGCTTAAATGCTCCAGCTATTCATGGCAATTCTATGCTTCTAGGTTTGTAGGATTGTTTAGGGAGGCACAATGCAAGAATGCAAAGGTTTAATTGTCTGATAGGAACTTGACAAAGCCCTGACCTCAAACCCCCAAAATACCTTTACGATGAACTAAAACAGACACTTAGCAAGGCCCTCTTAGCTAAACTCTTAGATGCTCTTCCTGGGTGAATATTATAACTATTATGATCTGCTATTAACTATTATCTAATCCTTACAAATCAATTTCACTTCCCGATCGACTTCTTGTCTCAAAAACTTTGTCCATAGTGTGTATAATCATAAATTCACGAATGATGTCGACGTCCTTTAAAAGAGAAACCCTGTGGGTCATTACAGTAAAAGATAAGATCATACAACTTAGTTGATGTGATTCCCACATACTTTCTGATGCACTTACCATAAAAAAAAGTCAGGAGTCAGGCTGTAATCCTCAATACCTTTACAGCTACAGCTCTATAAATTTTACTTTTTGTTGAACTACTTTCCTGCACATGAATGAGGAACTGATTGGGAAACAGCTGTAGTACCTTTGTTCTTTGTTCGTTTTCCTTCCCCTCCCAAAGTATATCTCTAGTGTGCTGAATCACCCGAGCCTTGTCATCAATTCTAAGAACAGAATAATTTTTTTAAAGACAACACTCAACACTTGATGATTCTCAACAGGTCTTGTAAAATTCCTTTTATGTCGAAATGTCCAAAATTGGCCAATTGCTTTCACTCTGATGAAGATTGAGCTCATCAGGCATCATAAACACATGCGGCACATAGGTTGAGTAGGTTGAATACAAACGTTAAACTGTATAATTGCTAATAAAATTCAAAGCTATTTGATATACTTTACAAGTATTCTTTCTTTTGCTGTGTTTTTATTTTCCAGCTTTTGTTATGCCTTCCTGGGTTTTGTTGGGATCATGGGTTTTCTCTGGGTTTCAAAAATGAAAAAAAAAAACAAAAAACTGTTTTTTGTTTTTAGGATATTGGTGCATGCTTTTCTAGCCTTTTCAAGTTGATTCATAAAATAATATAGTGACCCACAAGGCTGACTACAGTACAGCAAGTAAGTTTCTTTCAGCTTGTCCCTTTCAGGGTCATCACAGTGTGTCACCTCAGATGAACGCACATATATGTTTGGCACAATTTTTATGACAGATGTCTTTCCTGACACAACCCTTCTCAGGGAGTGGAGGCCCCAGTGGGATATGAACCCACAACCCCTGGTTCACCAAACCAGTGCTCTAACCACTGAGCTACGGGGCCTCATGGACTTATCAATAATCAATATAAAATGTTTACTTATTGATTATCTTTTTGGACTATATTTATTTGTCTTATTTTTGGATTGTAAACCACTGTGCCTTTAGTAACTTCTACTCGGTTTACTTATTGAACACTTTTTAGGGGATGTTCATCTTATTTTTGGATTGTTACCCTTTGCAATGTCCTGTAATCAGGACCTCTTAGACTTTTAATTCAATTTTTGTAGACATTTTCTCTTCTTTTAAAGGTCAATTCAACAAAAATACTTAACGATTCAGTCCATTGGACTTCGAGACTGTTGTTTATTTCTGTAACGTCACAGTTCCACATACCATATATAACTTCCACATGACTGGTTATATGATAGCTCAGCAGAAGCCATATTTCCTGTCATAGTTGCTGTGACCAATACTGCATGAGTTTTGAGGAGATTTTACGCAGCCTCATTTGTGTGCAGGTGTTACGGCTGCAGGCTCTCCCACGCAGAGTAAGAGGAAATACGCTTTTTTTAAATTTTTTTAAAGAGAGTTCATCACAAGTGAAACTGAGACAGACTCATCAACCACCAGAGGAAATTACTGGAAAGAACAAATTTTGATGTGCTGATGAAACATTTGACCTATAGAAGGAAAAAATATTTTTCAAGAAAAATGTCAGTCTTAATCAGTTCAAGTTATTCTCATGTAAGGTTTGTTTGGCCAACACCAACATAATCTGACACTATTAAAGGGAGGATATTAAAAGTCTACATACCCCTGTTCAAATGCATTGTTGATTTTTTTGTGATGTAAAAATGAGCCCAAGATAAATAATTTCAAAGCTTTTTCCACCGTTAATAGAACCCAAGATGTCTACATCTTAAGAAAAAAAATGGAGGAAGAAAAGTTGAATTTAATACTAATATGATTGTACAATTGTGTGTATAAGTAGGATGAGGTTATATTGAGAGCATTCACATTTAAAGTCGTCCTAACGCGAATCAGCGCACACCAGCTCCGTTATAAAGTGCCTCTGATCAATCCTTAATAAACTTTGCTTGCTCTAGTAGGCTTTCTGTGATTTTTAAAATTCTCATTTTATTTATTGATTGACATTTTTGCCTTCTAGAAGAAGCTTGAACGTTCTGCACAAACACTGCTATTTTGAAGTGTTTACAATTCCCTCCGCCTTGTCTGAGGCCCCAGTTGCAGCTGAGGAAGGACAGTTACATGTTAATGCCACCACCACACTTCACAACCTTGGTTTCATCTGAGCCTTACATATTACTTAATATTAAATTAATTAATTCCAACACTGCATTTTGAAATCCAGAAGGTAGTTTGGCAAAAATATAAAAATCCCACTGAAACAATAGAACTATATTTGGAGTTAATCTGTACAGTACTCAAAAAATCACCCATTTAAATAAAATAAATATTACCAATGTATGTAACTAGAGTAAGAGGTACAGTAAATACACCTCTCTAGCTATCAATCAAAACTGAAAATCTTTATATTTTCATATGATATTATGTTCATTACTTCTATATACATGGATCACCAATGTTGTGACCCTTGAATGTATAACACTTTTTTGCGAAACTGCAGAACTGTAAGGCAGATTTGCCAAACACTCATCCACCGTGGCCAACATGCCAGACTTTGCCCATCTCTGCTGCAGTTAGTCAGTACTACTTGCATTAAAAGCTAAAACCAACCCTTCCTGACGTCACCTACGGCAGACTACACCCTCCAGCCTAACAACAGACGCACATTTACACTGAGACACCAATGGGAAAGTAAACCCATGCTTCCGTCACAAAAGTCAGGTAAATAAACTATTACACTGTTACTGACTTTTATGGGTAGTTGTTGTTGTGATACGCCATTTTTTAATAAGGAAACATAGCACTGTGAATTTTTATAATACCAACACGAGTAATTGGTTAGCACATCTCCCTCATAGTTCTGAGGAACCATGTTCAAATCCGACTTTGGCCGTGTGGAGTTTGCATGTTCTCCCCGTGCCTTTTAACCGGGTACTCTGGTTGCCTCCAACATTCCAAAAAACATGCATGGTGGGTTAGTTGAAGACTCCAAGTTGCTCATAGGTGGTTGCATGAAAATGGACACAGGATTGATGGCCCATTGCATACATTCCAGGGGTTTTCTGCTTATCTTTAGATGTGAATAATGTGTGCTCATTTCATGACACCTATGAGACTTGGCAGACCACCATCATGTCATGTCATGTCACGGAATGAAAACCCTTTCACTTTTATAAGTAGATTCAACGACATAGATACAAATATTGCTTCAATCTACTCTTCTCCAACAATCCTCCCAATAGTTTCACTTTGGTACCTTCATAGCAGTTCGTAAAATTTATTACCTTCCTTATCTCATTTGGCTGACTAAATCACACTATCTTATAATGACTAATAGCCAAATACGATTCCTTGCCCTGGAATCCGATATCAAATTTATGCTCACAAAAAAAAAACTATTAAAATGTCATCATAGAAAAAGACACGAAACTGAGCCAATATATATTGTAGAAACAATACCTTTATTATGCTACACCGTATAAAAGCATGATCAAAATATTCAGTACTGTACTATTGAATAAATAGATTCTTACTATCTCAAACCTGTTTCCAAAAAATAAACTACAGGGTCAAATCTTGTAAAAAGAGACCTAGAAAATTATTTAAAAAAAACAACAACTGTACAGGCTCTGCTTTCCACCAAAAGCCAATTATTGTCAGAAATCACCGTATCCACAGAATCAGTCACTGTATTCTATTTTCACCACCTAAAAAAAAAGATTAATATTAAGTTTTGATTGGACAATTAAAGAAAATTTCGTATGTAACACCTGAAAAAATAACACTGTGAAGCACAATCTAATTTATGAATCATCAGTAAGTTAGGACTTGAAAGCATTACAGTCGGAGTTATATAGTATGTCATCCAGTATTAATAGAATCAATCAAAAATGCTATATTTCATTGCATTTGGTGATTTGGTTTCATCTACTATGTCTAAATGTTGCTAAATGAATCTAGAAAACCATGTTTATCGTATTTGTTTTGGCAAATTCTCATTTACATACAAATTAAACATAGCAGAATGTACCCTTTTTGTCATAAATAAATAAATTAACAAATGGAACACACAACACACGATGCAAAATAAACCAAGCATGATAAGCTAAGACATTATTGTTACAGTTCCTGAGTCTTTTTAAAATCTACTGCCGATTAAGGAATAAAACAGCTAAATAAATAAACATCTCTAAACAGAACAGATGAAAAACAAGTTTAAAAAATGTCTACCTGAGTAAAAGTTATTTACTTCACAGCTTAACAAGATCCTCCATTTCTCATTTTTGTAATATTCATTGGGAGGAAGCAGAATCTGTGTATGTGTAATAAAATATATCCATGTATGCTAAGTCCAGTCTTTGGAACGCTCTTATTTTGGTGCTGCTCACATTATTATAAAAAAAAAGACAAATAAAAAGATCCTGCTATGTCTTCAGTCAAAACAGAGGCTACTTTTGGCGACATTGGTTTCTCTATTCATGGTTTTGTCCATCTTTAAATCTCCTTTGTTCCTTTCAAAGGTTAGTTTAGTTGTATTTCAATGACCCTCCAACTTCACTGTTGAACGCTTGTGGAGATGAACAACGCTAGCTCTTTCCTGATAGGCCGCTGGAGAGCCGTGTTGGGAAACAGGCAGTGCTGATTGGCTTACAGGTGCGTTCATAGCCACAGTCAGAGCTTTCAGCAGAAAGGTGGCCTCTTTCTGGTCCTCCTTCCCCTCACCTTCCAATGTACGAGCAAGCCATCTCTCCACAGCCTCCTCCACCTGCGGTGCCGATGCAGTTTCTGCCAGCGTGTCGGCCTCTTGGCTGGCATCGAAGCGCTCAAGCATTTCTTTCAAGGTGACATTGACGGGTGAGCCGGAATTGGCCGTGCAGCAGCTGCATTGGTGGATGCGAAGGGAGAAACGGTGGAAGAAGGTCTGGGAGCACAGCTGACAGTGATAATTACGGTCGTGGCTGCCGTGTAAGCGGCGGTGCAGCTTGAGGTGGATGTATTGAGTGAATTTGGTGCTGCACAGCTTGCACTGGTAAGGTTTTTCCCCAGAGTGGAGACGAAGGTGAGTTTTCAAGTTGCTGGTGCTACTGAAGCGCTTTTGACACACCTGGAAAAAAAATAAACATGTTTAACATTTCTGAAAGGGCCTTTGGTGACGTAAAAAGGAGGAACGGTAAATGGCAGTATTGATGGAATTATTTTCGACTCATCATGGAATTACGCAATTGTGACGTGATTAAGATACTGTTATTCCAGTTCTTTACAACAGGTAGTCTACAATAGACCAGTTCTGTTTCACAACACTCACACCCACTTCTTTACTTTGGTCATGTATGCAAATAAACATGTTACAAAGGTGATAAGTAACAGACATTAGGTTTTTTTCTGAGGCAAACTTAAATAGAGTTTGTTTCCACAAAAGATGACAGCTGTCACAAATTAAACATTGTTTTTCCACACACACTTCACTTCATAATTATGCATCAATTCAAGTTATATCCCCTGACTGTAGAAAGCCTTTGTTTCTTTTTTAACCACCATGAAACACAAAGACGTGAGTTTTAACAAACCTGACACTCATGTGGTTTCTCCCCTGTATGGACGAGGTGATGCTTCTGCAGATGGGCCAGTTGAGTGAAACTCTTTTTACACAAGTTACACTGGAAAGGTCTCTCACCACTGTGAACACGGAGGTGAACCTACGATCAGACAAAGTGGAAATGGCGTTAAAGCCGAGCACTTTAGCACAGGGGCAAGTACTGATAAACAAAATGGAAACAACTGGTCTGATCGTATTAACTGTTACCTTGAGATTAGACAGTTGTCCAAAAGTCTTTGAGCAGATGTTACATTCATACTTGATCTTTCCGTTCTGCTTTTTCAAAGGATAGGGCAATGATTTGTGCCCAGGGCGATTGCGTAACCCTGAGCTGCCTTTGGTAATGTCCAATGTTAGGTTCATTGCCTCTTCGCAGCCAGAGGAAGTATGCTCAGGTGAGGGGACCAGGCTCATTGGCTTGGGAATAGGAGAGAGCTCGGGTGTTGCTGGGGCACCTCTTGGTGGTGACACATTAGGAGTTAATTCTTTCAGACCACCCTGTGGGGATGACGGGTACGGCAAAGACATTGGGAGTAGATTGCCATTGCTTAGGGGAGGGTAAGGGATTCCGTCCGTCCCAAGATATCCACTGCACCGGAGGGGTCCTCTGGACGGCAGCATGCCAGGAAATGGAGGGGAATATGAAGGGAGGAGGAGGTGAGGATAATGTGAGGTGAAGGGAGGAAGGAGCTGGTAGGCAGGCTGGACAGGTCTCGATTGAGGGTAAAGCGGGTAAGATGAGACCAGGCCTTCCCTGTGGCTGTAGAGGCCATGGAGGTGGAGGGGAAGATTTCGTTGATCGGACGACAGTGCAGGGAGGTGTTCTGGTAAGTAAGGAGCATTCACTCCATGGCCAAGTCCTCTATGTTCAGGATGAGGGGATGGAATGAACCCTTGATCCTCTGGATCCCTGGTGAGCTTCTCCTTTTTTTCGATCTTTTTGCTAAAATCCATGATTTGGTCATCAGGAGTATCAGGAGGGGTGTCTCTCCCCAACATCTCCACATCCACCGCTTCATCTTTTCTCTCCTCTTTCACCTCTTCCTTTATTGTGTCTTTGTTCCACATCTGCTGAGGAAGGTGCAGTTTGGCATACTCTTGCTCATCATCAACATTCATGTTTTCTGGGAAAGATGAAATGAAATAAAACATGTTGAGCTCAGTCTAAAAGACGATGGTTTCCCAGAAGTGTGGACAATGTTGCTTTTCTATCTCCTGAAGCTATCACATTAAGCGCTCCCAATTTGTCAATATAACGTATAGCAATGATGAAAAATTCATCCAGTATTAGGATATGTTGAGACTTAAGCGTCTTGAGACACACACACACCTACAATGCCACTCCCTGTGATGGAAAATGATAGTAGTATCAGCTTTGAGTCATGAGACATAAACCCATGTGGTTTAGGTTTCTGTTTGTCACCTAAAGTAGTAATGTTGCTGTGGGAGAACAGGTTGATGGTAAAGTGAGTTTCTATGTCATGTCAAGCTTGAGCCTTTGAACTGATAATTACTGGATGATTTACACACTGCATCACCATTTTAATTTTTATCCTCTAGCACTGTTCATGTTGATGGTAATTACCTGATTTCTGTCTTTCCCTCTGACTAACAAGTTACAATGCAACCATAAAGGTCTTTGGCAGAGTTTGTGTTTTACCTTGAGGCTAAACCTCTTCATAAAATACTTGGGGGGAAAAAAATCCAAAATGATAAATGTTGAGGAACTAATGGCTTTCTCATGAAACTGAAGAGACCGCTTTTAAGCCTTTTACAATGTTTTTATGCTTCTGTAGCATTAGTCACCAGGTTAAACAGCAACCCATCTAGTGTATTAAATTTGTATGAATCATTAGACTTTGTAGCAATGGACAATCACTTACGATGAGGATATACAGTAGTTTTAATAGCTATTCAAAAGAATGACTCACTCGGGGACTTTAAACTGCATCATTGTCACGCGTCATTTTACTAGATCATATGATCTCCATGTGCGTGTTTGTAATCTTTCTGAAATATTGAATTTCGTACCGTAAACCAGATGGGGGGGAAACCATTGCCCCAGTGAGAAATAACATTCACAGAAGGAAATAATTTCTTCATTTAGTTTGCAGTGAAGGGATTTACCAGCCAATCATAATCAGTGACTGAGTGATTGTCAAACAATCCAACCAATCCTCAAAGTGTTCTAAATGTTATCAGATATAAAATAGGGAGGATAATCAAGAATACTTTTTTTTTGTTTTGTAAGAGTTTTTTCAGATAGAAGATTAAAGGCAAATACTACAACGTTGAACACAAAAGAACTGCTTTTGGAGAGTCATCTCTTTCCACAATATGAAAGAGAGCTCTTGTATCACACTGAGAAAATCAACATGTTAGAGGATAAAAGCAAGATTATGAAGACCGAATCTCGGCTCATTTTATGATATATCATATTTATATTTTTTATTGTCTTGCACTCACTGTGTTTGGTATTGTCCTGCTGGCTGCACAACCTCTGGGCAAACTCTTGGCAGTACCACACGAGCAACTCCTCTTTGGGCTCCACAGGTCGAATTGTATAGAAGTAGATGTCGCGGCCATTCTGGCATGCCACCAGGTTCTGCTCACTCAGAGATCGTGCCGGATTGACGTAACGCATCCAGTTGCTCCTGTGGACGTCATAGCCATCGATGAAGTTCTGCAGATGCCCATTGCTATAAATCTGCAAAAAGAAAAGAAAAAAAGTCATTTAAAAACAGCTACCGTTTTTAAGTGTGGATATACACACACACATTTGTACACATCAACATACACGCATACATACATGCACACACACACACACCACACACACACACACACACACACACACACACACACACACACACACACACACAGACAAATGCACACACATTAGTAATTTTCTTCCTTGATCACACTTGATAATACAGTCGTAATATAAATCTCATGTCTTAATTGTTGATTGCCAAATAAGTATAAAGGGGATTAAATGTGAAATTATAAATGGATTAAAAATAGGAACATTCACCCCTGCCATGTACAGTAAGGTATCCGCTGTCTTCCTTCCGTTCTATTGTAAAGCGTGTTGCACTCCTTTACACAGCGTTCCTCAAGAGTGGACAGCACTGTTTGTCGTGGGTGTTCAGTCACTCCTGGAGCTGTCATTCTATTTGAAGTGTGGAGGCGTGGTCCACTTTGCTGTGTCATGCGCTCTTTCTCTCTCTCTCTCTCTCTCTCTCTCTCTCTCTCTCTCTCTCGTAAAGTCACAGATGGTTCAATTTTTTTCTTAGAAGGAAAAACAAAACAGCTGGAGCCAACTTCTACATGCACGTACTTGACTGTTGTCATCACTGTTGTGTTGATAAGCATGGTTCCCATTTCAGGAACTTTACATTTCTGCCCATATCTTTACACGAAATAAAGCTGGAAGGGAAATACCATTTGTGGGCAAAAGGCTGAATGGGAATTTACTTGGGAGTAAGTACATTTCCTGAGTGACACAGCAAATGCCAGTAAATACCTCTGTGACACCAGTGATTACAAGTTATAAAATAAAAAAACTGGGTCAGTGAAGGTGTAGCTAAAACATATTCTGTTTCCTAAACATAATCAGCCGTCAACTGAAAGGTCTTTTGCTGGCTTTAATGGAACACTATTCAGTATATAGAGTAGATAGAGAGCTAGATAAAGTAGATAGATTGATAGTTGCATAGACTGTATGTACTGTAATACTATCTGTTTTGTTTGCTTACCCTCCAGAAGTATTTTCTGTTGGCCTGTTTGGGCACATTGTCTTTGGTGTAGATGTCTCCCTGCAGGGGTCCAAATCGAGTCCCCTGAGGAATGTACTCTTTGCTGAACACACCATTTACCTTGATAAAAAGATCACACATAAAATTAGCATACATCCTTTGGAATGTAGGTATTTTTTTTATACTGAAAAATTTATTTTGTGCATCTTTAACAATGACAGCACTTCGAGCTAATAACTAGATATAATGTTATTCTATTATACTGCGGTGGTCCCCAACCCGTGTGCTGTGAACATTGTCAAGTGTGCTGTGAGAAATGATCAAATTATAATTAATTGATCAAAAATGATTTATTTACAATGAATAATCTATCTTAGTTATTGATCATGGCTCCTTTCCCTATAAAGTTATACATTTTCATCATTTATGACTTCATTGTCGTGAGGCCACAGGGTTGGGTGATACCAGATCAAGATTCAAGACAAATTGTTTGTTAATTCCTGTTTTGCATAATTTCATTGCTTTTGTGTAATGCTGGTGGCTTCTTCACATTGACCCAGACAGCTCAGAAGGGAAGTTTAAACCTCCAAGATGCCCTACTTTTCGCACTAATGGCTTTACCCGGTGATGGAATTACAGTACACTTTCTCTCACCTACTACTCTACTGATCCCTGACCTCCTGTCCACTCTAATGTGACACACAGCAAAGCAAGCCAAGATGCGGTGTTTATTTATGAATGCTGTATATGCGCCTCCTTGACCCACGTTGGTATCTCACAGAACCAAAATTTTTTTAATTACAAATTTACCAATTTTAGTTCAACAAAATGATGAGACCAATAACCACTATCACTAACAAGAAAAATGCAAGATATTGCAAATATTGGGAAATACTGACATATTTGATAAACATAACTTTCATGTTATTTTTGCAAGATCCAGACATTTTAAACATTCACAAAATCACATCACCTACTTCGATTGATGACGCTATATATGTGTCAAATAATATGACAAGATTATATATTCTTTTTCTGGCAATTTTATTTCCATTTCAACTCTAAACTCATTATCCAATAACATTTCTCTTGTAATAATTGAAAATCTGCACTTCATTTTCAATTTCTGTGCTTCTCCCCATGATATCAGAAAATGATATGACGTTTAAAACAATAACCTGCCCTGATTAGTCACATGACAAGCTTGGCGTCAACCTTTTGCAATCCACCCCCAATCACGCTCCCAACCAACAGGCTGCAGCATCTGTGTCACACTTGCCCTCGATGTCTTCAGGAGCTTTGTGTTTCCATCTTAAAAATAAGCCCGCCCCCAAGCCAATCGACTAGCCCCCATGAGTAAACACACTCTCCCTCTTCCTGCCATTCAGGAATTACCGTTCAAAAGGATTACCAAAGCGCCTTGCACAAAGGTCAACTATTAACAACAACAGCATGTCCTGAAAACCAAACATTTTTTGTTTTTTTAGCCTGTCATTAAAGACTTGTGCTTTTTCATTATGGCAGAAACAGGTGAGTAAAGATATGGGCACGTGGGGCTGTGCATGTTCAAGTGAGGTGATTCTTGGATGTGATGAACTGGTGTGACAGGGCGCATTGTGCTAAGCCGCCGTTGCGTGGCTAACGAACCGCTGTGCCGCCGCGTTAGCGCTGCTCAACTGCTCAGGTTGTTGGGAGGAAGGCGGAGGGAAAGCAGGGATAGTGGTTGGCGGCGTGGGAGGGGTTGGTGGGGGTCTCGTGTGGTGCGAACAAGAACACTAAAAAGGAGGCTGGACCATCTTGAGAACACCCACGCCATCACACTCACCCCCCCATCCCCCAATCTCTCATTTTTTTCTTTTCCCCAGAATTGGAAAACGCTTGTGTGCCTGCCAGTTTGAGGCCTGATGGATGGCTGGCCAGCTTGTTCCCAACGAAAGTTAATCATCTGGTTTTAACCTAAATCACCCAACCAACACATACACACACCACCTTGCCTAGTCCCTCCTCAACACACCCCCCGCTGCCCACCTCACTCCCCATAACTGGCACCCACAGCTCATGTCCCATCTGCCACGTGCCCCCACTTTCAGGGCAAACTTCAGAGTAAAGAGTGGGCATTAAAAGTTTTGTTTAGAAAACATATGATCAGCCTCTTAGAAGGTTTTGCAATGTACAACTCAATATAATTAATGACAGAATAGCCCAGCCATCCACTTCGATTTTAATACTTAATTTTACAAAGAAAATGGACAGCTCCTTACTTTTGAATTTGTCAGTACTGTTTTGGGGAGTCTGTTTTTGATTTACCGTGCCAAATTCTTAAATTATGATTAGATGATGGTGTAAAACAAAACTGAACTAGACCCAGAAATCGACCCCATAAAACACTAAATGCAACCTTTTCCCATTAACATCAGTGACCTTTGGCCTCACATGTTCTTTGACTGAAACTTCTAAAAGAAACATTCCAAAATTTTGCAGAAGGTTTTCCTAGAAGAGCTGTAAAGTGTTGGATCACAACGCCCTCCCCAATTTCACTTTCACTATGTGTAATGGTGAGATGAGTCTTGAATCCTGCTTATGAAAATTTATGCGTGGATTGTGCCTGACATCGTCTCACAAACTCACAAAAAGGGGCGACGTTATATATTATTTTTCATCCTGAAATGAGTTTGGAAGACAGTTTCACCTTGATGACAACAAGAAGATTCGTATTTCAGGAAAGGAAACTACGCTGAGTCATTTTGCACAGACCACAACTGAAAAGCATGATTGTGTTTGACTTCTTCCTTATTGTCATTCTTCATCAGAAAACACTGATGCACCAAAGGAAGATTCAAAATGATGTATGAAGTTGGACCATTATATAAACACACCCATAAAGTGATGATCGTCTAAGTTTGCCAATAGTTAGATGTGAGCCAGAAAAGCAGAAGAACTAAAGTGTTGACATTTTGATGAGAAAAAAAGAGGACGAGGACAATTCAGACAACCGCAAAGATTAGTTTGCATGCCATCCTTCAAACTTCCCTTGAATACATGATAACTATGTTGTAAAAATATGTCACTTGAAATGTTAGTTCAGCTCAACCAGTCAAATGTTTTTTTTAAATTTGATTTTGGAACCAAACAGTCAGGTGACTTAAGTATTATTGCAAATAGCATGAATCACCAGAGTGGAAGAACTTGTGGGAAGTGAAGAGGGCGTGCATGGTTAACAAGTCAGCAAACAAGGTGCTATGAGATCACCTGGCAAAATCCCTGACGTCTTTGTGCCTGTGTGTGTCTCAGTGTCTGTGAGTGTTTTTTTTTCTCCTGTTGTGATACACAAAATCTCAAGGAAATTACGAGGAATGAAACATTGTCTCTCCCTGTTAAACAAATATAAATGCATGAGTCAGCATTGAATAACCTGATGAGGATGGCCCAACAACATATTATACGTCTCAGAAAAAGCACAACATTAATAAGACAGTTCTTAGGGAATTATAATACATTTTAGATTGGGTTTAAGGTTGTCTCGCGAAGCAAAAACACTGCTCTTACCTCGTTGTCTTTGTTGTACTCAAAAGATAAGTTGCGTGGAATGGAAGTCATGGCTTTCGGCAGATTGAAACTTGGGTTCGACACCTGATCCGGTACAATGTAAGTACAATTGAGAGCGAAGTCGACCTCCCGCCAAGCGCTCATATCTCCCTCTGTGCTATCCCTCTTCATTTTTTTTTTTTTTTGGACGCTGTGAAACACACTGCAGGTGACAGAAAAGCTTCTGTTCGCTTTGGTATTCGAGAAAAGCTTTGGTTTGCTTGGGGTCGAGTCCCTCAGTTTAAGGGATATGGATTAAAGCTCAGAATCTGGAAGAAAGAAAGATGGATGCAGAAGAAAAAACAGCATTAAAATGTGTTTCTCTCAGAACGCGCGACAGGATAGAAGAAACAAATAGAACATCCATACAACTCCCAATAAGTAACATTTTTAAAAAATGCTTAAAACTATTTTTTAAATATTTGAAAGCTACATAGTTGCCTGATCCAAATCAGATCCTTTTTTGAATTAAATCAATTTACAGATAGCTATTTGTACTGCTGTTCCGATTGAACAAGTATTTCCTCAATCTGTGAGGTCCAACATGCCATAAATTCTCTCCATCATTATATACGCCACACAATATATTCAAAACGTTTTTGAATGAGGATGATGAATAATTAAAAACTTACTTGTGCACATTCATTCAGCTGTTGGAGCATCATTTCTTTGGTTAGGCCATCCCCTCCATGGCTTCTTCCAACCTCAAATGTTCTCATCTGCTCTTTCTTAGATCCCGTGGCCACTCGCGTCCACTGTCACCTGAAACTCTTGAGCCGAGATTGCGCCAAGCGTTTTTAGCCTGACCGCCCGGCCAATGGCGAGCGGGCGCAAGTCATGTGATTGAACCATCTGACACAACTGTTGGTTTCGGGGAACCTTGTTGACGTTGTACACTTTGGTCAAGCGAGTGGCTGTTGTGATGTATGCTTATACACACACACAATGATGAGATGATAATGAATGAATAAAGGAAGAGCAGATGGCCGGCCTGTTGCCACTGGAAAAGACACCGAGAATTTTGCTTGGTTTGGCACTTAATGAGCAATCTGCTACCACTGTATCTCCTTGACCTAAATCTTATCGAAAAACATCTTTAACTCACTGGATATATATTTGTAAACACAAACATATATGTGTTAATATCTACTTTTTACCACAGTTCAGGTCAGGTCTTTCCACAAATGCCTAAAAAGTACACAGTACTCATGCTTTTTCCTGACATACAAGAGGTTGTGTACTGATTTGTTCTCCTTACTCATGCCCAGTTAGTAATGTAGAGCAGGTCACGTAAGTGAACAGGAAAGAGACTTAGAAAACTATCAGGTGAGCATCCTGGTTACGCACGCACACACTGTCTCCTCAGCTCTCAGTTAAAAATAGCAAGGGAAGTGTTACAAACAACAGAACATGTTGTTTTATATCTTTTAAAACACGGCTAGGGGTATAGGGCTAGGTTAACCCCTTTAACAGTAATACATATGTCATATTATCATAATAATGTGAATAAAGGTTACATTTGCAATTCTGATGCATGAACATTTTAAAATAGCACTGTTATGAAATTATGTCTAAAGATAAACAATCCCCCTAACCGCACCCCCACCCCCCACTCTCGTCTTAACTGAGATAGGAAATTGGCTGCCATATGGCGAGATTGCTTATTCTTGGAGCGGAGTGTGGCTTGGGGGATGAAAGCAGCAGAGCCATGCGTGTGCATGCGTGAGTGTCTATATGTGCACATGTGCGTGCACGTGTGGGTCTTTCACTGGCTCGAGCCCGACTGGGCTAATTTCTCTAATTTGCAGACAGTCTAGGCTCAGGCTCAGAAGCTTGGGGACAAGTGGCGAGTGTACTTGTGCAGATCTTTTTTTTGTTTCTGGCTGACCGTAATTGCATTTCAAGAGAGGAAACTTTTGTTGGATAACTCAACCCGGGGTTGGGCTCGATAATTGCTCCAGATGAGATGAACGGATAAGGCCATGAAAAGATCTGGGGTCAATTATATAGAAACTGTCTGAGACGAGCAAAGTAAGAAAAGGATGTGACCCGACACTAAAAGATGTCACTAATTGTGTGCTACATACAACTGCCTGCTTGCTTTTTTTTTTTTTTACAAAATATAGCACAGAGAAAGCTCCCACCTGCTCCACCGAAGTTTAAAGCTCAAAATCCAGTTACATACGCACACACATTGCTAAAAATGTAACTGCTCAAAGTGAAGCTCTTACAAGTCTACCATCACATGGATCACATTCGTATTTGCATTTATACCAAAAAGAAGACTACAAACAAATGAATTCCATACAAATTAAATATTCAACTTCTAGATTACTGTGCAAATATGTCTTTCTTGTTTGAATGTCCCTTTTCTCCGCAGTAATTATGACATGGTAAAGTAGAACATAAATGGAAAAAAAGTACTGAATTTTCAGATGCATGTGATAAAATGCAATCAAGTGAAATCAATCAATCATTTAATAGGAGTTTATTACATTTTAGTCACGTACAACTGATATACAAGATAGCTGCTACCAATGAAAATTTTTTGTTGTGGAACAATTGTAGATTTTTTTTCACCTTTATTTCATCCTATAAATGTAAAACAGTCACATGAAATAAAGGTTATAAATTATAATAATTGGGATGCCATCTTAATGCTTAGTTTTGTTCTGGTTTTGTGGATTTTTCACATGTTTCTTTCTGATATTTGACTAGATTTTCCTGAAACACAATTATATATACCAATATGAAGTGTTTATTCAGGCGTTTGTGTAATCAAGAGACAGGCAAACAAATTTTTACAAATGATGACCCATTATATAACCAAGCAAAAAATAAAAGCATCTAATTAATTTTCGCTTTATTCATCCTGTTCTAAAAATGTACATATCATCATTATGTACTATCATATTTATTTTTTTCTTAGAGAGTTTGAATGACAAAGAAAACAAATACCCAAAACCGAAACTAGAATGGGACAGCCGAGAACAGACCTCCAATGAGGCCAAACAATCATAATATAATTTACGTCACCAAATGATAATTGTACAGATTCACTGATACACACCTCCTAAACACAGCACTGTATACTTGAATTTTGAAAGGTGTAGATTTGGTCATTTTGGAACAACAACAAATCAATTGCATCAATTTTTTTATGTTTTGATTACTGTACAGTTACGAAACATTTGGACATGAATCAAGGCCACCTTTACTGATACTTCTTAATAAAATAATTACACACAGTACCCATTGTAGTCCTCAAATGTCATGTATTGTGTGAAAAGAATGTTGCCTGGTTGTTCGAGTCATGGAAAAAAAGAGTCAGGGACAGCTCTCAGTCATGTGACCTCTGTGCCATTTGCATGTCATGGTGACTCTTCACTATGAATCTATACGATCATCAAATTGAATTTTGGATTTGTTCATTCATTTAATTGTTCTGACTTATAGTATTGATTCATTATTTTCCTTAAACGTAAACATCCTTCATATATTACATTGAAATATGATGTCAAATCATCTATGGTGAGAATTGATCTATAATCTGGAGAGAAGACATCTTTAATCTTTTCTGCTCATTTTTTAATTCCCCCCCCATCCAGAATGAAAGCAAAAATAATCTACTGAACGAAGAAACGCAAGCAGTCATCCAGTTTGTTTACAACTTTGAAACTCCTCGTCAGGACTTGTCGTCCTCTGAGTTTCTGTCCAGCCCATTTTTGTTTTTCTTTCACTGTTGTGACGTTCTTGGTTTTATACTTTTATCGTGGTCCATGTCTTGATAAACAGTAAAAGCTGAGTCGGAGCTCTTTACCAAAAAAACAAAAAAACAACAACAAAAAAAGAGCATTAGCGTTGATGCATTGTTAGATGCAATGTTGTGCACCAGACAGAGTCACTTTTCAAATGGCATGTTGTTTATTGACTCAGGCCAGACTAGTTTTCTATCAGATCCCTTTAACCGTGGGGATTATCCTCACTGAGCGTAAACCTTAAATATGTAAGATGGCATGATAACATTAGTTGTTTTCCTAGAAGCATCTGTGTTTTATGAGTCTTTTGAGCTTAACGGGTCAACCATAAATCAAGTCAAGATATATTGTCGGCACGTTGAAGCTGCAGTTTATCGTACAATAAGGCTGTTGTCAACAGGCAGATTTGCTTTTACTTCAGGCACATTACATCGGCAGCATCCACTTCAAATTATTCAGTCTGCTATGTCTTTAAATCGGCTGCATCCAGTATTTCTCATGGCGAGCATTTCTGTTTGTCCAAGTCTGTCCAACACGATTCCCCCCATTTTCACACCCCATCTCGATTGCATGCCATCACAAGATGAGGAAGGACGATGGTGGGCAAACAAAGAAGACCCAATATCCTTGCGACATAATCATAGTCATCGTTCTCTTTGTCTATCTCAGACGGTTATAATAACATTTCAAAACCTTCCATTTGTGTCTAAGCACTAAGTTGTGTTGATTGGTTTGGGAGGTTAGTACCTTAAAGCTCCTTTTTATAAGCAGGTAAAATCTATATTGTATTGTCTGAAAACCTTCAGCTTCTTTTCTCTTTTGAGCTCCTTTTATTTTATTTATTTTTTATTTGGAAGTGTGTTTCTAGTCACTATCTTGCTGCACGATGAACGATCTTGGAATCGGTTTGGTTGATATGCCTTTTCTCCTCTCAACTGGCACACAGAACGTCTCCATAGATCTGATTTCATGCTGCTGCTCTTGAGTTGCTCTTTGAAGATTAGTGAGCCCGTCCCAGAAGAAGTGAAAACCCGCGTCATTACCTTGTACCATTTTCACGAGTTTTCCAAATGAGCGTGTATGTTGGTAGTCATGAGCAAATGCTGTAAGCTCTTTCTCCGAGCTTCTTCCAGTCATTAACATTTTGATAAAGGTTACATTTTTTCTTATCCTTCTTTTTCTCTCCCTCTCCATCTAATATCTATAATTTTGTAAGCCTTGTCTCTGTACTTTTTGGGTCAGTATCCCAACCGTGCATTCCTATACTCGTTGCTAATTTTTAGTTGGCATTTGCTCTCGTTTGGATCTGTGCTTTTGTTTCTGAGGTTTTCGCTGTGTCACTGACTTTGTTAGAATTATTCTTTGCAGCTCTCAAAATGTCAACCCAATTGTTTCCAGTTGAAAGTAACGCCAGAGGCAACAGTGTTTCATAATTTTCAAGGGTGAGGTGTTGTTTTGTGTCTTTAATAATCGTATAATGTTTTTTTTTTTTTTTTGCATTTTGACAAAAACAAGTAGCAATCAATCTCTATTGAATGCATCAGACAAAATGTCAATAAAACTGTCCGGTGCCACATTTGTCCTTTGTGCTCCCATGTGTTGGCGAGCGGAGGTTTCTGCAACAAGAACGAGTGAGTAGATGTCAAGAAATATTAAAATGATCCCTAATATTTTAGTCTTAAGGCAGTAAACAGTAGATGTCGATAGACTTTGCTATGAGGCTGAGACAAGAGATCAGGTGGCAAGAATACTAACTGTCACGTCCCATCGGAACGAGAGGTAGGACCCAAATGCAGGAACTCGGAAGACGCAAGGTAGTTCAAGAAGAGACACGTTTATTGTATGCAGAGGTCGGGGATCGAGCAGGCAGTCCGGTGCAGCAGCGGTAGTTGGGACGTCGAGCAACGAGAACAGATGAGCGGACAGGCAGGAGTCGGTACACGGGGAAACAATCAACGCAGGCAGAAGTGTCAAGGAGTCAGGCTTACAGGGTTGGTCGGAGAACGGACGAAGGTCGGTACACACAGGTTCAGTCAGGAATACGAGAGTGCTGGAACGGGACATAAAGCTCAACGAACTGGCGGACGACCAATCGTCACCGGGTCCTATATATACGGGGGATGATCAGGCCGCATGAGGCACAGGTGTGTGCCTCCCAATCAGCGCAGCCGCACAGCTCGTGCTGAAGCGGCAGGATCATGACACTAACAAGTGGCTTTCATATACTGTAGGTAATGAAAACCAAGTATAACAAACAAATCACGATGTGTAGTTCACACAGGATGACAAACGATAACTGTCTCTTTAATTGTTGGACTGTGAGGTGTATATGGAGCACAAAGCGACTCAACTTAATCGATGTATACACAGATTTACAGTATGTCATTGAAAAGAGGAAGATAAAGTCATCTATCACCATTTGTATCTAGATTTGCACCAAATGTAATCCCACTAACTAATGAACAATAAGGGGTAATCAAAGCAATACCCATTGCCCTTATATTTTTGTTCTTGGCAAAGGTATTAAAAATATGACAGCCTCATGAAATATTATTAAGGGGGTGACAGAGGATTTAAGGATTTGGAGGATGGGGTATGGGGGTGGCAGAGAAGAACAGCGGATAAGAAAAGAGTGATGTAAGGGTGTAGCAAAGTCTGCACGCTTCTGGCTTGTGGTCAACAGGTGGGACGACCACCCCCACCCCTTTCCCCAATCTCTCAGACCACCAGATAGAGAAAGACTTTAGCCAGGATCTGTCTGGCAGACAGCGAAGGGGATTTCAGCACCAAATCCAGTGGATCAATAAAAATGTCTGCTAATTAGGCTGTTCTCCAAAAAAAAAGTAGGGGTGACCGGACGACCGTCATCCAGAAATACTGGAGGGGAAGGCACGATAAACACGTCGGGCCAATGCTGATTCACAAGTGTGGACAGAAAAAGCAAATCCCCAGACAGGCGTGCCTTTTCTGGAGATCAGGTGAAGCTCAACCTGACTTACTCTTCAGGTCAATCCAATGAAGTTCTGCCTTGGATCACTCTCTTCCCCAGTCAGAGCAACCTTGCATGCCGAAGTGATCAGTTTCTCTGACCCCAATCCTTCCTGCTTTTCCTCCCACCTTTTCTTCACCGCAGGCTTTGCCCCCGCCTTCCTTGAAGCATCCCCACTTTGACCTAAATCTCTTCATTTAATCTTCTCCTTCTCGTCTTTTGGATAGCAATCAACCCCCTAATTGTCTTAATCTCACTCGTCTTTTATTGTCCCCGGGGCATCATGGGCACCCCAGAACAAAAACAGTAACCTCAGATCAATATCTGGCAAAAGACCACAACTAGCAGGACTGCCTCTATCGATTATTTATAATAAAAGAAAGGCCGGTGTGACTGTCCATAATATGTACTAATATCCAGTCGACAAAATTCTCAGAAAAAAAAAATGCCAGCGCAAGTAACATGTTTTGAAGAAATAACATCTTAAGCATCTGCGGATTAAATACAACCAGAAAGCAATTGTAAACACATTTCAAATCTCCCTGTGAAATCCTCTTTTTATGCTTGTGAAATAAAACAAATCTTTAGGTTGTCAATGTGTCAAATGAGAGGCTTATGCGGAACTCTCATTTGTACGACTATACAGACTGTGAGCCAAAGATATTAGCTCGGGAGCAGCCGTAAAACCTGGATCAAGCTAAGGTTAGGGCCAGATTTGGGTCTGGTTTTGAAATGACAACCATGACTATAATCAAAAAAAATATGCACAACAATAACGGATTATCTGGTTCAGAAGAGGCTCCATCTGTTGAGAGGTGGCATAGTGTGTGTGTGTGCGCATCCGTGCACGTGTGTCTGTTTACCAATCATGCAGCCTATATTACATATATATAGTACAGTATTTTTTTCATTGCACATTTAGGTTATAAAATATAATGTTATTTTCTTATACAGCGCTAAGCAAATTTATTCGACTTTCTACACCACCTATTTGAAACCATACAGCATTATGAAGTATTTAAATGCACATATTTGAATTTCATTGCAATCTGTTTTTCCAATATGAACAGGATCGAGGAACTTCAAGCGAATTTCATTTCAAATATACAGCACTTCAACAAATATAATCAACACTCTATAATAAATACCAAAAGAATAAACAAATAAAATCCCCAAATCAAGAGTTACATTAGGTGCCCTCTAAAAAGATGCTGAGCAGTATTATGTTCCTTGTCATCTCATGTTTCTAATCATTTGACTTTAAGCGAATTTAATTTAGCTTTCCACGCAAGTCAAAATGTTTTCAATCTCACAAGCATCAACAGTTCAGCCACTGTAACCCCCCCCCCCATCTCCTCCATCCCTCTCTCTCAGTGGGCAAGTCTGGGATGACACGGTCTGACTGCGCCCTTGCTGTAATCTGACATGGCTAATCTAATCTCTCAGTCTCCACAGACGGGTAAACTACCTGGTAGTCTCCAGCCAATTAGGGGCCCATATGCACAGCGGGCTATACAGGCCAGGTCAAAGCGAGGCAGGGCACTGTGCGGGCCCAGCAAACCAGTCATCCCCACTGGAAAGCTAAGCAATGGCTCAGGCTGTCTAAGGCCCCAAAGATCTTCTTCCATAACACCCCATCTGCCTGTGGGTTGCCCTGATCCACTTTCTTCCCAAAGCGCTCCTCAGATTAGAGAATCTCTTCAAGATTGTCTGCAAATTAAAGCACCTTTTGCTATATTGTTTCGTAATCACCACCAAAGTGGCATTCATGATTGGCTTCAATGAGGTCATTTGCAACTAACTGTCATTTTCTTACCTTCGGGATTTTTTTGCTTGCATAATTACAAATGACAAATTTATTCATACCCAAGAAAAAGGCTAAAATATGAAACAGAGCACGTTTTGTATAATTTAAGGTGTACGGTGCATCTTGGCCAAAGTCACTTGGGACAAAATCCAGCACCGCATTATGAAAACAAGTGTTATAGAAAATGTACAAATGGGATCTGAGCAGAGCAAAGAAAATTTATTTACATAGCTAATTTCCTTCACAAGGTAGTACTGAGGCCTTTGTACATCGTATTTTATCATCAAGCCAGTATCGCTTAATCACCTTAGACAAATTAGTTTGAAATTAGCCCTCTTATTAACTCCTTGTCTAATGTTTTTCTCTTCCTTCCCACCCCCTTTTCTCCCCAGTAGTTTTCACAGTTTTGTGGATTAGACAGATTACACGTCTGGATCTCAGTTTTTGTTGTGTTGCCCTTCTCTCGCAGTCTTTCATCTCGAGAGGGAATAATCCTTGATACGCATTGATGCAACACACGTGGCCTGCTGAACACGGAATGCAAACTCAAATAGAAAATGAAGCTATCATTGCTGAGAGCAAACAAAAGAGCCAAAGAATCATATACAAGTTGTTTTGGGCTCTGATTCGCAACATACACTGAATTTTTCATAACTACAAAGGATCAGAAATCTCTTTGCAGTATTGTGAGCCTCACATTCAGGATGGCAGGCACTGATCTCCCCAAACTGAATGAGATCCAGTGGGCCAGGGTTCTTGTAGTTGACCTAACCCTTACCCTAACTCCTGGTGTCACCCTTTTTGTTGTTCTCTCTCCGCTGAAGCATTTTCATTCTTTTCAATTCTTCACTTACCATTCAGATAAGAGGTTCTTCCCCTGTGCCGTATGCAGCCTGAGCAACTTCCAACGAAATGAAAGTGATGTGGCTATTGGCTTTTCTTTTCTCCTTATTGTTACATCAGGTGCTGTAAGGGTGACTGTATTTTCACGATTTATTCTGCACAGTAAATTGCACTTTTCTAAGATGATTAACCATTTTCCACAAGTATGCTTTCTCCATTCAAGTTTTTGTTGAATTGCCGTAACTCTGCCTTAACTTTGACTTGAAGATAAATTTACGTGACATCGTATTTGTAATCCATAGGGTTTAATATAAAGTTGGTCCACCTTTAGCAGCTTAAATATTTCTGGGAAAAGCAGGTCACGGCAGGTGAGTGAATACCTTTGGCAATGTAATAAATGTTGCTGTTTTCCAACATTGCTATTCTGCTATTCTGAGATAAATTTATTTTGACTCTGTAGTTTAATTCAATACCTGCTGTTAGTCAAGCACAAAGGAAGATCTGTAGCCCTTTTATGCCATAACCATATTATGTCAGTGGACTTTTTTAGATGCCACTGCCGTGGTTTCTTTGTATTCTGATTTTTATTGAAAATTATAGTCATTCACTCAGAACATTTTTAAAGGGAACAACAAAAAGGAAAGTGAAAAGGGAACCAATAATAATACTAGAGGAAAAGTTGACAAAAGATAAAACACGAGCTATAAACAAGATAAGGAAGGTAAATCTTGTCTACCTTGTTCAATGACACATTACAAATGTGTTGTATGGGTTAACAGTGCTACACCCAGTGAGGGAAGGCCCAAACAAGATAGGACAAGATTGGAAGCATACTGGGCAGGGATTGCAGACCTGGCTTGTCTAACTGACGTGTGGTGGAAGTGGCTATACAAATTATACACATCTATCAGACCAGAGTGTACTGTAAGTAAGGGGAAACCCATGCAATTTGCAGAGCTATAAGTTCTTTGACGCAATCAGTGAGTGACATCACGTGCGAAGTGAAGTGACACCATTTTAGCTGTCCGCCACAAGTGTTGTGTAATTGCTGTGGCTGTGTCACGGGGCTGAGGACCACAACCCGTTCAATGGAAAGGCGGGGTCAGGCCCATGACCCCACCCGAGAACTGTCTGGTGAATGGGACAGCCCACCCCACCCCCACCAAAAAAAGAATTTAATATACCGGTCCTCATTTTATCAAATGAAAATCATATGCAGGGATTGCATTGCTTGTACTTATCTTTTTCTAGGCCAAATGTCAAGCTTCCTATTCCTATTAATCATTTGTTTGATTAATGACTATTCATTACGCTTCTATTGAGGAAATGATTGGAAAATAGTGGAGTTGGTTTGGCAAGTGTGAGCTCTCATTTCGTCAGTCAAAATGATTTAGTTTTTTTTTTTTTTTTAATGGTAATGCCATGACATGCCTAAAAGAGAGTACACAGCAACTGAAACACTAACCCCATCACTGAACGGCTCAGAGGTACAACTTTGAATGACAATTATACTGTACACAGTGATGAGTTTGCATGTTGTCCCTGTGCCTGTGTGGGTTTTCTCCGGGCACTCCGGTTTCCTCCCACATCCCCAAAACATGCATTAACTGGAGACTCTAAATTTCCCATAGGAGTGATTATGAGTGCAAGTGTTGTCTGTCTCCATGTGCCCTGCGATTGGTTGGCAACCAGTTCAGGGTATACCCTGCCTGCTGTCCGATGACAGCTGGAATAGGCTCCACCACTCCCACGACCCTTGTAAGGATAAGTGGCTCAGAAAATGGATGAACGGGATTTCTGATGGAAGTGCACATTTTTAAGTCTATATTCTCATGTTGTGTATATTACCCAAAACAATTGTGTAAATTGAAATATTCCAACTCTTCTGTGTGAAAGTCGTCATGGTTCTATTTTATCAATCGCAGGTTAACTCGATCATATTTAACATTTACAAAAGTTGATAGTGTTCTTCTTCCTGTAAACCCACCTTTGTTAAAGTGAGATGAGTACCATATAAGAAAAATGACTCTCATTCGTTGCTATTGGCTGATAGCAAAAATGGTGCATGCAGTATGTGGCAATGTCATCAGTTTTTTTTGCCGTGACACGTTCAAAACTTCAGTTTTGTTAAATACAGTTAGAACACTTCCAATGTAATCTATGTACTGTTGATTATTATTATTATTATTTGAGTGGATACTGGCGAATCACGCGGATTTTCAATGAAACCCGCAGAACACATTTCTCCTCAACACCACCTCCCCCTGGTGGCCAAATAGGTCCATGACGAAAAAAGGCTTCTGCAGCAATAAAAGTCGCAACAAGCCAGTTCGTCATGGAACAATATTGAATGTCTAATTCTACCGGTTTACCTCAAACGTTCTAGCCTGATTAAAATTAATTATCACCCTTTTAAACTGGTGTAATTCAAACAGATTCACACTGTTAGTCGCATTTGCTAACCTCATCACCAATTTAACAAGAGCATTTTTTTTAGATTAAAAAAAAAATTATATAAAACCCGCGATCTTTTCTGTAGCACAGGTGAAATATTAGCAAGAGTGTCTAAGGAAGCGCGAAGAGGGAAAAAAAAAAAAAACCTCGACATTAAAAGCTCCAAACCAAGTGTCAAACTCACAACCTTTGACCGTGTAGCAGACTAAATGATGTGGCAACCAAAAATATTCCACTGTGCTGGTCAGGTGGTGTAATAATGACATGTCTAATATCCAACAAACAAAAACATATGAAAAATTCAATTGATCCAGTGTGCCATTTCTTTTACATTCTAATGCTTGTTAATTTACCAGTTAGTAATACAGCCTAAATGATGGACTACGGCACACACACTAATGTGACCTACCGTTTTTTTCTTTTTTAAATCATACAGGCATAATATACTACTGTCACCCTAGTGAATCAAAAGCAAAAGTTTATGGAGAGGTGAATACAGCACACAGTGCATAGATCATGAAGAACTCCAGACTGTAGGTGCGCGCCACTCCCCAACTTTCATTTCTGCTAATTACATGGGAAACAAACCTCACCCTGATTGTATCTTTGCAATTTGGTTTTGCATTTACTCATGACTGACATGGTCTGAGATCCAGGGAAAATAAAATATATATATATTTATATATGATTTAGATTTCCCTGTATGACGATCACAATTGTAAGGGACGTACGAAAATAGGGTAAGTTAAAAAAAAAATTGAAGCTGATCATATAACATTGGATATTTACATTACAATGACGAAGAATGTCATTTCAGGTGTGACGCCAGAACCATGATTATCGTGTTTGTGGTGCATGGTAAGCAGCCAGTTATGCTTACATATATCAACTCACTGGTTGCTTCATTTGATACATCAGGAGAATATAATGGAGTCTAATTCCTAGGATCCTGGTATCATACTGGATGGGAAATATCACTTCAGTTAGTAAAAAAAAAAACAAAAAAAAAACATACAGACATGAAGCAGATACCCACAGAAACTGTTGCTGAGGAGATAATGATTGCTGTATAATAAAATCTCATCGGCTTTTCTTTCTAATATGGTGTCTTGTGTTTGTAGCTGGGACATTAGCCAACAAGCAAACATGCTTTGATGACTTCCAGTGCACAGCAGTTTCTTATCTAGGGAGAGTACTCGACAGCCAGCTGCATTTCCATCAATAGGGCCTCTAATAGGGGCATGCTTGTAAGTACAGGATCATCAAGTTTTGTGATTATGCATTCATTACGAACTTTAGTTATGGAGCCTTGGCAGAAGCGCGGCGCCAAAATGGAATGCATATTTTCAGGATGATTATGGAACAATTATCCTACACACGGGATTTTGAAATTACTGGGGTGTAGCCAGTCTCATCATTTTTATAGCTTAAATCTGTCATCAGGACATTTTATCAGATTTGATTTTTTTCCTTACTTGATTATTCACCAAGGCACATTTGAACTCAGCCAATGAAAAACAGGATTACTGATCCATTGAAAAGCACATCTGCATTAATAGCAATTTAACAATTTTTCATATAATCACTTCTGTATAATTGCTTGTGTCTAATTAATCTAACAGTGGTTAGTTGCACAGCTACAATTAATTAGACTATTAAACAGCTCATTAAATTCTACTCATTCACAATGGCTGATATCCATAAGGCATTGCACCAGCCTAAAGGATGTTTTTCTTGCAGATTTTAAGATTTCTTTTTTTCCCCCCCTAATCACTTTGCATCATCGTCACTCTTGGTCACACTATGCCCACAAACTACAAATGGTCAACAGTCTTCTTCTTCTTTTCCTTTCGGCTTGTCCCGTTAGGGGTCTCCACAGCGTGTCATCTTTTTCCATCTTAGCCTATCTCCTGCATCTTCCTCTCTAACCCCAACTACCTTCATGTCTTCCCTCACCACATGCATAAACCTTCTCTTTGGTCTTCCTCTCGCTCTTTTGCCTGGCAGCTCCATCCTCAGCACCCTTCCACCAATATACTCACTCTCTCGCCTCTGAACATGTCCAAACCATCGAAGTCTGCTCTCTCGAATCTTGTCTCCAAAACATCCAACTTTGGCTGTCCCTCTAATGATCTTATTTCTAATCCTATCCAACCTGCTCATTCCAAGCGAGAACCTAAACATCTTCATTTCTGCTACCTCCAGTTCTGCTTCCTGTTGTTTCTTCAGTGCCACCGTCTCTAATCCGTACATCATGGCCGGCCTCACCACTGTTTTGTAAACTTCACCCATCGTCCTAGCAGAGACTCTTCTGTCACATAACACACCAGACACCTTCCGCCAGCTGTTCCAACCTGTTTCAACGCATTTCTTCACTTCCTGACCATACTCACCATTGCTCTGGATTGTTGACCCTAAATATTTGAAGTCCTCCACCCTCGCTATCTCATCCCCCTGTAGCCTCACTCTTCCCCCTCCACTTTTCTCATTCACGCACATATATTCTGTTTTACTTCGGCTAATCTTCATTCCTCTCCTTTCCAGCGCATGTCTCCATCTTTCTAATTGTTCCTCTGCATGCTCCCTGCTTTCACTGCATATCACAATATCATCTGCGAACATCATGGTCCAAGGGGATTCCAGTCTAACCTCATCTGTCAGCCTATCCATTACCACTGCAAACAGGAAGGGGCTCAGAGCTGATCCCTGATGCAGTCCCACCTCCACCTTAAATACTTCTGTCACACCTAAGGCACACCTCACCATTGTTCTGCTGCCATCATACATGTCCTGTACTATTTTAACATACTTCTCTGCCACACCAGACTGACGCATGCAGTACCACAGTTCCTCTCTTGGTACTCTGTCATAGGCTTTCTCTAGATCCACAAAGACACAATGTAGCTCCTTCTCACGTTCTCTGTACTTTTCCACTAGCACCCTCAAGGCAAATAATGCATCTGTGGTACTCTTTCTCGGCATGAAACCATACTGTTGCTCGCAGATACTTACTTCTGTCCTGAGTCTAGCCTCCACTACTCTTTCCCATAACTTCATTGTGTGGCTCATCAACTTTATTCCTCTATAGTTTCCACAGCTCTGAACATCGCCTTTGTGCTTAAAAATTGGAACTAGAACAGTTTTCCTCCATTCTTCAGGGATCTTTTCGCCTGCTAGTATTCTGTTGAATAAGTTTGTCAAAAACTCCACAGCCATCTCTCCAAATTGCTTCCATACCTCCACCGGTATGTCATCAGGACCAACTGCCTTTCCATTTTTCATCCTTTGTAGTGCCTTTCTGACTTCCCCCTTACTAATCATTGCCACTTCCTGGTCCTTCACACTTGCCTCTTCAACTCTTCCTTCTCTCTCATTTTCTTCATTCATCAACTTCTCAAAGTATTCTTTCCATCTATTTAGTACACTACTGGCACCAGTCAACACATTTCCATCTCTATCCTTAATCACCCTTACCTGCTGCACATCCTTCCCATGTCTATCCCTCTGTCTGGCCAACCTGTAGAGATCCTTTTCTCCTTCTTTCATGTACAACCTGGTGTACATGTCTTCATACGCCTCTTGTTTAGCCTTTGCCACCTCTACCTTTGCCCTACGTCGCGTCTCGATGTACTCCTTTCACCTCTCCTCAGTCTTCTCAGTGTCCCACTTCTTCTTCGCTAATCCCTTTCCTTGTAAGACTCCCTCTATTTTGGGGTTCCACCACCAAGTGTCCTTAACCCCTTTCCTACCAGAAGACACACCAAGTACTCTCCTGCCTGTCTCTCTGATTACCTTGGCTGTCGTAGTCCAGTCTTCTGGGAGCTTCTGCTGTCCATCGAGAGCCTGTCTCACCTCTTTCCGAAGGCCGCACAGCATTCTTCCTTTCTCAGCTTCCACCACATGGTTCTCTGCTCTAGCTTTGTCTTCTTAATCTTCCTACCCACCACCAGAGTCATCCTACACACCACAATCCTATGATGTCCAGCTATACTCTCCCCTACCACTACTTTACAGTCAGTAATCTCCTTCAGATTACATCGTCTGCACAAAATATAATCCACCTGCGTGCTTCTACCTTCCGCTCTTGTAGGTCACTATATGTTCCTCCCTCTTCTGGAAATAAGTGTTCACTACAGCCATCTCCATCCTTTTTGTAAAGTCCACCACCATCTGTCCCTCAAAGTTCCTTTCCTGGATGCCGTACTTACCCATGACTTCTTCATCGCCCCTGTTTCCTTTACCAATATGTCCATTACAATCTGCACCAATCACAACTCTCTCGCTGTCTGGGATGCTCAGAACTACTTCATCTAGTTCCTTCCAGAATTTCTCTTTCAACTTTAGGTCACATCCTACCTGTGGGGCATAGCCGCTAACCACATTATACATAACACCCTCAATTTCAAATTTTAGTCACAACACTCGATCTGATACTCTTTTCACCTCCAAGACATTCTTAGCTAGCTCTTCCTTTAAAATAACCCCTACTCCATTTCCCTTCCCATCTACTCCGTGGTAGAATAATTTAAACCCTGCTCCTAAACTTCTAGCCTTACTACCTTTCCACCTGCTCTCTTGGATGCACAGTGTATCAACCTTTCTCCTCATCATCATGTCAACCAACTCCTGATCTTTTCCAGTCATAGTCCCAAAATTCAAAGTCCCTACACTCAGTTGTAGGCTCTGTGCGTTTATCTTTTTCTTCTGACGATGAATCCGGTTTCCTCCTCTTCTTTGTCTTCGGCCCACAGTAGCTGAATTTCCACCGACGCCCTGCAGGTTAGCAGTGCCGGGGGCGGGCGTTGTTAACCCGAGCCACGACCGATCCGGTATGGGATTCTTTAGATGAACGCTCATATTTGTTTGGCACAGTTTTACGCTGGATGCCCTTCCTGATGCAACCCTTTGCATTTATCCGGGCTTAGAACCGGCCTACAGTATCTTGTGCAAAATGATGTTGATGACAATGGTGATAACACAAGACCAATAACTATTCTCGATCAATGGGAATCAAAAGTAAACTGATGGCGCCCTGGCTGAAAGGATTATTCATTCATTCATCAAGGCAAAACATCCAACAAGCTGCAACCACATCTGGCTTTCAAGAGATAGGAATGTACAATTTTGAATGCTTAAATTTAGGTGACCTCCATGACATGGGGATGAGTAATTTGTCGCAGGGTTGTCACCTGTTTATGGGCAAATTCTGCTATGACCAGCAGCAGAAGAATTGTTGGCTTCTGTACCTAAAAATATTACCCCCTCCTACGGCGAGCCTTTGATGAGCATTTATTTAAGATCCTACTAGTATATTGAATTGCCCACGTACTGCTACATTCTTTGTCCTTACAAGCAAGACCTTTTAGTGGACTCGTAGAATTGCTATCTTACTATCATTATTGTTTTTGTTTTTTTTTTGTGCCTACCACGGAATGACTTTTCTGTGCATTAGTCAAATGACTAGGGCACATTAGTCAAATGAAAACAGTGCACTAGTAGAACAACGTTACAGATGAGTGATAAAAGTGTGCTAGTTGGTAAAGGTGTGCTATTAGTATGACAAAATAACGGAGTGTTTCACTGAAATTACTAGGGGTGTTTAGATGTCAACTAATGAACAGTTCTGCCTCACTATTAGCATATAGCCTCTCTAGTAGTGCAGCCTAGTTGTTATTCTAGTTTGCTGAATTGTCTTACTAGTGTGGACAACCAAAATACTCCAAACCCAATTTCAATGAAACTGGGTTTGGGTTTTGTGGGGTGATAATCACTGCAGTTAAATAACCATCACATCTATTGAGGATTTAAATATTCAATGTCTTTAATCGTGTTTCCCATGAATGGGTAGAAATCCAGTGAAAAAACATGTATCTATAAAAGATGAATATATACCATTTAAAAAATATTTTCTTGGATTTGCAATACAGGGCTAGGATAAACAGATAAGATTTAGTTGTACAAAAACATGGTGTAGAAGTACTTCTCATATTTATTTGTATCACCTGTTTGGCCTGCTGTATAGAAAATACAGTATTAGTATTAGAGTTTTATATGCTGAATAGTAAATTGACCTGTTGAAGGTAAATTATGTGTGTTTCTTTCGGCTTGTCCCTTTCGGGGTCGCCACAGCGTGTCATCTCAGATGAACGCATATATATGTTTGGCACAATTTTTACGCTGACGTAACCCTTCTCAGGGAGTGGAGGAGGCCCCAGTGGGATACAACCCACAACCCCTGGTTTACCAAACCAGTGCTCTCACCACTGAGCTACGGGGCCTCTGAAGGTAAATTATAATAACTCTTAGAAATATAAGTGCTTTTTTAATGTATAAAGATAATGGAACATACTGCGTGCACGGATAAGTGAACAATGTTTGATGGTTGCATTGATTGTATAGTACTGTACAGTATTTTTGATGTGTGTTGTAGTTGTTTAAACGTCCACTGAGTGGCATTGTGGGACTGTGCGTCGGGAGTTACTTTGGACTACAACGGAAATAAAAAGCAGAATGGTACTCGCATCCATGTTTTCAGATGACTTGTGGTCTTGAATAACTGAGGGAGTCAAGAGGGAAAGATCTGTGAAGTATAGTGCAGAAAAAGCCAAGACGGAGGACAGTGATAAATAGCAGGTACGATAAATGTCGTGACACTGAGAGGTAACAGAGACGATGAGATACGGCTGGAAAGTCCTCTCATGGACTTTCGGGAGGCAGCCAGACAAATGGGTGTTTAGTCTGTCAAAAAAGCAAGATAGAAACACAACAAGCCAACTACAGAGAGAGAAGTTGTCAGTGCGGTCACTAAGAGTTTAATCTTGGCTCAGTGGGAAGTTCAGATTTTGTCAGACTGAACCCACGCCGCCTCACATAAGTACATCTCAGTGGAGAGAGGCGGTGGGAAGCAGTGAAAGCTTCAGGAGGCGGGATTTGCAGACAATGACTTTTTGCCACGCGGGCAAAGTGGCTGAGTGAAGCCAGGGAAAGACAAAGCCAGGCATAAGCTGGACCCAGGCCTGACAGAGCCAGGTGGTTTAAGATCAAGCTGTTAAAAAGCTGGGACGTGCTTCTTCCCCGAGGGATCGGTTTGCCTTTTGCTCCTTCGTTTCCTTCCTCAGTCCCTTGTAACGAGTACTTTGTTCCCTTCCCTCTTTTCCCAGAGCACATTCACACAAGCATGCGTAACCTTCATCTCTCTGTGGAGAAACACAAGCTTTTACCTAGAAAGGCATTCACGATTTCTCACCTTCCATTTGCTTCTTCTATCTCCGCGGTTTGTTTACTCACTCCCACCGTAATGGAGGGATTAATTTCCAAAAGCCGATTTGAGCCGTGACACGCTTCGGCAAAGAAAGGACAGGAGCAACTATACTGAGGGAAGTTTCCCCTTCAAACTGGTTTAGAGGTGGGCAGCTCTTCCCTTTTGATTGGGCTTTGTTAAATCGTTGCATGGCGCTGAGGGACCAATGGAGGAACGAGGGACGAAAGAGGAAGTGGCCTCTCAAAACTCAACTGGGAATCGCTGGTGCATCTCCACTTTCCCATGGGCCTCTTTAAATATTAAACTAACATGATTTTCATCCATCCATCCATGCATTTTCTGTACCGCTTTACCCCAATTAGTGTTGCAGGCGGGCTGGAGCCTATATCAGCTATGGACGAGAGGCGGGAAACACCCTAAACTGGTCTGATTTAGTTAAGGAACCTCCAATTGCATGTGTTGTTCTCAGTGATCAAGTTTTGTGTTTTTTTTTTTAAATTCTATACCTAATATTCTTCTTTTGGAGCCAGTTCAGTCTCTTTGAATGAGTAAAGAATTTATGCAAGTCTTTGTTTTTAACATGAATGTCGGGGATACTCCGAGACAGTCACAGAGATCAGAACCAAACCAGTAACTGTCAGGTAGGTAGGAGACAGCTGTACTGCCTGAACCACGCCCCGTGTGCAGACTTGTTGAAAAATAAACAAATGCATTACATTTTCAGAAGTGATTTGCAGAAGTTTTTTTTTTAACTTCATCATTCAAATCCCAGTTTAGATTAAGACCTGAACTAGAGGCACGACATATCAAATTGACAAAAAATCTTAAACATTACAGTGACACATAATTTACCATACTCCATCATGTTAAATTTGTTTATATAAAATATCAGCACAGTTTCCCATAACATCTTTTGTTGTACCAGAAGGGAACAAGAGGAACAGTTTTTGAGAGTCATTATTTGCTTAATTTGTCATTTTTTTTTTGTCAGTTAGGGGTCAAAACGACTAATTTCACATTTTATAGTTTTGCCTTTTTCAGCATTGACACAGCACAACTTTTGAAAAAGTATATTTTGAATCTTTAGTGGATTTAGGTTTCCAAATTTATGGTCCGGGGGAGAGATCCGGCACACGACGGACACCTTTTGTGGCCCATTAAAGGGAATTGTGTCACATTTTAAAATTTAAAATTACTTTCACTTTTTGCTGAAATTTCCAAAAGTGTAATTTTTCCAGTTTTTTTTTTTCCAGATTTTTCTTTTTGGGATCGTGGATTGGATTGTATCCCTGCCTTCAACACTGTGCTCTGCCTTTCTGTCCGCCACATCATAACTGCTTGAAATTAAATGTTCTTAATCTGAGGCGTTTTACAAAATAGCCCCACACAAGACTCCATTAGTACCTAAAGGACTAAGTGACTGAATTACTGAGCAGAGTGGCATGACACTGCGCTTACGCATCGCACAGTTACCCAAGCAGAACAAAAATAGCTCTGACCAACCATTTATCATTTCAATAGTTTACTTTCCTCTCTGTTCCTGTGTACAGTGGTATATTGTACATTACTGAAAATGACTGATGAATCAAAAGTATCTCTATTTTGATTTGAGTTTAGTTAAAGTATCATGACCTGGTTTCGGGATATCAATATTTCAGTATCAAGCTGCACTTAACTACTCATAATGGCCTTCAGAAGGAAAACCATAACTGTCAGTGGCTGTTGATGAAAATTACCATGACATCACTTCACACTCCTATTGGAGGTTGCATAATACAGGAAGAAGTGACATCAGATGTTGCTCGAACCATGTGACACAGTTTGAGTATGAGAGATAAACTCTTCCTGTTTTCACTAGTCTACGTACATTTTTACCTTGGCAGTTGTAGCAGCGGATATGTCGCCAGACATCCACCAGCCTGGAGTTAGGAACAGGGCAAGTTGTCAGGATGCCTCCCTTTTCCATTGAGGACTATCATGGACTACTGCTGAGGATGTCAATCTTCTAAACAAAATCCACCATCTTGAAGTCTATGTGGACGTAAATGGAGAATCGGGGAATGAAACCACCCTACTGATGTCTCAAAATGGTGAGGCATAAGTGTGATAACAGACAGCTATTTAGCGCAACAAAGCGAATGGATGTGGCCTGTGGAAATCATAACAGATCATCCAGCAGTTCTCCAAGGAATTTACTGGGAGCAAAGCGCAAAGATATGGGACATTTAAAAGGGAGGACAAAACTCCAGAAGATTAGAGAGGAATTCCCCCCCCCCCCCGTGTACAATGTTCTGATTGCTTGATTGACCTGACGAGACAGATGACTCCAGTTCAATTGAGGTGTTGTGACACTGTCTAAATCTGATGACTGGATGAGACAAAATTTTCTTCACCTAAACCACAATAAAACTGAGGTACTTGTTTTTGGCAATAAAGAAAAGAGCATTGCCGTGAGAAAATACCTGGACTCACTATCTAACCAAAGACCAAGTCTGAAACCTTTGTGTTCTGATAGATTCCGACATGAACGTCAACAGTCATATCAAATCAGTTACTAAAACTGCCTTTTTCCATCTGAAGAACATATCAAGAGAGAAGGCTTGCATGTGTCAAGCAGACCAGGAGAAGCTCATCCATGCTTTTATTTCAAGTAGCCTTGAGTATTGTAATGGTCTTCTGACTGGGCTCCCCAAAAAGATCATGAAACAGAATCAGCTCCTTCAGAATTCTGCAGCTCTAGTTCTGACCAGAACAAAGTGGTCAGAGCATATTACTCAATTTCAAAAGTCTTTAAATTGGCTTCAAGTCAGCTTTAGAATACATTTTAAAGTTCTGCTACTGGTGGGATAAATGGTATAGGTCCTGAATACATGAAAGAAAAGCTAGTAGAATATAAATCCAGTAGGGCTCTGACATTGACAGACTCAGGTTAAATAGTGGAGCGCAGAGTCCAAAGCAAACCTGGTGAAGCAGCATTTATCTATTATGCTGCACGCAAATGGAATAAGTTGCCAACAGAGGTGACGTCAGCTTCAAGTGAGAATGTTTTTAAAGCCACGTTAAAAAAAAAATCCTCTTTTTTTTTTTTTAAGAGTATTTCCAACTAAATATTTCTTGCACTGTACGCCATTTTTTCAAAAAATGTTTTATTCTTGTTTTTAAATGCTTTTAATCATGCTAAGCACATCGAGCTACCTTATGTATGGAATGCACTATATAAATAAATTAGCTTTTCTTTGCAGCTAAACCCAGCTGTTTTTATTATTTGTAACATTATGTACAGTATGTACTACCGACTACAGAGTGAAGTATCCAAATCTGTTTTTGCTCCACTTAGAAGTTTGAATGTTGCTCCGTCGGGGTCTGTGAAACAGCGAACGATGGCGGGAATGTTTGATTGCGTGGGAGTCGCCCAAAGCTACTACCTGCGATAGCTCAAAGATGAAACTCATTACGGCACAAACTCCAATCCGCAATGCCAATAAGAATGCAATATAAAAAGTATGGATTGCTGCCTCTGCCACTGTTAAATAAATAAAAATAGAATATGAATCTCTTTTTCAAATCCCCTGTCAAAACGCACACAATATGCACAGGCCCGTAATATTAAACACACACGGTGACCCATGTGAGCAGGTGTGAAAGCATGCAGCAGCGCATTCCCTTCCACACGCCCACACAATTGCCCGCAGCAGTCCACCACAACGCCAATTTGCATTCACAATAATATCCCATACGCTCAGCACTGGTCGGAATGTGGGTGTTGCATAATAAAGTAGTAAGTAATATAACCCCACTCCCCGAGAGAAGGATTTAGTAAGTTCACGTTAATTCAGCCAGAGTGTGAGAGAGAACCGCGAACTTGGAAAAGTATCCTTGGCGAAGTAACCGAAAGTTGAATTTGAGAGTAAATGGATTAAAAGGCATTAACCTTGTAACACATCCAAGTACAAGCAGCTCAGGTGAACGTAATGGGAGAAGGAGTTTGTTCCCAAGGCCACTGGCTGGTTTCTTTGCAGCATAAGTAGAAATGAGAGCATACAGTGAGCCCTTGCCAATTCGAGGCCCCGCATATTGGTAGTGTATATTTATTATTTGTTGGTGTATTTTTTTCTTTTTACACTTTGCTCACAATTTGTTATGGTGTTATCAATTTTAGATGTGCAGCAAATGGATTCTATAGTTAGTTCAATTATGTAAAAAATAATGCATAGTTGATGTTTATACATGAATGAGTGCTATATAAACAATGCAGTATTTTAAAGTGAAGTAGGATCTGATTTATGTGAAATTGGGAGAGTTTGTATTAGAATAACAAACTCAACATTTATATTAAATCTCCTTTCTTCAGGAAAACAACAAAATTATCCCATTTTCTTGAAAGGAAGACAGTGTAGGAGTGTAACTTGTTTAGACAGTGGTATACTGTGGGCTAAATACTCCTGTTCCTAACAGTTAAATTTTATGCCATTTTTACCTATAATAGGCCTTGCATTACCAGAGTATTCTTTATTCTGGCGATGGTTAAAATACTAAACTGTTGGCTTTGACTATAAATTATTTTAGGGTGCAAATGCATACAATGCTCAAGAATACTGTACATGACTGCTGCCATAAAATTGTGTGTGGGAATATCCCAATTTGTGGACATTTACTCATCGTGAATTACATTTTGAGTACTATATGAAAAACAACAGCTGATGGTGGATGAGCTAAAAACCATTGGAGTACATAACAGTGCTCTGCCACTCATTGTTTTGAATATGTCGGAAACGTACAGGACAGTCGTGACAATAACCCGGGAGTCAAGAACTCGAAATGGGTCGGAGCATCATTACTAATCTGGAATTGTTTTGTAGACTTCACACAATTTAAAATGAAGGAGTCATTGTGAAGAAAATATTCAATGTTGACATAATCATCAACATGACGTTCTGTTCCATGTGTATTATATTCTACACAGTGACGTGAATGTAATTGTAACATTCTTATGCCAGTTTGCTGAATTATCCTTCAACTACTTGCAGATATAATATGCATTGTATAATATGGTCCCTCAGGAACTATAAAATAAGTAAGTTGATCTGTTCGCAGAGTTGAAATCTTGCAAAATTCAAAATGTATATATTTAAATTGGAAAGGCAATACTGAAAGAAGAAACATGATGAACGATACATTTGCTTGTATTGGAGATTTTTTAATAACACATTTCATAAGGGTAACAGCCATTAGAATTTCTTCTCATGGATAAAAATCATCAAAAACTAACAAAAAAAACTTTTTTTTTTTTTTAAATATTCCAAACACCAGAGTTTATCGGCCATGGCCCTAAATTCAAACAAATAACCCCATACACAGTGAGCAGATATTATATTCAACACATTGTTCTTCAAACAAATTATAAAAATAGATTTAGCATTTTCAAGTACATATTTACAGTATTAAACATATAATGGTAAAAGGTGGGCAAAGAGGAAACATTTTACATTTCATTTACTATGGCAACAAGGTCCCATTTTTTTGTGCATGTCAATGCATGAAGATGCATTTTGTTTGTACTGTATAGGTATGTATGTATGTGTGACTGAAATAGTAAACTTCTTTCTTCATATTTACCTTGTGACTGTTGAATCGTGAGGCCTTGCAGTCACCCGCTGAAGTAAAAGTTTATAATTTGTCAGCTGTCTGCCCGAGTTTCTTTATTTTGACGACTACTGGGAAACAAAACAAAAACAAGCAGAACAACGCAAACTGTATTTTCTGGCAAATACAAACCGGTTACATGATTTCAATCAAAAATCTCGGTCCAGTGTCAAATATGATCATCCGCTCATGCCTCGCTGAACGCTCTCTTTCAAGCCTCCCATAACATTTCAGAAAAGGCGAGGAGGCAGGTTACTGTACAGAGAAAATCACAGAACGTGATACCCAACAGTTATGGAAAAACACGTTGCAATTGCGACAAAAAAAAAGAACATCGTTATGACATTCTAATACTGTATTCAAGCACACCACATCCAATGATAACGGACTAAACTCTTCATGAGTACACAGATACTGTGTGCATACAGCTCACATCCCCCACTGTTAGTCTCATATAAAACATGTTGTTCAATATGTCACAGTCGTAATTAGCCAACTAAATTTTTACTTTACATTGAATACTTTAAATTAACCATCCTAACCTGTATTTTAAAATTAGCTATAGAGGTTATTGTTAAACAAATAAATATGAGATTTGGGTCATCTTCCAGAGTTGACCTGAGTTTACTTAGAGTACTTATGGTCAGAAGCAAGCCTTTGGAGAGGAGGATTAACAAGATGACATATGGGCTAAAGGGGAAATTAAATATTTAATTTGCACATAGAAGACAGCTTGAGAGAAAGATAAAGAGAATAAAATGAGAAGTAGTGAACCAGACAGTGACATAAATTAAGGGTAACGAAACACACAACTCTTTTACTTGATGTGCCCCCCCCCCCCACTCCGCCAGCTTTATTCGCCTTCAGTAAGGGGGAAAAAAAAAAAAAAACACCCCGGCTGGTATTCCTGAAAGTTCAGTCCATCATTCCTTCGGCTATAACTCTATTCAGCCTTGTCAGCAGACTTTACTCTAGCAGTACATCAACCCCTATTCACTTAAAGTGTTTTTGCAGGCCTCATTAAAATACTAAATTCAAACTGTTGGACCCTTTTTCATGGGATAGCTCAGGCTTTATAACTATTGACAGCTGCTGCGTTGAGTCTGTGGATTACAAGTCTGCCATTTTTAATATTCAAAGATATCCCTTCACCATCTGATACGAGATCAGTTCTGGCATTGTGACGCCATTTCACATCCTTAGATTATGTCCCTTCTTATTTCAAGTGAAAGCAGCCAGTGGAGAAGTGTTTTTGTCTGTCTTGACTCAAGGCCAGTAAACAGTACTTTAAAAAAATCATAATATTATAATAATAATAATAGTTACTGTGGTAAAGGGAGAAAAAGTAGTCCAGTGACCTTTTAGAGTCCTTCGACAGCCCCCCACAGCTCAGGCATCACCATTCTGGAAGAGACTATCTTTCTGGTGTCTTCGATCGCCATGGCGATTTCGCTGACACAGTTTTTGAAGGTCAAAGTGCAGATAGAGGTCACAAAAAAGTCACATGACATCACTCCTCTGCCCTCCCGCCATCACCAGAGAGACTGGTGCTTGTCTCTGAAGGGCTTTGTTGCAAAAATAAAGGAGGGAATTGCAGAAAGCATGAGGAAGAAGGGGGAAAAGGAGTAAATAGAGGTGTATCTATCCTTTACCCGGAAAGACAGTCTCTCTTGCCTCGTCTCCATCTACCATCCATCATCTGCGTGTACCTGTGGGACTGCAGTAGCAGTGCCTTTGGGGGTTTGTTACACTTGCACGCCGCGCCCGTGCATTTGGATGACCTGGGCTCTTAGGGTCTGGATGGCGGCCAGGATCAATTTCTGGTGCTCCAGGGAAGTGATGCCGAGGCTCAGTACATCTCTGCGAAAATACAGTTCATTATTGTCCAAGAGTAATTAACTGGATAGACAATTTGGAAACAATAAATAGAGCAACAGAATAACAGCTTTATATACAACAGGGTTTACCAATGTGCTCTAGCGTGAATGTAAATCTCTTTGTATTGGCAAAATTTTGCAAAATTTGTTTTCACACAAAAGAGTTTAAGTAAAATCACTTTCCTTTTCAAAAGGACATCAGCAACAGGCCTGTAACTATTCATTGTGAGTAATATACCAGAGAGCAATACAAAAAGGCAGCTAAAGGTCACTGTGAGATATTGGTGCATAGCTACTCACTGGACGGTCATCCGTGCCACCGACTCCAAGTAACAGTATCCTGCAGCAGTGAAGTTGTCCTTGTATCGGCCCATGTCCACGGCATCCAACCACTCTCCAACTGAGTTAAACGATGGGAAGGTGGGTAGAGGCCTCTCTGCTAGTGTTATGGAGGAACTAAGGGTCCTAACAGAAGAGCAAAAAGGGGTATTATGAGTCTACAGAAAGTTAAAGTAGAGGTGTTTGCAGCTTGTAACGTTATGCGACCTCCGTGCCAACGTAGAGGAGCCAATTGCGTCAGGCGAGCGAATGCTCTTGCTGAGCGCTGAATGGATCTGACTAAAGCTGGGTCTCTCTGTTCTCTCCTTCTGCCAACAGTCAAGCATCAACTGATGCAAATGTGTAGGGCAGTTGACCGGTGCAGGGAGCCTGAAACCATCCTCAATGGCCTTGATCACCTACATCACAGATGGTGGGAAACAAAAAGCAAATTAGTTTTTTCATTTCAGGGGAAATGTAATACTAATTGAATAATGGCCCAAGGAGTATGACTCCAATGTTCTGCACCTATGGGGAAATGTGATTTTATGTGGAAAAAGTTCTTGCTTGAACGACCATTATAATATTTATTGCCTGGAGTAGGAGATTTAGCACAAATCATTCCCTGAAAGAGAAATAATGATAATGACTAACTTACTCACCACTTTGCCTTAAAGACTGTTTTTCATTGCACTACACTGTTTATAGTCAATAGCCACTTAATTTGCTACAGTAGCAGAATATAATGAGCTCTAATACAAAAGGCTGTACTTCTGAACTGCATTGGTTTTTTATTGCTTATCCAACCTGCTAACATTGCAGCCCCCTGATCCAACATTACATAATAAAAGAACAGATTGAAGTACAAATCAATTTATCCATAACTGGTTTTGTATTTGATACATCAACACAATTTGACAATGAACTAAATTCACAGAAGTAAGTAAGATTAACGTACCGTATTGAAAGTACCAAAATTTAGTTGAGTTAATGTGACCATCATTTTCTCTCTTTTTCTACAAAACTGAGAAATAAATTGTCATAGTATTTTATTTTATTTTATTTTTATTCCTGATTTTGTTGGTTTTAAGAGCTAGAAGCCCAAATGATCAAAATAAATACTTGAAATTGTTTAAATCATGGGCCCTGCACCTATAATCCTTGAAAGTTTAACTTTTTGAACGGAATCCTGGAGAAAAAAAAACAAAAAACTTTTCCATGATATTTTTTTGGAAAGGGTCTGTAGAGTACATAGAATTGCATACCCGTCAGGGTAACATTTAATACTGTCATTACGATGCAGGCCACCCTTTCACTACTACAGAATATTAGAAAGTAATTATGAAAGTTTTGAATTAACGCCTCTCCAAATAAAGATGATCGATCAATCTCCTCTTTGAAATCTAACTTTGTCTCAAAGATAAGCAAAATGTTAATTTGGGTTCCACCTCTGCAATCTATTTTAATAAAGCTCACATTTTTCGCTTGTCTCAAACACGAGAGCCTGACCACCTTCCTCTGGACTTACTCAATGGTCCTTTCCCCTCCATCGAGCAAACGCTGTTCCTATTCAAAAACTATTTACCATAACACCTCGGGAATTTCAATGCATATATCCCTCTCCTGAATCACTCTGAGAACTATTCTCTTCTGTAAGGACAGAATACAAGGGAGGGTATAATCATAAAAATTACATTTATCAGTTGTATTATTTCCTAAAAAAAAAAAAAAAAAAAAAAAAAAAAAAAAATGCAGCCCTATGGGGGCACAAACCAGTGCAATCTGTAGGCCGGTCCCAAGCCCGGATAAATGCAGAGGGTTGCGTCAGGAAGGGCATCCGGCGTAAAAACTGTGCCAAACAAATATGAGCGTTCATCTAAAGAATCCCATACCGGATCGGTCGTGGCCCGGGTTAACAACGCCCGCCCCCGGCACTGCTAACCTGCAGGGCGTCGGTGGAAATTCAGCTACTGTGGGTCGAAGACAAAGAAGAGGAGGAAACCGGATCCAGCGTCAGAAGAAAAAGAGGAATGCACAGAGCCTACAACTGAGTGTAGGGACTTTGAATGTTGGGACTATGACAGGAAAAGCACAGGAGTTGGTTGACATGATGATTAGGAGAAAGGTTGATATTCTATGCATCCAAGAGAGCAGGTGGAAAGGTAGTAAGGCTAGAAGTTTGGGAGCAGGGTTTAAATTATTCTACCACGGAGTAGATGGGAAGAGAAATGGAGTAGGGGTTATTTTAAAGGAAGAGCTGGCTAAGAATGTCTTGGAGGTGAAAAGAGTATCAGATCGAGTGATGAGACTAAAATTTGAAATTGAGGGTGTTATGTATAATGTGGTTAGCGGCTATGCACCACAGGTAGGATGTGACCTAGAGTTGAAAGAGAAATTCTGGAAGGAACTAGATGAAGTAGTTCTGAGCATCCCAGACAGCGAGAGAGTTGTGATTGGTGCAGATTGTAATGGACATATTGGTAAAGGAAACAGGGGCGATGAAGAAGTGATGGGTAAGTACGGCATCCATGAAAGGAACTTTGAAGGGCAGATGGTGGTGGACTTTGCAAAAAGGATGGAGATGGCTGTAGTGAACACTTATTTCCAGAAGAGGGAGGAACATATAGTGACCTACAAGAGCGGAGGTAGAACCACGCAGGTAGATTATATTTTGTGCAGACGATGTAATCTGAAGGAGGTTACTGACTGTAAAGTAGTGGTAGGGGAGAGTGTAGCTCGACAGCATAGGATGGTAGTATGTAGGATGATTCTGGTGGTGGGTAGGAAGATTAAGAAGACAAAGGTAGAGCAGAGAACCATGTGGTGGAAGCTGAGAAAGGAAGAATGTTGTGCGGCCTTCCGGAAAGAGGTGAGACAGGCTCTCGATGGACAACCGAAGCTCCCGGAAGACTGGACGACGACAGCCAAGGTGATCAGAGAGACAGGCAGGAGAGTACTTGGTGTGTCATCTGGTAGGAAAGGGGAGAAGGAGACTTGGTGGTGGAACCCCAAAATACAGGGAGTCATACAAGGAAAGAGATTAGCGAAGAAGAAGTGGGATACTGAGAGGACTGAGGAGAGGCGAAAGGAGTACATCGAGATGCGACGTAGGGCAAAGGTAGAGGTGGCAAAGGGTAAACAAGAGGCATATGAAGACATGTACACCAGGTTGGACACGAAAGAAGGAGAAAAGGATCTCTACAGGTTGGCCAGACAGAGGGATAGAGATGGGAAGGATGTGCAGCAGGTAAGGGTGATTAAGGATAGAGATGGAAATGTGTTGACTGGTGCCGGTAGTGTGCTAAATAGATGGAAAGAATACTTTGAGAAGTTGATGAATGAAGAAAATGAGAGAGAAGGAAGAGTTGAAGAGGCAAGAGTGAAGGACCAGGAAGTGGAAATGATTACTAAGGGGGAAGTCAGAAAGGCACTACAAAGGATGAAAAATGGAAAGGCAGTTGGTCCTGATGACATACCGGTAGAGGTATGGAAGCAATTTGGAGAGATGGCTGTGGAGTTTTTGACCAACTTATTCAACAGAATACTAGCGGGCGAAAAGATGCCTGAAGAATGGAGGAAAAGTGTTCTAGTTCCCATTTTTAAGAACAAAGGGGATGTTCAGAGCAGTGGGAACTATAGAGGAATAAAGTTGATGAGCCACACAATGAAGTTATGGGAAAGAGTAGTGGAGGCTAGACTCAGGACAGAAGTAAGTATCTGCGAGCAACAGTATGGTTTCATGCCTAGAAAGAGTACCACAGATGCATTATTTGCCTTGAGGATGCTCGTGGAAAAGTACAGAGAAGGTCAGAAGGCGCTACATTGTGTCTTTGTGGATCTAGAGAAAGCCTATGACAGAGTACCAAGAGAGGAACTGTGGTACTGCATGCGTAAGTCTGGTGTGGCAGAGAAGTATGTTAAAATAGTACAGGACATGTATGATGGTAGCAGAACAATGGTGAGGTGTGCCTTAGGTGTGACAGAGGAATTTAAGGTGGAGGTGGGACTGCATCAGGGATCAGCTCTGAGCCCCTTCCTGTTTGCAGTGGTAATGGATAGGCTGACAGATGAGGTTAGACTGGAATCCCCTTGGACCATGATGTTCGCAGATGATATTGTCATATGCAGTGAAAGCAGGGAGCATGCAGAGGAACAATTGGAAAGATGGAGACATGCACTGGAAAGGAGAGGAATGAAGATTAGCCGAAGTAAAACAGAATATATGTGCGTGAATGAGAAAAGTAGAGGGGGAAGAGTGAGGCTACAGGGAGAAGAGATAGCGAGGGTGGACGACTTCAAATACTTGGGGTCAACAATACAGAGCAATGGAGAGTGTGGTCAGGAAGTGAAGAAACGGGTCCAAGCAGGTTGGAACAGCTGGCGAAAGGTGTCTGGTGTGTTATGTGACAGAAGAGTGTCTGCTCGGATGAAGGGCAAAGTTTACAAAACAGCGGTGAGGCCGGCCATGATGTACGGATTAGAGACGGTGGCACTGAAGAAACAACAGGAAGCTGAACTGGAGGTGGCAGAAATGAAGATGTTGAGGTTCTCGCTCGGAGTGACCAGGTGGATAGGATAAGAAATGAGCTCATTCGAGGGACGGCCAAAGCTGGATGTTTTGGAGACAAGATTCGAGAGAGCAGACTTCGATGGTTTGGACATGTTCAGAGGCGAGAGAGTGAGTATTGGTAGAAGGATGCTGAGGATGGCGCTCCCAGGCAAAAGAGCGAGAGGAAGACCAAAGAGAAGGTTTATGGATGTGGTGAGGGAAGACATGAGGGCAGTTGGGGTTAGAGAGGAAGATGCAGGAGATAGGCTAAGATGGCAAAAGATGACACGCTGTGGCGACCCCTAACGGGACAAGCCGAAAGGAAAAGAAGAAGAAGAAGATTATTTCCTAAAAAAGTCTCTCGCCTCAATCTTGCCAATCTCCTCCCGCATTTGCCTCCTTCAGCTCCCACCTCCCTAAAGCGCATTCATAAAATGCTTTTCAGCATTTGACATTTTCCATTTAATCAAAGCCAGCGAGTTAAAGGGCACAATGAATTACTGGTGGACAGGCCAAGCAAGAATTCTGTGATGATATACAGTAATGTATCATTTCAAAGCGGATTCATATCCCAGCAACTGTACAAGCATTGGCCTTTGCCCCTGCAAATGGAAAGTTTGATAATATGCACCAGATGGAAAAGAAACTTTGTCGAGCTTTGTGATAGGGTACTGAAAAAGATCTGTTATTAAAAAAATGGGTTGCTTGCACCTGCTGATTAACTCATGCATATTAATTTTGTACATTCAAAATTGGAACAGAGTAATAATGGGTTGCTTTTTTTGAGCCTGCACCTGCATATTCGATCCATATTATGCTGACTGCAATTTACACACATATCAGCAAGACACATTCTGTCTTCATACGTTTTAATAGTTTGCATTGTAGTATTAAATTGGAATATATTACTGTGAAAAGAGGGCTAGCTTTCACTAGAAAGTAAAATTAAACCATTTTAAAGGCCCAAAAGTGTGTGTGTGTGGGGGGGGGGGCAAAACTGAGCAAGCTTCTACATTTACTTGGAAATAATAGGAGCAGGGGGGAGTCCCATCGAGCACAATCTTTTCAAGCCTTGAAATAGAAAAAAAAAATGAGCATATTTAAGACGAACCTAAACTTTAAAAAGGGATTTTTCCAACACTTTTCAAAAACAGGATGGCACTGGAGGAGGGACAGACGGAGGTCCACTGGAAAGAGGTCACTGCTTACTTAGGAGAAAAAAGGATTGGTTATGGAGCTGATGGGGACTTAAAGTGGAGGCTTAGAGCTAGAAAAATCTTTTAGAGTGACTGTAACTTCTTTGCTTTCTGCTAATAAGATCGCAGGTGGCTATGGACACACAGTTCATTGACGTGGACGGAGGTGACAAATAAAAATAGAGTGAATAAGGTCTATGCGCTGTTGGTGCAATTTAACAGGGAATTGGAAGAAATGTCAAGCACCATACCAGTATCAGAAAAGATGTAAAATGGACGTCTCAAAGTGGGAAGAGTTGGGCTGAAGAGATATCAAAATTAATTAAAAAAAAAAAAAACTTTTGAACTATCCCAAAATGGACAATTCTCTACTCACCCCATTATCTAATGAAATTATTTCAGTTCATAGACTGAATCACCAAAATAGCACTTTTATGTCTCTTCATCTACTTACATCCTGGTTACCCATATCCCAGTAGGGTCTCTCCCCGTAGGACATGACCTCCCACATGACGATACCAAAGCTCCAGACATCTGAAGCAGAGGAGAAACGATGGTACTGGATGGCCTCTGGAGCAGTCCACAGCACTACGCTCTTCCCTCCATGCTATTCAGTAATAGAGGATAACAAGGTTCACACTAATAAATCTTCTTTGAAAGGCTTCAAACATGTGTTACTTTCAGAAAATGAAGACACCTAGAACAAGATTCACCTTTAAGTGATTCAGATAATCCAGAATTGTTTACCTTTTCATCTATTTTCGTACCGGTAAAATTGTGCGAGATCAAATAAACCTGATGGCTAATGATTTGATCCAAATCTCGATAAAAATATCAAGATTGAGGGTGCTTAATCAAAAGTTAAGGGGGGTTATTCCATATTTAGGATAAAAGAAAGAGACACGTAAAGATTTCTTACCAGTGTAGTGTAGATTGCTTCTATTTTATCCTCTTGAAGAGGTCTGAAACCAGACACCTTGCAGCCAAGGTTAGCGTTAACCAGGACCTTTACACCAGGAGTGCAAACATACATGACACTGTAAATCTTTATTTCTATGTAGGCAATAGAGAAAACATTGCTTGCATTCACCCACATTTGATGAGCGCGACTGTGCTCGCGAGCCTTCATGCTCGCAAATCTGCACAGTCGAGCACGAAAAATCACACGCGCCAAATTTGTTACGAGTAGAAAAAAATAGATATTGAAAGACGTCGCTTACTTTTTTATAGTCTTGACATTAATTTACGTGTTTATTTCATAAACGTTGTAAACAAAACAAGCCTGCACCTAAACAATCAAAATTCACCCAAAAACAGGAAATGCAAGTTAATCGTTGTGAGCATGATCAGAAGTGATGCCAAAGCGCATTTTCAGGGCTGCTTCATGTACTGCCAGCGCATTTATGTTGAAAGTTATCAGCATCATGAGCCTCGCCAAAGGAAATTGAGTTACACTGTAAACATTTCTGGGCTATAACACAGGTAATGTTTCAGTATCTAACTATAAGTATGAGATTATGATATACTTTGACTTGATCTAAGTTCTAATGTTAGACTAGTTTGTTCATATATCTAAATGCGAACGGTTATTTTCCTCAAGGTACATGTTTATCTTGAAGTTGAAAACTTTTCCCTTCTACATTCTTTACATTCTTTAGGAATATAAAGATCTACTTTCATCAATGGATCAACAATAGATACCGCCGTAAATTACGCGAGATTATAACAATACATCACGATTGTTGACAGGAATGTTTGTTAAAATGTATTGCTAGCTTGTTGCCACTAATGCCGATTATCTTGAACTAAACGTTCAGCATTTTCAAAACATGGCAGGTATAGACCGTTCGTGTTTATTCCTTGACAGGCCAGTGCATTTAACTTTTCTTCAGATAAAGTTTGTCAGATCAAGAATTTTTATTGAAGAATTTTAAATACCGTTTTATATCATGTTCTACTAATATAAATTGAAATTGGAAATGATCATTTCTGAGTTATATATTTGTTCATTTTATTTTTAATTTACAGTTATGTTATACTAATCCAGTAAATTATTTTAAAGTCTTGAGATTCCATCCCTAATCCCACCTGCAATTTTTTCTGCGAACATGACACTTGTATATTTTTCAAATGTGAGTGACTGTTGTTTGTCAAGATATTTTTTGGGGGGGTTCTTATAAGGCTATCCTAAACATTTTGCCCAACTACAGTGAAGAATTGTTGAGCACTCACAACGAGCGGAAAATACATTTTGAACCAACCTTGCTCTTTAAATGTGGTTTAAATCATAAGGTGACAGTACGGTGGTAGGCAAAACTCTTACTTCACGAGGCCAGGATTGAGCGTTTAGAAAAGTGCAACAAGCGCATTTGCGGTTTGACAGCTTGGCTTCTTTTTAAAGAGGAACCGACTGACAGTGCAAATCCTCGTGACAAAATGATTTTGACAGTATTGTCTTGTCATTTTCAGCTTCATGTATTCCTCAAATAAGCTAGTGACAAATGACTGTCAAACACGGTTGGAGACAAGGACAAATTGTATTCTCGACGGCTGCCAAAGGAAAACTTCTTTTGAGACATACATCAGCCTATACACTGTAGTCTATTACCGCCCACCACACTACTCGCTCTCTTACCTTGTGTGCAGCCAGGCGTTTGTGAACAAAGCCCATTTCGGCAAGGTACTTCATCCCCGATGCCACACCAGTCAGCATATCCATCAGCTGCATTACGCTCAGCTGACCCTCATGTTTCTGTGATTTTGAGTGTTAAAAGGAAAGGACAGCGTGAATGGAAGAGTTGGAAAGAAATTGAGAATGACGAAAGCTTCTGCTTTTGGAATAGAGCCACAAGGAGCGACCCGTTCGTTACTATAGTATTGTATTGACCTCAAACGGATGCAATTCAATGTCTTCATTGGGTGAATAAAAACAAAGCAGGCCATTAATTCAAATCATTATAAACCACACGAGGGTGGTTCAGAGAGCAGAGGAGCACAATACCAGCTTAGAGCATCTTTCAGTTAAATCACCTCATTTGTGAGCAATCATGCATATATTCCATTATACGTAAACAAACCCAAGCCCTGAAATGGTGAAAAATTAGGTTCAAATTATATATTAGCAAAAATACCCCTTAACGAAAGGGTAACCCATTAACATTGGCAATGAACAATACTACACGTTAGGGCATATAAATAAGGTTACGTGATAAATAAAAGTGATTTGCCATCATTCAAGAACTTTTGAGATGCACTGGAACTTTAATTTGCTCGAGTACATTTTTCTATCAACAAAGTTATGTTCTGTAGCTGCTAATGTCTGGAAAATCCACCCATATTCTATTCTTACTCTTATTAGGGTGTCTAGACCCTAATGCAGTTGAATTTGGGCAAGTGGCGGGTTACATCTTGGATTAGTCCACAACAAATGGCAATCATTATTCACACACAGACAAGTCTTCAAGTACCGTATTTTCCGCATTATAAGGCACACCTACAATCAATGACATATTTTAAAACTTTTTTCATATATAAGGCCCACCACATTATAAGGCACATAGAATAGCTGCGACAGTAGAGGCTGGGGTTACGCATCCATTAGATGGAGCTGCACTAAAGGCTCAGTATTGATCCATATATAAGGTGCACCGGATTATAAAGCGCACCGTTGGCTTTTGAGAAAATTAAAAGCTTTTAGGTGTGCCTTATAGTGCGGAAAATACGATAACCCAAAATGCTTGTTATTGGGATGTGGGAGAAAGCTGGAGTACTCTGGGAAAAAAAAAAATGCAACCACAGGGGGGACAGTTTAATTTTGAACAAGGAACCCCTCGACTCTGAGGCAGATGGACTCCTCACTATTCCACAGCCCAATCCAGTCCTGACTAGCTTGATCCATCGCTACTATTACAGTATTCATAGCTGTCATTATTAAATATTTAGAGTCTGTTTTCAGCTGAGGCTGTGTTTGCGTTATCAAATAAAAACATCAATTGCAATTGCTATACTTAATGACGGCATTTTTTTTTTTTTTGTTTCCACTGTTCTGCTATGCTTGCAAAGCATGTCCCGAATATAAATACAGACCCTTACCCTTACCCTAAGGAAGGAGTCCAAGGCCCCGTTAGACATGCTCTCCTCTATGATCATCATGGTGTTACCTGAACACAAACAAAATGAGAAAATTTACCCTAAGATCAAATGTAGAGGAGGGAAACAGTATATACTGTTGGTGAAGTAATAGAGATATATTCAGGCACAGAGGTAGAATAAAGTGAGCTGAGTCCTCTTGCCAGCGCTGCAGGATTTGTGGCAAAGCCATTCTTCACTCAGTGAACTGTGGCGAAGCTGGGAGAACCTGTGTGGTACCCTGGCTGTCTCAGCAAGTTTAAGCAGCCTTAAACACTCACTCGACACACATGCGCAAACACCAACAAGATCCGAGTACATGTTCCTGTATATTATGCACACAATACGCTGCACATCCCAAAACAGGAGGCAGTGATCCTGCAGTGCTATGAAATGCATTGCGACAGGAAGAAAAGAGGGTTGAGAAAGTGTTGGAAGAATAACAGCGCAATCTCCTGTGAAGGGACTGAGCAATACTGTCAATAGTGGAAAAACTATGAGTAATTGATGCCCCCAAAATCTCGATAATTGACTCTATTAATAGTTTAAACCACAATCATTCCACAAACTGTAAACCCCACCACAGACGAATATGATTTTGAAATCCATCCGGCCCAAGACTAAAATTAGCTTCTCCAATACAGATCTTATCTCTTCATCCGGAGGTCGCTTCAAAATTCTGTGGTGCCAAGAAGCCGCAAAATGTAGGACTTACTTTTTATTAAACAGGGCTTTGATTCCATCTCATTGCATCTTAGTGCATTTTAGAAAGAGCAAAAGAAAGATAAAACATGGTGTAGCATTTCAGCAAATAGGTGAGTTTGCGAATTCCAAATAGTGACTATGCGGGGGAACAAGCTACCACGTTGACAGTCGATTAAGAATGAGAATTAAATTTTTGCTAAGGCAGATTTTTCTCTCTCTCAGAATATGTTGTGGCTAGGGAATATGAATTTATTCATCATGCAAGGGCAATATACATCGCAAGGTTTAAAAAAATGCATGAATTAGATGAGGAAGCTGGCACCAATGGATTATTGTTTGTCTTCAAATTAATAATCCATGTGCCTCGACGGTCAGGTGAATTTTATACCTTTAATTTAATCTTCTATTCCCTCGAATAGCCAGAGGTATTGGCAGAATAGTGCATTGCTGTTCAAATAAAAGTTCCAACAAACTGGCTGAAGTGGCTTTTCTGCTAGGGCTATTAGTTTAGTTTTGATCTCTTCTCTTCTCTCATCAAATTGTATAAATATTGTTATTAGTTTCTCTGCTTAAATGCCCCACGGTATTCACAGGAGACACAATATTCTCTACATAGCAACATTTGAGTGAAATGATCTGCCATAAGTTTTTAAAGTTCTTAATTTCATAAACAGGAATGCCGTCAACAGCTAGTAAAGTAATGTGCTCCATAAAACAACCCTTGGGATTTCATGAAAACTGGTTACGGTTATGGAACAAAGTGAATGTAGTTTAAGATGGACCTTTTAGATTTTAGCCTCTTGCCATTTTTTAAATTCTGCAGTTTGTTTGTGTGGTTCAAATACAATAGCACATACACACAACCAGCAAGCAAATGTAAGGTCCTTCTCCAATACAATCTCAGTTTTATTACTACAGTACTAAACACCAAAAATCTCGTTTTTATGATAGAAAAGACACAAGGACTGCGCAAATACAAAGATGTCAAGTAAATTTTCCAAATCATATTTTCTTGAGCGGTGTCCATACTTTTCATCAGATGAAAATGCCTTAGCTGAGCTACACCTGTACTGACATAATTGGATCATACATCTGAGATCATGACACAGCCAGCAGAGAAGCAGCCATTGCAGGCAAGGCTGAAAATAGCTGCTGGCAATCAGCAAATGTAAGCGCACCACTTGTACTGCAACAGGTTCCTCTGCTGTTCCTTAAAAAAAAAAAAAAAAAAAAAAAAAGCAACAAAACAATTTCTTGCATTTTATTTAATCCCATTACCTATAATCTTGGCGCTGTTTGGAAAAAAAGGTGGAGCAAATGGGTTATGAAAGTGGTGGGCACGTCAGTGAAGACGGCGGAGAGGGAGGGAGCTTTTCCATCTAAATGACGTCCATGTTCCTACTGGGCCTTGAATCACAGCCAAAGGATGGCGTATGACGCATTAAATATATTCCTTTGCCAATAAAAAATTGTAAAAGGTCTAGAATTATTCAATCAACAAGTGTACACCTATTAAAAACTTTGCAGGGGTGCGTTAACCTTAGCAAAATACCCAAGTTGACGTAACCTTACTGGCAGACTGATGGAATGACCTTATCATTTTTATTTTACCCGACTTGATTCGTATTTGTTGTAGTAACTGTAAAATATTGTGATTCTGTATTTTATATTTGACTACAGAGTATAAGCAGGTGACTCAATTTGCAATTCCACTTTGTGGAAAATGCTATCTGGATAAAATTAAAATAAAGTAGAAGGGGGCTGATAGTTGATATTTACAAGGCGACATTGAACAGTCAAAAGGACTAAAGTAGAAGAGCTACATTACAAACACATTATGTATAAGGAAATGTATACCATTAATATTATTGTGAACATAGACTAAATAATCACACAAAAGTGCCGTTCTCATTTAACTAGAAGAGGCAAACGATCATAAAATAGAGGAAATGATTAGAAAATTTAGAAACAATATGATGAAGAGGTTCTACAACAGCGCATATAAAATTGTGGTTTCTGCAAAAATATTTACTGATGTGTTTGCGACACTAATGACTTTCATGTTAGCGGGACTTACACCAGGTGATTCATAGCCAAACAGCATATATGTCTACTTTTTATGGGAGTGAATAGCAGTTGTGTGCATTGCAAGTGAAGAGCATGCCAGCCTTGTATTTGTGTGACATGCACACCAATTGCGCGCATGCGAGTGCACGTGTGTATGCGAAAGGGTGAGATTGGAGTGCATCCAGGGTCCCACTGAGTCTCTAGCACCAATTACTGTACCCTGCACATCTGCTGCCATCCTGCTGAGCACAGTGTCCAGGCACCCTGCCCATGCCTGCACACACGCCAACATCATAAAAACTTTACAAACTCTTTAAGCGTCTCCCCTCACCTGCCTTTGCCATTAACCTCCACCTCATACCAGATCATCTTGGTCTCTAGCGTCGCTTTCCTGCCTCAGGTTTATCTTTCCATCCTGTTTTCACAGCGGGGTGTCAATCGCGATCTGTCTGGGCCCTTACATCGCTCGGCTATTAGCGCGGGGTGTTCAATTCAAGCACTTGCGCTACACACTTACACCTTCTCTCCTCTTCCACCGTTGAGAATGGTCTTCCTCGCTGTGAGTGTTGATTCCCTCCGTGCATGAGATGTTGAAGTGATCACAGTGTCTGGGCAGTCTTTCCAATCTTCTTCCCCTTTTCTGCTGTACAGAGCATTTTCTACTGCCATTTTCATTTCTTTCCTCACTTACCCAAAGGTTGACCCTCTTTGCACACCATATATTGAAATACTAATTCCACTCTCTTCTTTTGAGCCCATTTTCAATAGCCACTTCTCCTTGTTACAGCCTCTCCAATGCTACAAGTTGCCACATTACACTTGTCGCTTCTTGTTCTTCCTTTCAGTAATAGATGAATTCCATTCACATTTTGATCCTTGGATACTAAGGATGAGCCCAAAGCTTCGTTTAATCTTAACCAGAGATTCCTTCCCTAATGTCGCTTACCAGTAGTGACAACGCCCTCCAGTCTGATGATGTTGGAGTGGTCAAACTGCCCGAGGATACCAGCCTCACTGAGGAACGAGCGCCGCTGCTTCTCTGAGCAGCCTGCTCTTAAGGTTTTGATAGCCACAGGCAGCTCTCTTTTGCTGGGTAGCTTGAGACAGCCACGACACACCTCTCCAAAGTCGCCTGTTCGGGGGAGTAAGACAAACAAAAGTCAAAGCCCTATACAAAAGTGTGCATAAACGGCAAGAGATTGGACAAGGACGTGGAGAATAGATTTATGGATTAAAAAAAAAAGACAATCCAATTCGAATTACAATATTTGCTATTATGTGGTAGGTTTCATCATTTCATTGCAGGTCATCCATCATTCATGTCACTTTTATATCGTGAATATTTAGGCTATCGTTTTATTTTTTTTATTGTGTAATTTTATTTTACAGTACTTACATTTACACTTGTTTATTGTAGTATCATGTTCTATCACAACATGTTGGACGGCAAACACTGAGGTGTACTGGAATTAATGCTTCATAACTAAGAGCAAGAATAAGAGGAGATAACATCCCAAAGTCTTATTGTCTTCCGACTTTCCGCTTGTACCACCCAATTAAGCTCCTTTAATCATTGAGTATACTGCATGAATAAAAGCCCGTCAGTGTTGTTTTATGCTATGTCCGTATGTTATTGATTAATTCATTTGAAGATGTACTTACTATCACATCTATGCTATCGTCCATTAACCTATTGTGTTTTGCTCTGTTCGCATGAAGCTGAAACACAATTCTTACAAAAAAAATATGTTTTGATTGAAAACTGGTGTTTAAATGTATATAACAATGGTTAAGAATTGTGTTTTACAGTAAACTTCACCAGGAAATGACAAACAGCTTGAAGCAAGCTGAAGAACCGTGCAAGCGGGAGGGTGAGAACAGGTGGTAAGGAATACTTGAAGCTTGTTTAATAAGTTGTTTTTAAAGCATGTGGAAGGGGTAAAAGTATATGAAATAAAACATTTGTGATGCAGTCTCGATATTGCAGACTTTTGCCGATTGCGGGTGGGTCTGAAAAAATATCCCTGATGGAATACAAGAACTGCATGAATCTCCATTTGGAGAAGTTGTCACTCATCAAATATTACATAAGGCATTTGGAGTTTACAGTGGCGTTTATGCTGGGCATCATCTTTTTGAGAAGTACCGTGTACAGTGTAGTACATTTCAATACAAGTGCAAAGTCAAAACATTATCATAAGCATACTTTTTGCAAAAGCTCTTACTGGATGTAATTCGCTTGTACTGGTGTACCCCATGTTGTGGCTGATGAGTGCATATTTCTTAGTAGAAGCACTATAAAATGTATATTTTATAATGAACAACAGCGCAAGTTATTACAAGTAGGTCAAGTTGTTATCAAAGTAGAATTGAAGACACTGATTTAACTTGGCTAAATTACAGCGTGAGGGCATAGCATGCCAAAAATGTATACTTTCATAATTACTTTTTTATAGACAAAAGTGAAATGAATATACTTTTAGTTGAGTCATTACCCGTGTGCACAATCCTCTCAATCTTAATGCTGGAGTTGTCCAACTCCTTGGCAAAGGCATGGATGGCCTGCAGCAGGTCCTCACATGTCTCTGGGTCAATGTAGGTCCTCCGTGTGGGAATCTTGACTGAAGAGGTATGAACACACATCAACATGTATATTACTAACAACAAGAAATGAAAACAGATTTTTTTATTGCCATTTTTGGTGTGTTCTCTGATTGGAAAAAAATAGAGGCTGCAGCAAATTATTTCAAACTACCTTCAAAATGATTCCATTGATTATCTAAGATGTTTGGCACTACACTGCTTTACTTGCTTTACTGTGTCAGCAGGAGAAAACCATTTAGTGCAACTTCAAAATTCCAGAGAATTGTGACATGTCACCAATTTTCTAGTGTGGCTAATCACTTTTATAGAAAACATTTGATTTTAAAATCACTAGATGAATGTGAGACAATTATTTTTAACAGAACAGATCTACAGTATATGCGATGATTTATTTATTGGAACAGATCGACTTACAAATATAAAGGATGGTCAGATGCGATAAAGTATTATTTAGAAAAACCTTTGCTTCCAATGACCCAATTGTTGCATTCTTCTTTTGCTTTTCCAGGATTTCGTCACAGCCACTCTCAGTTGTTATTTACTGCCTTCAGTCTACACTTCAGCAGGTAAAATGAGTGCTCTCGATAGAGTGGAAGCCTGGAAATTGATTTGTCAATTCTAAAACTTTATATTTCTTCTGCAGAACCCCTCTGTTGTTTTGAGAACGACTGTTGGGTCTTGTTGGATGATGAAGAACCTTCCAATCAGTTTGTCTGCATTTTTATCTTCCCGGGAAGACAAAACATTTCTGTAGTTGTCTGAGTTCATTTTGCTCTGGCAATCTTGCATTGCATCATCAATATTGATTAATAATCCTGACCCATGCAAGATCAAGCATTGTCATTACCTTCACAATGCATGAGAGAGGAGCTTGTACATTATGTTTTGTATCACACACAAATCCGATCTTTCTTAAATCTTTAACCTTCCTATCATGTTGGAAAAAGTTAATCATCTCAAATTCATCTTTTGATCTCCAACATTTGCTTTCAGCATACAAAGAAATGGGCTCACTGTTCATATGTTTCTGGAAGCAACTATTTGCTTGTAGTACAATGAAATCCCTTTTGCAAGACTGATTAAAACACTTTGCCCCAAACCACTTTCTTGTTTAATGATTTTACCAAGAATTTTATTAGCTACAGCAACAACATTTTTCTTCTGCATGATTGACATAATGGCAGCATAACCGAAGAGTGGTGAGCAGGTGGCTCATAGTTTGGAAAAGTAATGTTTTAATCTGTTGGAACATTTTTGTCTCATTTCTGAGTTCTCCCTATGATTTTTCTGTGTGCTTTTACGCTTCCTTTCACATCCTAAAGGACGCTTCTGAGTTTAACTTAAGATTCCAAATTGGTCAGTGCATATCAGTATGAATGGTTGTTTGTCCATATGTGGCATGTGATTGTCCAGGGTGGGATGAAAAGTCGGATAGAACATAAATGGATAGATAATTACCATGAAATTGCCTCACACCCTTCTCCAGGATGTGTTTTGAAACTCTTTTGTTATAACTCAAAGCCTGTTGCAAATGTCTAACCTGCTAATTGGGGTTTTGATAAGTAAACACAACCTACAATGAAGATTCCCTTTTGCCTCGCTGAACTATACTTTCTATCATCCATCCATCCATTTTCTTTCTACATTGTTAAACATGTTTATTATGAATACCATGTCTAAATCTTTTTCATAAATCTCCGGATTTGACCTTGCCAAACTCTGGAGGTGGCAAGATGAAAGGCTCAGACCGCGTAAATCTGACTTTGGGCTCCGTCCACAAGGCTTTTGCGATCATAGGCACCTCAACTAGGCTGTTTGTCTTTTCACTCACCTCAAAATGTTATCTTACAAACACCTCATTTGAAAACTTATACAAAGCAAAATAAGAATAATATTCAGTGGAATAAATGGGGGATGAATGTCAGCAGAAATGAAATCGTCCAAATGAAACAGTCTAATTATATTTTAATACTAAGTTGATGTATTTATAGGCAATCATGGACCAAAATCCAAGGTAAGACACCTTCTGTCTGAAATCCAAACACGTAATCACATCCAATCACCTTGGATGATTTCACTCAAGGACCGCAACAGAGCTGCTGTGAAGTTAATGAGACCACTGAAAATGTTTCCAGATAATTGAAGCACTACTCTTGACCCCAACTGTTTCTCTCGTCTAAAACCCAAAACACAAACCTATTTTCACAGCGAGACTCGTTTCCTTTATCAACTGCCGGTTATGTTTACCGAGCACTAACAACTAGCAAATAAAGTGGCCAGCACCCAGCCAATAACCATTAAGCAGGAGAATGCAGCTCTCAATTAGATGACCTTTGTTACGACATGTTAAAGATAATCTTCCAGGAAAAGGCCAGGTGGTTTTCCAAAAGCCGGACAGGGGCTTTGAAATGTGATTACAGCTCTGGATCGACCTAAGGGATCCTACCCTGGCTACCTCATAACGGCTTATTGATCCAGCACACATGTGCCCACACACATGCACTAACAAATGTATGTGTGTACAACCACACACATACGTATATGCTTGTATGTGCACTGACAACAAAGGTAAGATCCCTATTATAAAGCAAAGGAAACCCTTTCAATTTAAGGCAAGATATGAGAAAAAGATTGAGAGCTCTTTTCTGACAAATTGGGTTTTCTAACACAGCCGTAACTTAAAACCTAAAGGGGTTGGTGCCCGTGTGCCCTATGAAACAAGCCTGGGAATGGCTCAGACCCTTCAGAGACATACTCCGACACGGACATGCTTCATTGGCTGATTTGTTTCAGGGTTAACCGTGTCAATGCCAGGAGCAACTGAAGGGTAAGCACACACGGTTGTGTAAATTGTGGACTTATGACCCCAAATATTTTCGCTGTAGAACAGGAACGGGCAACTTTGATAACAGGGGCCAAATACTTTATGTATTATCCATACCCACCGATTCAGCACTTGAGCATGCACCCAAAATCCCTGTTTATTAATTCAAGGACAATACATTGTACCAGAATTCATACACGAGATGCACTCTTTACAAGTGTAAAGTACTTTTCATGACTTTATTAGAATAAACTCGACTAAAGTTTCCTTATTAAGGGTTGCCTTTTTCCCCACACGAACACTATTTCGGGTATTGACAATTAGAGACCTTGGTAAAGTCATGCAAATACACCAATTTCAACAACACACCATACTCTTCAAATAACTCAGTAATAGATCATGTATGAGTACCTGGTCCTCGATTTAACACGAGTAATAAGAAAATCGACACCATCCTTTGGGAATTTAGCATATTCATTGTAGTGTCAAAATGGTTAAATGTTCTAAAGATACACCGCACGGCTGACCATCACCATAGACCAGCCAAAACCACCAGGTCCTAGCATCTGAATTTGACAAACATAATCCCAGACAGGAGGACAAGAGAACCACCAGGTGGAGACCAACAACCAACCAAGCCAGTGCCATGCCCGTGGGCACATTATAATTTGAATCATTACAAGTTGGCCCTAAATCACATGGCATCCACCTAATCGTGGGCACATACAGAGATGATGCATATGCAGCCAGCGGACAACCAGGGGCCAATGGCTGTTCTAGACAAAAAGCCCAAATGCAATAGTGTTATCACATCTCGCTATCTCGATCCTATTTCCCAATGATTTCCCCAGATGCTTTCCCACTCTGTTGGTCTTGCATTTTTTTCCATGCATTCACTATGAACAATATCTAAACCTGGTTTATTAAAGCAGACTGCAGATGAGCGTTAATCCTGTTCAGGCCGTGCCCACGACGAGTGCCCAACGGTTGCTTTCTAGGTCACACAATGGATTCGCATAAACACAACACAAGATGCCATTTTTAAAACTGCTTCATATTTAAATAGTTAGATGATAGCACAATCTTACATGCCGCAGTAAGTTAACACTTGCATCCATGTACAGGATAAGCAGGAGATACACATTGAGTCAATCTCCATTTTTTTTTCAAAAATTCAGATGATAACAGAAGCCTGATCTGTTGTGTATTGTTTTTAGCATTAACATTCCAAGTCCACTGACAACTGAACCAAATTTGCACTTACCAGCGCAGTATATATCGTTAATTATGACTTTCCACTTGAGGCAATTCACATGGCAAGCAAGAGTTATATACTTTAAGTCCATTCAGTGTATACACAGTCTAAGCTACTACAAAAAACAGTGTTGAAGTTGAATCCTTGCTTTGCAAAGGACAGCAAAAACACCCTGAAAAGAAAAAGGACTTTGCTAAACTACCTAGACAAGGATGAGAAAATAATTGACAGGTCTCGCGTGATCACAAAAAAAATTGGTGCATTCCATTACTTTACATAGTATATGTAAGTGATGAGAAACAATTGCTTAGGCAACACGATCAAAAAACTGTATATGATAATCCGTCCATTTTCAAGACGCTTATCCTGGTCAGGGTCGCGCAGAGCCAGAGCCTATCCCAGATGACTTTGGGCAAAAGGTGGACTACACCCTGAACTGGTCGCCAGTCAGTCGCAGGGCACATACTGAACCCACCCTGCCTGTACCAAAGTCAGGCGAGTGTACCACTCCACCATCAGTGACACATCTACTATATGATAATCTAAACTTTAATCCTGCAATGCAGGCTCCTCTGTCGTGAGCCAGAAATGAACCCGTGGGAGTCGAGTGTCTGTGCGCTGGTTAAAGAGAACAAAAATACATCTTAGAGCTTATTTATGTGTGTCTCCATGTTCTCCATGAAAACGTTTCTTTGAAAATCAGGCCAAATGTGTGCAAGTGCGTCAGCTTCTGGCATGTCTTTGTTTGGGCAGATTTAATTCCCAGCCGCATGGCTTTGGCTCATTATTCATCAGCCACAGTGCTCCGAAACCTCTCCTGAGGGTTCAACATGCTGGGAGATTAAATAACGCAAATGAGCAAGCACACACATACACACACACTACATTTGCAAAACTGTGCACACACAAAAACAAAACTCTAGGAACACAATTACCACTTAAGCAAAGCTTTGCCATGCACACACAGAAACAGGAGAAGATATGTCACACTACCCCCATTCAGTCACTGTCCGGAAAAAAAAATAAAAAATAAAAAAATTAAAGTCTACTGGGAGCTAAGCAACCAAGGTTTTTAAAAAGAAATGTGTACAGCAGCCAGTTTTGGAATCACAATGTCTCACTTTTGACTTTCTGTCCCCTTCTCCCTCTTTCTTGCTCTCCTTATTTCAGTCTCTCCCTATCAAATCCTGCTCTGCACACCACCTAATCTGCTCCATCAGTATGCTCAAAGTTAAACTAAGAATGCACATTGATAATTAAGAATTACCACTGCTGCACAAGGGCTACATGGATATGTGTGTGCATGTGTATACATGGATTACGGCACAGGGGGGAAAAATATAAAGTACAAGTGTCACTTACACTGGAAGTAAAGTTCCTCATCTCCTTCTTGAGAGGCTTTGCTGTAGCCGCATTGTCTAAAAAGCGAAACAAAGACAGAGATCAGTGAGTGCCCCAGCCCAATCGGGAGGAACAAACAAGCACCAGACGCTGTTTATTTTGCAATGCAGTCGTTTACACGGAATGTGCAATAACTGTGAGATGAGGAGAAAGCAAAAATGAGAGTGTCGACCGTGGTGATGGAGGATACAGAAGAGTAATACAGATGGCCCCCCTTGATGCAATGGCACTGATGAGCAAGAGATGGATCTGAGGCTGAATAAGTGGAAATTCTCTCTGATTTCACTGAGCAAGTCATAGACACACATACGCACGCACAAACACACACACACACAGATTGGTTTAAAATAGATATGAGACTGTTGAACATACACTGATTGATGTGCATTTTACACAACGCGCTCGTCGCCATGGGGTTGTCGAAACACGAGCAAACTTTCAGAATTCTGACTGGATGGCCTCATGGCTTAGAGAGAAATTTAAACTTGTCTCTTAACCTTGGCATGCTTGCGCACAACTGCGACAGACACACAAACACGCACAAACTGGAAGAGCCAGATTAATAAGTGATGAGCAGACGTTCTGGCTGGTGTGCATGCTTTCTTGGATTAGTAAAATGTCTAGAAAGCAAGCCAAGAAAAAAATAAAATGTTAAACCTTCAGTGAATTATAGTCTGAATTTTGTATACATATACAGTATAGACATACCACACAGTATATACATCTATACACACGTACATAAATACACACACACATATACACTATAATGCAATTGTTTACAAATACTGAATACTGTACATGCGAAATATATTACATAAAACAAAGTCACATTTTATTACACTCAGAACGTACACTATGTCCTAACTGTGGTGTTTATATACCAGATCAACTGCTTTTATAGATACAATCATCACATACTTTGACAGGGATCATAATTGTGTCAGATAAACACATTTTATGGAACCACAAAGTGGAAAGGGAACATAAACCATCGTATGGTAAAAATGAAATAGGCCCTGCAAAGTCATTTGGAGTATCTTTGAGGAGGAAAAAAAAAATACATGCAGTAGGATTGCGTTTTGAAATGCTTTCCATCATTTTATGTTTACTAGCAGTCATTTTCTTCAGTAAAAGTGTACGTGGGGGGGACAAATAAAAGTGTAGCCTTTTGGCCTGGGGTGTCAAAACCTTTTCCTCAAAGGGCAGAAAAATGGATACAAGACCTACTTGGACATTCTTCAAGTTTTATTAAAACTGCTTAAACTAATCCATCGAGCACTTGATATTGTTTTTACTGCTACGGCACTTTCTTGTTAAAGTGTTTAAGGCAACTCTTTTTGGACTTTTTAAATTTTGACTTGGCTCACGGCCCTGCATCCCACTGAAATAGATCCACCAGGGGCCCTAAGCGGCTCGCCACATTCACAACCAAAACAGGAGTGATCCAAAGCAAACTGACAAGTCACAAATCAAATATGCTCACAAATACGACCTTGACATGGAGCAGTGTGGCGGAAACCATTTGTGTTTATGAAGGTGAATTATCTTTAAGGCTCTGAAGAAAAACCAATTTTAGTCAAAATAGTTCATTTATTTTATATAAGAGTCAGTATAAAACCTCTATTATTAGTAGTAGTTGTAGTTTTCAGTGGCATTGGATCTATGGGGGATGATATGACCATCACCCCCCCCGCACCACCACAACCACACACACACACACACACACACACACACACACACACACACACACACACACACACACTATAAAAAACACATTACAGGCCTTGTAAAATGTTATTTTCAGTAGGGCCACTCAAATATGCAAACGGCCCCTAGGCCTCAATTCGGCCACCCATGCTTTAGGGTCAATCTATTCAAGGATACCCGTCGAAATCCGATTTATTTGAATTTTGAAAATTGATCCATCTTTTCTCTATATGGCTCATCCTGTTTAGGGAGGCTATCCTGGCTGAAATTCCGGTGAAAGCCAGACTATTCCCCAGTCAATCACACATATCAAGAGAGACAACCATTCACCCTCACATTCACTCTGTAACTGAGGAGGTAGTGATCCCATGCTGTATGCGAGACAGCACAACTACACATCTACTGGGCTGTATAGTGGTATCAGTTTGTAGGACTGGTACAAGTCCACTGAGTTGACTGAACAAAAAACATTGCATTGATCATCTTGTCAAAATGCTTGTCTTAGGCACTTGATACTGTAAAATACCAAAACCACAAGCTAACAAAAATCACAAGCATCTTTGGAGAACTTCTTTGGGAAAAAAAGGAAAATGCCCAAATGTCAGAATAGACAAAGAGCTGTGAAAATCCAAGAAGGATGCTGCTTTTAACAGGGGATATCGGCATTCCTATTTTCTATGTGTATTAATTGCAGCAGCTGATCTGGACAACAAAACCCACTCTGTGTAACATGCAGGAACAGTCTCACAAATTAGGCAATGAAGCTTTCAAAACTGATTCAGCACATGGAGACCAAGAATTTGCATTAAAAAAACTTTTGGACGCCCCCCCCATCCCATCACCACAGTGAGGGCCATCAAAACAATGTCAACTGGACAGAACTCATACACTTTGAGACTCACTGCCATACATTATCCAAGACGGGGCCACCCCATTTAGGAAAATAAAGTCCAGGCATCACAGTTATTATAACATTCATCTTGTGGTGAGTTACAGTTTTATTGATTGACTATTTGTTTCTGTGTCTGTCTGTCAAAATATTGCTTCATGTGAGGCGAAAAAGGCTAGGGACCAACACTCTGGAGTGCATTTTTAAGAGATGTCAATGTTTCTTTTTTGGTGTGTGTGTGTGTGTGTGTGTGGGGGGGGGGTCTTTCTGCATCCCTATGCGAGTGTTCTCGTGGGGAGACGTGATGGAGGATGAGGCTGACACATCCCTCGGCCTGTGTAACAGCGGGGTCTGAGACAAGGTCAAGGCCTTGTCTGTCAAAACACACCAGCAGACACATGCAACAGAGATCCTCGGGGCACAAGCTACCACACAAAGGAGGAGAGACAAGAATTGATAGACAAGGGAGCACACGAAAGGCGGAATGAGACAGATACGAGGACGGAGGGCATAATGGGACTAAGACAAACAAGATCAGATAGACGTCGGCGGGTTAGAGGCAAGGGAACATATTGGCGACAGGGCGAAGAGTCTTTTTATCCAGAGAGACGTCAGTGAGTAAAAGCTGGAACGGCAAATGTATTGGGACACTTGTCCATTACGGCTCCAGGGACTGAAAGGGCAACAAACAATGAAATGGGAGATTTTTAATTTATCTGGGATGATATTTGACAAGCTTTTCAAGTATATGTGTGAGAATTTTTGTTCCATTGACTCTACAGAAAAGCATATTGTAGATAGCAAAAAGTCAGAACTTGGCTCAAAATCTAATGATAATAGCAATAATAATAAAGCACATTCATGTAAAAAAAATTCAATTTAATAGAACGACACAAATATGAAATGGCACCAAGCCCTAATGTGGTCATGCTGGGTGTTTTGCTAATTTCCATAGATCTTGACAGAAAGTCGACAGATATACAATGTGAGGAGACATCTGACAAGACATCTGAGCTAGGGAGGAAGGAAGTAAGGAGGGGGGTGGGGGTGGGGTCATCGCAGCAGGGTTAAATTGCATCGGTAGAATCCTTTTCTATAAATTCTTTAGAAACGTCAGGTATGATTTTAGAACAGTGGCTTTTTTGGGGAGGGACATTATTTCACTTTAAGTACATTTTGGAATATGTTGGGCCAGAGAACCAAGTTTCTATAAGGAACTGGGCCAAACAGCTTGACTACAAAACTGAGGAGGAAAAAAAATGCTTATTAGCATTTTATTTGTTTGAGGAAAAGAAAAGAAGTAAAAGAAACCACTGAGGGATATATGCAATGTCAGGAGGACTGCAGGGAACAAAAAAAAAAGAAAGATTGAGAGGATGGGGGTGCGGGGAATGCATGCCAAGTGTACCTGGGCATCAGCTGTGTGAAGGGAGGAAGAGGAGAGAGAAGAGGAGGAGGAGGAGGAAGAGTGGAGAAGGATGTCGAGAGCAGCACCACGCTAGCAGGAGTTACATTGGAGGAGCTTGAGCAGACACTGCTGGGAAGAAGACAAGGGGGTGGGGCAGGGGAGGGGCTCTTTTCAGTACTTGGAAAGGCTGGTAAAGCAAAACATTGGACTCATTAATTCTTTGAAATATTTAAAGATTATTTACTGCTGGCAGTAAAAATAGCAATCATGGCTCTTTATTTCGACATCTATTTAGCTAATTTGAAAAAAGACCCCTGCTCCCATATGAATGGTTGATAAATATGGTTGCCTACTCCATAACGTAACACAGAATAATTCAAATCTATGAACTTTTGTTCAAGTAAGCGCAGAGTATGTTGCCTGACCAATCAGAGGCAGTCAGGAGCTTACAGTAAAAATATTTAAAAAACAAGAGTGCTACAGCAAATGCTTGCATGAACAAAATTAAAACAGCTGAAACAAATGCATCACAAAAACAAGAATGTGTCATTTTTGCACAGCTCTGTACAAGACACAGACCACAACTCCTGATTTCTCCTGTTATCTCCCAATACCTTGACCCTGCAGACATGCACCTACTCAATCACACTCATACACAGTCGTGTGACCAGTGAAGGGAAAGCCACCCCTTTTACTGACCAGTCAAGGCTGAGCTTCCTGGAGAATGTTCAATCAATGCCCTCGAACTCTGGCTCTATCAAACTTTGTCAGGCACCACTGTGTGTGTGTATGTGTGTGTGTGTTTGTGTGTGCATGCGTGCGTACGATGAGTATGGTGAGTAATGTATTCATGGGCCAAGATGAATGGACAAAGAAGTAACTACAAAACACAATCCTTCCTGTCTTGTCTATTGGAGCATATATTTCGTGCTGTGATATGTGTTTAATAGAACGTATGCTACATCAACAACAACGTGGGAAAGAGCCCTCATCCCAGACGACAGAGCGAGAAATGCAAACTACACACCGGAGCGGTTGCCAGTTAAACACCAGTCAATGCGATATTGACCGTGAATCGAGTCCAGGTGCAAATCAGGTATGTGAACCAGTGCATTGCAAGAAAAAAAAAAAAACACCATATCGAAGACATCGACTGGAACAAAGCATGCTAACCACCAACAACAATGGACGTAAACAAGGATCTTTTGTATTCTTGGCATGTAAATATTAAGTGTTTCAGTCTTTCATGTCACCCATATTTGAATGGCTCGGCACAAATTCTCATTTATTCATACTACCCTTTGGATGAGAAAACATCAAAAGTCAGTAAAAATGTACAGTTTGCAAACCAGGAAGCATATTTGACAAAATGTTGAGGCTATCAAAGAGGGAAAGATTGAAGGCTGCGTTTTATATGATTGCAGAGTGAACAAGAATCTGTACACAGTCAACCAAACATCATGTGAAGTTTAAAAGATTAAAAATTGAGCAGGCTTCGTCTTTGATGGAGCCGACGTCTCCCTGTTTGATACGAGACAGTTATCATTATTATCATCCAATGTCCGAACCTTTGTGTGAGCATCACGACTCATTTGCATGTGTGTGAGTCAGCAGGAAGATCGGTACGTCTGAGACCCTCCAGCCGTGTCTTGGAGCTGGCTGTCTTTGCAAACACAAGAGCCTGATAATTGAGGCATCAAGCCATTCCACTCCTTGTCCTCACACAAAACATAAGGAGCAAGACAATGGTGCAGCGGTGATGAACAATGGAGAACCATGTTCAATGGAGGTGATAGTGGGGGAGGGGGATGAAGAAAAAGATAAGCATTATTATTCAATAAAGCGCGGTGTGTGCTGTGAATATTTTGCCTGTCCTCAAAGCAACCAGCCGTGCATGGCAGTTTCATGTATTTTGTCTATTTCTACATTGGTGCTCAAGTGATCACATGAGGCTTTGCGTGGATTTTGAACACGTTTGTCATGATCAGCCCATGAATTCCTTCGTGTGTGTGTGTGTGTGTGTGTGTGTGTGTGAGAGAGAGAGAGAGGAGAGAGAGAGAGAGAGAGAGAGAGAGAGAGAGAGAGAGAGACAGAACGAGAGCGAAAGAGAGAGAAAGCGTGTTGTGTGTGACGACTGGCTAAATATTTTCTGTATAATGGCAACATCTCAGTTGCACTGACAACATTTTAATATGATCCTATGCAAGAGATCTATCAAATATTGTGCCAAGGATAATAAATAGTTTTCATTGTCACTGTCAGTGAGTTATTAATCAAACCCATATCATCAAAAGTCAGATTTGATTAAAAATCTACTCTTCATTGACATGTACTTGCACTGCTTTTTATCATTACTATCCAGGCTGATGGGATGCAAGACAGCTTAAATGCACTATTACACTGCAGTATACTTTATGTAACTACAGATACTGGCATTAAAGAATCACATCAAAGGGATGTCTCATGAATAAAATACTCTAAAAACTACTGCCTATCAGTTTGGAAATGGCAAAATGTGAAATTGTTCATTGCAAAATAAGCATAGAAGGTATCACTATCATAGAGGTCATGTGATGTGCGTTGAGCATATTGGCAAGTGCAGAGCGTCTTATTACATGAAAAGTGCCCAAATGAAGCTTATACATTTCGGAACTACTCCATTTTGGAAGCATTGTAGTGCTTGCTTATGGGTAAAATTTAATTCCAGATTATTTTAACAGTGCTTTATTGAGACAAACGTTTATTATTTTATTATTTATTAAATTTTATTAAAAGTTTTATTAGCTGTCCACAAAATATATACTTCATTAGATTTGAGGAAATGTATATTCCATTGAGCTCATTGATTCATTAATAGCACTGATTCCTTTTAATTTGAAATGGTGTAATCTGAACTACACAGACATTGAATCATAAAATAGTGTTTGTCCATCTCATATGGAGGTTTGTGCGACATTTAAGGATATGCCGTGAATTAGTATGAGCAGTGAGAATTCATGATTGGATGTTAGTGCGCAATCTGCGTCTCTTTATAGGGCTTTACCTCCTCCAAATGTGCAGTCCAACTCCCATGGACAGCAGCATAACGAGTGCCGCCACTGACACGACGGCAATGATCACAACAGGACTCTGCTCACTGGATGCCAGGGCCACTGCGAAAGTAAACATTGTTGAAATAAATGGGCTGTTGATAAATAGATGAAATAACGCAAATAAAACTAAATTACGCAGGCACACTTTACCATCTTCAACAGCAACATTGGGTACACCAAGCTAATTAAGGTCCTCCCAAAAATCAATTTCCTTTTCAGGAGCTTCAACCTTGTCGGAAACTCACTGATTGCACGCATTCAAAAGGGTTACATTTCAACAATCAATACAAAATTGGGTGAATATCTATTAATAATACAGAACGTTCAAAAGTGAACAGCATCATGCTTATTTTAATCCATGTATGAATTGTTCTTTCCATTTTCAATTGGTGATCGAAATATGAAAACGTGACACTATTGTACTGTTTGGTTTTTAATGTATATATATTATTATATTGTTGGATTTCCCATATTTCGACTTTTGAATCACATCAAAGTCTGAAATTGAAAAATGGACCACTGAACTGAGTTTGATATGTAATTGGCTGTAAAAGTAAAAGCACGGTAGTCACAATTCGAGCATTCATCTGAGATGTCACGCGATGGAGACCCCTAACAGGACAAGCCGAAAGAAACTTACTTTGGTCACAAACACTTGTCGGAACCACGACATTAGCCATTTTATGACATGAACAATTATGTTTTGTTGAAAGGAGGGAAATCTGTGAACACTGATGGAGGACTACATTTTGGCTTTTAATGCTGTTTATCTAACGGCGTTGTTTTCAAGTTATTAATGTTAAAATGGAATACCCCATGAACAAGTAGACCTGGGGCAAATCGCGGCAGAGCATGTCATCAAAATTTGATGATCAATCAAGGCTTTATCATGAAAAATGGGGACATTAATTGGTGCTTGGATCTTAAATTATTACTGGGTTTAAAATGCTCAAGAATTGAATTGCAGCATTTTTGTTTAAAGGTCTCGCTACTGTAGGTTAAAAAAAAAAGGTAAAGAAAATATTAAAAACACTTCTCAGCGTGACGGAGCTCAACACCACCATAAACTCTCAAAAGCAACACTTATCCCCCATGCCCTAATTGCAACAAACTTGAAAATATAACAAATTGTTAACATTTTGAGATATTGTTGTTCATCTACATTTCCTATGTAGTTACCAGGATGTTAGAATGTGGTTGCCTTGAAAGGTTTCTGAGGTCATCGCTTGTTTGAAACTTCTGAGCTTTGTCTGAGGCAAGAAAGCTATCATCCATAAAGTTACTGTGAAACTGGGAACTCTCTTGCAAAACATAAAAAGTTCAACTGATTTTTGTGTAAAATTCTGTTTGGGCAAAAGTCAAAGAAAATGAGGAGCGCTAGATTTGGTCTTTTGACCGAACGTGGGAGATTCTGGATGCACACACCAGCTTTTAGGTAAATTTGTCTCTGCATATGTGAAACAGCACATCACTAAAAATACCATAGCTGAATATAAAAAAAAAAGAAGGTTGGTTCCATTAGAAGTTAGATGCATAAGACACATACTGTGAGAACAAAAACTACACTCTGAGGCATCATCAAAGACAAAGTGTTTCACAGGTTCATCGATAAACTGTTGAATCTTCACACATTTTCTCAAATACAGTCTCATTGCTGACTCTCAATTCTATCCACCCGCCTCATTGTTCAGGCTGGCCGCACACCCAACATAACGCCCCCCCCGCATCTTAAGTCACTGGCCGTCTGGAGGTGCTGAGAGGCGTGAGCGGGGAGAAAGAGAACAGGACATGGCCGGGAGAAGGTGTTAAAAATGCAACTCACACTCTCCCAGTGTTTGCAGTTCCAGGGGAGCGCTGTAGGCTCCGTAGTCAATGGGCGGGGACGATGACGACGAAGAAGAGGAGGAGGAGGAGGATGACGAAGACGAGGAGGAGGGATACGTAGAAGATGAAGATGATGAGGATGAGGAGGAGGCAGAGGATGAAAGAGGGGAAGAGGACAGTGATGAGGAGGGCGCTGGTGTAGTGAAGGGACGAATGAGGAAGACGTAGGTGGTGCCAGCTTTCAGGTTGTTGACGCTGATCCGCGTGGCGGACGTCTTCACAGTAGAATAACTTTGATCCTTTTGCTCCTGTGGAGACACAACTTGCAATTAGAGACACAAAAATAGATGTGACATGTTCATCACGTCGCTCGCTTTCTCACAGTTTCGATGTAAGACTTTGGAAAAAGTCGCACATGTCCCATTTGACCGAAAAGGAAATTAACCCAGGCACAAACGTGTGTGTGAAGCCGTTAAAAGAAATCACGTACGCTTCATTGGGAGCGGCTGCATAAGAGATGTCAAGAACATTGTCTTTGCTAAGTACGGTACAACATGCACTGCACATGTATCTCAATTTATCGAAAGATTATGGAATTTTTTTTTCCAACTCATTATTTCTATACAGTATCTATAATAAAACAATGCAGCAGTTTTAAAAAAATGAATTATATTAGTAACAAAAACGAGATTAAGACAAAAAGAATAATATCGAAAAAAATGGTAGGAATCAGCCTTTTGCTGTGCTCAATGACATTAAAATTAGAGCACTGCAATAATTACATTTTTAACAATATAATTGAGATGTACTACCTGCATATACAGTATTTGTATTGACAGTGTGCAATATCGTACATGGTTACATGGCCAACGTTTCTCGTGCATTTGTTTAAACATTTTTAAAAAGCAGGTAAGCAATGCAAGTGTTTTGTCAATAAAGAATGACAGAAATTTTAATTAATATATAGTTAGTGTTGCACTTGTGAAAGAGTGCCAGTAATCTGCCTCATCCAGCTAAGTGTGTGTGATACTGTCACCAAAATATTGTCAACTGCTCTCAATATTTATATGTGGTCCACTTGGACAAAACCACTGGAGACCCCAACCACAATAATGAACTATCGCGCTCATTAGAATGTGCAGGTGCACTTAATGTTGTGTCCGCAGAGTGTATGTTGTTAATCCCTGTTTGTGCGAATGACTAACATAAGCACCCATTACCATAATTACTCTCATTTAATGTTTTTTTTTTTGTTTGTTTTTGTCATTTGCTTGCAACTTTTGTGCGCTGCATTTATAGTCATCATATCCTCTTGATGTGTCTTTTGGCATAATGACTCCAACGGAGGTATACAAATCAGATACGATAATGACTTGGATTTGCATACAATGATTTAAAAACAAAAAAACCAAGCTTGTGACTTTTCTGTAGCTATTTGTGAGAAAAAAAAACCCAACTGCATAGTAAAGACCGGATAAGGGAATAAAAATGCTTTAAAAAGTTGAAGCACTCATTAATTCCAGCTACGAGGAGAAAAAAATACCGCTCACTGCTGCGTGTCATTTATTACATTGAAACACAAGTGGGAGCAAATGTTTAGCAATATTTTTAGCTGTTATGTTGACCCACAGTGTAACACAATGCCTTAATAAGAGAAGAAAATGCTATCACACCTCCTAAGCCGTACCATTTTTAAAACAGGCTCTTTGTTGTTGCGTTATTGTATTGCCTTTTTATTTCATGGCTTTCGAACAATGCAGCTGCCTCACTTGGTTATTTTCTATCCATCCTCTGCACACTTGGTTTTGTCAGTTATCTTCAGAACTCTGCTCTTGGAAATAGTAAACCATGTCATCTTCTCTTAATCTGTTACCCACGTAATATATAATCGAACCTGTTCCCCACCTCTGGTATCTCAATCTTACTAAATCCTCACTGCCTCATATCATCTGCTCACGTTTTCCTGTCTCACCTGGCCCACCCCTTTTCGATGTGGCAATACAGAAAAAAAGGTAACATATTTTAAAAAATATGGCAAAGCATATAGAAGACGAGAAGGTGTGAAAAAGATTGCGTGAGCGTGACAGACATAACCAAAAACGTGGTGTTGCTTCAAAATACACCGTATGAAAATGTTGCAACTGTGACAGCTGTGGGTTTACGTCCATGACAGATTTACTGTGAAAGCGCACTGTTGAAAGCTGTGTTAAATTAGTGTGATAAGGCATTTTCAATTACTGTGGTTATCCAAATGACTGGCCCATACTTAAACACCTTTGAAAATATTTTTAACTTGCTGATGATGAACTGCCTATAAACATCTTAAACTTGCAGCAGAAGCGGGAGATGGAGTCGATTAAAGGACAACTGGTCCTCTAGGACAAACCTCGGTGGTACAAAATATTTTGTAATTTACATTATTCAGAAATATATCCATCTTCTGAGCCACTTATCCTCACGAGGGTCACGGGGAGTGCTGGAGCCAGTCCCAGCTGTCATCGGGCAGGAGATTGGGTACACCCTGAACTGGTTGCCAGCCAATTGCAGGGCACATAGAGACCAACAGCCGCACTCACAATCACACCTAGGGGCAATTTAGAGTGTTCAATTAATGTTGCATGTTTTTGACATGTGGGAGGAAACCGGAGTGCCCGGAGAAAACCCACATAGCCACAAGGAGAACATGCAAACTCCACACAGGCGGGGCCGGGATTTGAATCCCAGCCATTAGATTTGTGAGGCCAACACTCCAACTAGCTGCTCCACCATGCCGCATTCAGACATACATCAAATTTAAAATTGAAATTCAGTGTTTTGAAATGAATTGTATTTAAGTTTAACATATTCATGTACCTTCTCATAGTATTTAACTTCGTATTCTGTCCGGCTTCTGTTCAGGGACAAAGGTTGCCTCCACACCAACGTGATGCTCTTTTCCTCGATCTTTTCGGCTCGGAGTTCACTTATCAGAGAGGAAGCTACAGGAGAGAGAGAGAGAGAGAGAGAAGAAATTCACTTTTTAAGAACTTTGGTTTTCTGCACACACAGTATTTGCTATCGCTTTCTATTTGTCAAGGACATAAGTAACATTTTTGCTCTTGCAGTTACAGCATGACAGCGTAACAAAACTAAATGTAACTTATTTTGTTTTCCTTTCAAAAATGGGTTACCTGGCAGTATTTTCAGTTCAGATTTGAAAGAAAGCGTTTTATATTTAAGGACAGATGGGGGAGTCCGCCAATATTCTACTTTAGGGAGAAGAAGAAAAGAGGACGACGACAGCAGTAATGGATTAGTCATTCAAGAGACCTTGTGCATCTGTACGTGCGTGTGTGTGTGTTTGTGTGTTGTGGGACAGAAGTGCATTGCGACTGACAATAGATCAATGCAGATATGGATTGACTGACAAGTTGGCATTGACATAAGACGAAAGGATGGAGACTCTCCGAATTCAGACAACCGTTTTATTTTCGCGTCTCTGAGTCTGTCAATTAATTTAACCACAATAACTTTTTCTGGCTGAAGCCATGAGGGGCAAAGTCAAAGTTACCCTGACAGATTACTCATTTGGGATGGATGAACACCAAATGTTAAAAAAAATCCATGTCGAAAAATTCATTATGTTCCTTTTCATCCTGCCTGTAATTTTTCCATTTTGCACTTTTTTGTAATCTGAGTCTTAAATGCAAAGTCTAAAACAACACAAATAACACAGCCAAAGTAAAAAATAATGACACTGTACGCAAACACTTTTAAATGTGGTATAAATATTTTAGATTAGAAATGAGGAAATAAGGAATGCGTTTTAAATGCCAACTGCAGCCAATACTGGTAGTGCGATGTTAACATCATTTAAACCAATGAAGGCAGCAGCTATAGGAGACAGTTCAGGCCATCTGAATAATATGCAGTTTTTTCAATTTTTAAAAATAGTTTTCATTATCTGTTACTTGCTTTGGCTGGACACGTAAATATAAAATCATATACAACTACAAAATTGGAACCTGGAACTTACAGCTCACATTGTGTGCAATGGGACTGGCACATAAAGTTATTTTCTTTTATGTCGGCAAGAAAAGCATACTGACACCCACTCAAGGGTTGCTTAACGCCATGTTTAATGAAATAGTAAAGTGTGCTGTCACTCAAAATGCAACTAATAACAAGGTAGGCTTAGTTTGTCAAATACTCGTGTTTTGGTAAACATTAGCAATTAGGAAGCACTGTAAGGGGGTGTTTACAGTTAGTTTTTTGCAAATAAATCTTTGTTTCCAAATATCACATAGACCTTAAAATTTTTCTTGGGTATTAAAGTTACCGGTACTTCTTGGTATTTTTCTGTTGTTACCCCCATCCCTCCCAACCCATGTCCTTTCTGCTGTGCCCATCAGTAGCCTAAAATCGAACTCCCCATCTTTCTAGCTGGTCATCTTTTCACCTGACCTTTCACCAACATTTTATCTATTTTGGCAGCAGCAACACAGCAATGTTTGACTCAAGAGAAAAATAATACTTCACATCTGCAAAAACAATCGTGAGTTCCATTATGCTCCAACCTCATATGACTCAAGATGACAGTCAATTAAGCTACAGATTTAAAAAAAAAAAAAACACTCCAGCTCTCTAAATTTGTCTTTAGGAGAAAAAAAAAAAAGAGTTTTCAGTGACACTCAGAATTATTGCAGTTTGCTTGTCTTGTCAGCCGCTATTGAGAAATTGATTGCATCCTTTTTTGACAGGCGGAAAAAGAAACCTACTTTATGATTGCTCTGTTAAGGTACTCAATTTCTTTGTCGTTCCTGTCAAAATCATTTTGGAAGTTAGAATACTACCTGCACATCCAGGATGCAAAGTAGATTGTCATATATCCTCTTAATTTTTGCACATTTTAAATATTAGAGAACCACGTGTGCCGTATAATACATTATGTCAATATAATGACAAAGACATTCATTTTAAAATGTATATTAGAGGCAGTGAATATGGAGAAGAACAGACAAAACTGGTTATAATAGAATAAAGAAAAAAATAATTCTTAATTATTCAGTACTGAGCAAAAATAATCTCGCCCCAAAACAGTAGTTGAGTGCATCATTATAACTTTAAAATCCACAATGCTAAATGAACTCACTGGTTGACCTTTGTCAGATAAAAATTCAGACTGAAATCCACCCCATGTCTGCCGACATACATTAAAAAGAAATCATAATTGATAGTTTACTGTATGGGATGCAGGAAACAAATTTGATCAAGGCTATGAAAGAAAAAAAAAAAGAGAAAGAATGGCTGCCCGGCAAACATTCAATACTGTATTGAGACCTAAATAAATAAAGAAATGTTTACTCTCTTCCCTGCGTAACTAAATCCATTCTATGACCACTTATTTTTTTTTCTATTGGCCTTTTCAGGAGCTGTATATTACAGCGTATATTTCCAAACACATCTGCTGACATACAATGTGGATCGACTGCTACTATCCTTTCTCAAAGTCAAACAACCACTTATGGAAGGAAAACATTTTCATGATGAAACTAGTGGACGATCGCAAACAAAACTCTAGAGACTCCAAACAAAGGAAAACCTCATCTTAATACACTAAATCAAAAACCGAGTAAATCTGCTCACCTCACCTTTAACTGCACACCTCTGTTTGCACTTCTTTGCTTGCTTTGTGCTGAATTATGCATAAGACTGGTGCTTGCCCCTGAATCCCAGAACACATTAGAGCTCAATCTCACCACCAAAGAACACATTTGGATGATTTCGCTATAGATTTGCACCCACAATCGCCTTCCTTCTTTAAACCTATGCTGCTGAAAATAAGCGGTCTTTCACTCTGTGAAAAGAAGAATTGGAAGGTCTAAAGTGCAGGTATGCATTTTTGAAACATAAATGATCCAACTAACAATTGTGTGTACCATGTTAAATTTGATACCCTGTGAAATAGTTGGGTACTGTTGCAAATACCATTCAAAACATGTAAATCATCCGATTACAGAAATACATTCGCACACCAAATAGTCGACAAGTCAGGTGCATTGCATTGTACTTTAAGGGCCAGATTGGATGGTGACTCCCATCTAAAATGCTTTTTTACAACAGACGAGCACAACAGACAATGAATTTCATATGCGGTATAGAAGAGGCGGGAGCGATACATTCTCGAAGCTTCGTTAGCTTAGCGACGGAAGTGCACTATGAAAGCTTTCCAGTGGGCATGCCGAGTAATCGCTGATAGAGATAAGGCTTGCAGACTTCAAAGGAACACAATGATGACAGAAAAGGGGGACTAATACAGGAAGAATACGAGGTGAAGTTTGACCCAATGTAGGAACCAGAATATTTTAGAGTGAATTTAAAGCATAACTGCTGCCTTTATATGAGATTTCTATGTCATGCAGGCACAAGGGAAATGCAAATTCAGTCGATAACGACAACAAAACCGGATAATATATTAAACCATTGCCACAATTATAAATCTCAGTTATAACTCTGGATGCACAACACGCAGGCAATGGCGCAATAATGCAGCCGGTTTTAACACTGCCTTTCGTATGCACAGTGTGTGACAGAAAAGCTAGCTTCCTGAAAGACTCTTATGGATTTCAATTCAAAGACGCTTCATGATGCGGAGCCCCAATACAGGCCTCTCGTTATGTAGACTGGTGGTTTATGTGGCAGCTCAGGCTTGACACTCTATGGCAGGTAGAGTCGCGAATTGACTTTGGCGCAAAATGGCAGCTGCTGCTTTTGGGTCTTGCAAGCGTGCGTACAAAGGCAGCGGTTGCTCAACTGCCATCGCCGTTTTATCGTCACAGGAGACAGACTGAACCTTGTCCACCACCCAGCGGCAACAGTCACCAGAGGGTGGAAATTGCAGACTTGTGGTCACTTCTGTCATTTATGAATCCACCTTTACTTTCTACATCAATGTCTCACTTTTTTATGTAAATTCTCACCTCGACACAATGTCTGTTTCAATTTATTTTAGGTTGCCTCAGTAAGCCAGTTTGTGCCTCAGCTGAGATGACATCCCCCTCGTCGGGAAGGGGCTTTATTGTTCTGCTCCTCCACCAACTGTGCAGCATGCGCAACTTTAAAGTACATCCAACGATGCACCTATAAAGCCATTGCATGCAAATTGAACAGACGAGAACGAAGCGGTGGTCTAGATAGATTGAGGTAATAAAGACTGTTCTACAGTTAGATATGTTTTATGTTCTAGGTTAAGAGAAAAGCAGCAAAGACATCCCCAATGGATGCAACCCCACTGGCTCCTTCCTTAGTTAAATGGATGGCGCAACAATTTAAGTGAATGACAGCGGGGAAGTGGAACATTTAGTTTCTTAGATTTGAGACTCCCTGGAGATTTTTCTGCTGTAAGAATTTGTATCCAGACCAAGATCCAAACTGAACTTCCTTCCGTTTGGGATGGATATGGCTGGCTGACTAATTAGCTTTCCCTTCATCCTTCATCTAAAGTGAATGCTGAACAATTTTAAGCTATTTCCTAACATTTTCAACCGCCGTTTCTACATTTAGATCATTTGTCCATCTGTAGTGGTGCTTTGTAATATTGTCTGTGTCGTCCACTCAATCAAGGATGGTTCAAACCCCTTTAACTGTATGATATAAGTCCAAATTTACAGCAGATCTTAATCCAACTAACATAATCACTGCCTGCAATGTGGGATGTTATGAGGTGTGCAATTTCACCTTCCTTTTTTTTTTTTTTTTAGGCCAAATTGAATGAATGTTGCATTGAATTCATTATTTACTAGTACATTGTAACAAATATTCTGTTATCTTATTAATGTTGTTTGGGGAAAACAAAACAACCAATCACAAAGATTCACAGTTGCATAACCATGAATAAGAGCTTTGACATTTACCAGACGCGAGCATCTTCATGCATGGGATTGTGTCCAAAATGATGCTGTTCTCAATCCCGTTACAGGGCACGCTGCTTTCAAGGCCCACTGTGAGAAAGCAGATAGTCTAGGCTATCACTATTCAAAAGCCTTCATGCTTCAATGCAAATACATACCTTTATTCTCAAAATATAATATAATAAAAAAAAAAAATCAGGAGCTGAGAGAGCCAAGAGGGAGGGTACGGAGGTGAGGTGAGCTGATACAAATCTTCAGTGGTTATTATTGTTCAGACGAGTATAGAGGAAGAAAGAGGGAAGGGAGGATATTAAAACACATGCACACACAGAGCTACTTTGGATAAGTATATCTGCGAAATGGAGGACCACAAAGAGGAGACAACTGGAAGTTTTCATCAAAGCTACAAGATTACACGTTGCCCTGGTTTGACTCACCAAATTGTGCACGTGTGTCTCTGATTGGGTTTATGATTGCATGGGAAAGAAGGCAGTGTCTATTAGTGTGACAAGGAAAGAGAGCGTCTCAGTGACGACCTAATTAAACGTGTCAGTCAGTGGGCGGGTGGCCAGGAGCAGGACCAGAACATCGCACGCACACAAGCTACTCAGACAAAGAGTCAATTGCCAACCGATCATGATGATGACAAAGATTTCTTGTAATTTATCATGACAGCTTCAATGAAAAAAAAAATAAAATCTTCATTTTTAGGGCGTATTAGCTTCTATAGAAAAGCTCATCAGCATTGACGTTGCCATGGCAAACCTTGATCACCTGTTTTACGCTCTGATTATTTTCGGACCAGCCGGGATAGCTGCTTGGCTGTCTTTGTGGTTGTTAGTGCTAAAGTTGATGAGTTTTCAGGATTGTATTACTGAAAGAAATCCTGATATATTTCTGTCATTTTCAAATTAATTTTTGTATTTTAAAAAAGGCCTAAAATGGCGCCGCACTCCTGCACTAGAGTGAGAACACCCCAAAATATTACTTGAATAAAGTAAAAGAGACACATTGACCATTGTGGGTAACAAAAACAATGCAGTTCCAACTAATCAGTTGATGCTATTCAAATTGATCCTAATTTTGGATGTTTCCAATAATAGTCTTTATGAAAATGTTGTCACTTTTTTTTTTTTTTTTGTTTTTACTTTGACGAGTAAGCTCTTGCCCGTCTCTGAGCAGAGTAACTCCTCTCTGATCATTAGTCTCGCCGCTGCCTGTCAAACTTGCCTATCCCCATCTGTCTGTCAATCACTTCCTTGCCTGCACTTGTGTCTCAGAGCTGCTTTAATGATCACTGGCATTGCATATTGTGGTCTCGGTTTTCAAGCCCTTTCGTGCAATTGTGCTTCGACGAATTCGACAAATCTCACGTTAATTTTCACTTCGGCCACGTGCTCCACATGATAATCAAGTCAGGCTTACCTAAATCCATATGTTTGTCAGAATGTGTATCAATAACAACGAATGCTACTACAAAAACCGTTTTAGCATTGATTTTCTTATACACATTTATCCAGGAATTGCTGCCTCCCCCATTTTTTTATGTTGATATTAACATGCAAATACATTTTCATTTCATAGCGCTAGACCCTTAAACTGCATAAATTTAGGTTATGGTATGAACTGTACAGAATTTGAGGCAACAAAATCACTCTTAACTGCACTAGTTATTACCATTTTAGGTCAGGAAAATAACTAACAATTATTCAGAAATTTTTCCATCAATCAATTTTTGTGGTTGACTTAGTCCAGAGAGACCATTTTTTTTCCACAGCCCTAATATATCTACAGAAGTAGGAGTAAGTCACATAATCTCAAATCATAAATCCCAACTCATAAACTTCAAATCTCAAGCAAGTTCCAAGTTCTTGTGGGGAAATCAAGCGAGCCAAGTTGAGTCAGCAGTGAATTTCATGCAAATTGAGTCAAGTCATTTATTGGTTTAAGCAAGTCACGTCAAGTCAAACCGTCTGTTCCAGTCGGAACATTTTTTAAACCTCCTCAATCGATTAGACCAGTATACATCTGTGTGTGTGGGTGTGTGTGTGTGTGCGCGTGTGTGTCTACATTGAGATCAATCGATTGATCGCTAGATGGATAGATAGACAGCCAGGGAAAGATATCTTGATTGATTGCATCATATAAAGAGCTGTGCCTAATTGTGATGTCTGATGTGAGCTTAAAGCTCAAGTGTTGTCAAACGGAGGATTTTTGGTATATTATTAATGAAAAACCCACAGCCAATATGGCCCCATGTTTTTTTTCACCACAAAACATGATTTTGACGTATACAGCTTTTTGTAACTCCCGCCATGAAAATCCTCTCGAGGGATTTGTTTTCGAGAAGAAGCAGGAAGTGACGTAAAGGGCAGTGGCGCCCCCTAGAGGACTCGTTTGTTTCCATTAGTTTTAGCTCCGTGAAGGTAGCTCATTGTTCCTTCGTGTTAGCCAAAATGCTGGCTCATTGCATTGCTGGACATTGCTTGAACACTTACCCTTCATAAGTTTGAAAGAGACCCTGTTCGTTGTGAAAAATGGATTGCACAGGTGCGAAGGATAAGAGCTTCGTGGGTTCCAAATAACAGGTAGGTGTGTATACAGCTACTAAAAAAAAAAAAAATTGTTTGGGGTGGGCCACGTAATCGGTCTCTCTCATAACGTAGCAAAAGATCCGCGTATCAAATGTGTTGATGTGCGCATACAGGTATTAAAAAAAATTAATAGTTTGGGGCGGACCACGTAATCGGTCTCTCTCATAACGTAACAAAAGATCCGCGTATGAAATGTGTCGATGTGCGCGTCGCCCAGCCAACAATGTCTCACTCAGCCTGCAACATAGCTTGGCTCCACCCCCTTCTTATTTAGCACGGCGGGCCGAAACTCAGCCACACCGGCTGAGGCGCCGCGTTCAGCGGTCACATCTTCCGCGAAGGCTGCGCGTCGGGCTGCGGGCGGCTCTGAAGAACCCAGCCGAGAATGCGTTACTCAGCCGGCTCGACTGTGACTAAAGCAGCACCGCTCGGCTCTGTCATAAGCCACACCGGCCGGCTGCGATGAGCCGCGATGGCTCATCTCCGCCGCGGGAGTGGATTGGACGGATGTGGTTTGGCCGTGATCGGATATCATCTGAATATGGCTCGAACCAATAGTGTAATATTGCCCTGAGGGTTCGAAACAATAGTGTAATATTGCCCCGGTAACTTCACTCGGTTGTTTTCTCCTTTTCGAAAAGAGTTTCCGTGTCAGAAGGGGCCTTGGAAAAATCCGAATATCTCTGTTGTTTGGCTTCCATAGTAGGCACTGCGTGTTTTCAACGGCGGAAGTGACAATGATGTCAAGGACAGATGACGCGACTAATATGCCGACCACTTGGATGTCGAGGGACACTCAATTGCGCAACTTTGTGCATGGATGACGCGCTCTCCGCTCACTTTTTTTTTTCGTATAGACGAAGTGAATACTGTTATATGTATTATTCATTACAATATCTATTTTAGAATGTTTATAGGGATGTCACCCGCACTTTAATTTGGTATCTAGAGTTTGATAAAAGGCTTAGTATGAGGCAGTGCAGTTCTGTACCAAACACAATCCAAATATTTTATTAAACTGCTGTTTTGCAGTCTCTTTTTTTTTTTAAATAATTTTTCCCTCACTCGTTAGATTTTGGTAATAATGTCATTGATACATATCGTTCAAAAAAAGTTATGACCCTGTTTTAACCACAGTATTGTTGTCATGAGCAAGTGGGACCCAAATGTAGGACTCTGAAGCAGTGATATGGTTTTTGAGGGAGGTTTAAAACTAGGCTAAGGTCATACACATGAAGGCAGTCCAAACAGGCAAAAGTGAGAAGGCAGTGGCATGACCACAGTCATGACAATTGTTATTCAATTAGTAACCGCAATGTATGGTTTGCAATTACAAATAATTTAATAATTTTCAATTTGATCATTTAACCCTGTCATCTACCACATGTGTGATCCAGCATTTTCAATGTTCAATGATACTCAATGAGCTAGCATCACTGTATATGATGGTTACAATTTTGCAACGTGAAGATGATGTCAAAGATTGGCTTTGTGTATTATGTGTACATAAGGGCAGCACTGCGCACATGGGAAAGTGTTTGCGCTTCATGCGATCAGCTAATTAGCCTGTCACCAACCTCCCCGGCTGGATCATGGTGAATTTGGCTACCACTCTGAAAGAGAGCGACATCTCTATGAGGAATCCCCACTGTTTACACAGCAGGACTCAACAGAGGCTCTTTTAGCAGAGGCACCTTACACGGTATTATACAGAGAACATAAGACCTGAAAAAAAATCTCGAGTTTTATGACTGGGCGCCATTGGCATCACTTTTGAAATTTATTATATACTTTTGTGAAGGACCTAGATCACATTGAGGTCTGCCCCGCAACCCTGAATTATGGAGTACCACCAGTATCATGTGGTCACCTTCCCTCAAGCTTTGCCTTAGCACCAAAGTGAGCATCACAGTTTTCACAACAGAGAGGGGAAAAACCCCTTTAAATCCATATCCAGAGCACACATGGCAAAAGAATCAGAGTGCCTCTTCATAGACTCCAATTACAAGGCAAGAGATAGGCAATTAAAATTCCCATCACAGAGTGACAAAGCATCTTAAGTGGTTGTGCTATAGTCCTGAAAAGTAGCTTGATGACTCTATTCATTTAGTGCCTGCTGAAGCCTCACCTTCCCATCACTTCTAATTAAGGAGGCAAAAAAAAAGGATTCAAATACCTCCATGCAGTGTGCTGAAGGCGGTAGAGAGGTGTGAAAGTGGAGTGGAGAAAAAGCTATTGGGAACTTGATAAATAAAAGCAACATTTTGTTTTTTGACAGCAGAGCAGCTGTCATTCAGACAAAGCAGCAAATACTCAAAGTCAAAAACTTCAAAAAAACTGAGCCCAGCTGTATTATACCACACTTACAAACTGCTCAATATTCAAATAGTCACACGGAACCATGCACTCCTGCATCAGTTGGAAAAAAAAAAAAAAAAAAAAAACTGAGGTTCAAGTCTGATTCAGCGCCATCTCCTATTTGGGGTAAAATTACATTCAGACTGCTGACATGCTTGACCAGTCATTAGCACATTTGTCTCATAGTTCGGAGGTTCAGAGCTGGAATCCAGGCTCTGGAACTTCCTGTGTGGTGTTTCCATGTTGTCACCATGCTTATTCTTCAGGTACTCCCACTTCCGCAGACTTTAAAAAAATATGCATCCTGGAAAACTCTTGACTATAGTTGTGAATCAAAGTGTGAACATTTGTCTATATGTCTCCTGCGATTTGCTGTCCACCCTCTTGCTCAAAGTCAGCTGCAATAGGTTATAACCCCTGCTGTGAACCTTGTAAGGTTAAGTGCTATAGGAATTGGTTGGATTGATAGATTCAGACTTTGATTGGAGAAAACACGTGTACTTAATTAGTAGCAGTGCAGAGAAACATACAGCCACAAAAATTAGTTAGCGGCACAATAATTACATTGAATCTAGCAACGTATTAAAAGCATGCCTTTATACTGTAAAAGGGAGTGAGGTTCAGTTTCTGGACACTGTTATGATAGGTAGTAATTTAAATTACAATATAGTTGTGTCTTTGTAACCTTTGTACAGTATATTACACATTATGCTACTGCCTTTTGTATAATTTACAACAACCTTGGATAAAGCAGGAATTTCAGCACCATTTCAAAATTCCTGCACAATATCAGTCAATTAATCATTGTGAAAAAACTTGAATGAATTAAGATACATAAAAGTAATCGGAAATAGAAGCAAGGCATTGTTAAAGTGGTTTAAATAAAATGGGCATTTCTAAGTGACCCCCTGAGTTTTGGAATTATTGTTCCTCATCAAAGCTATACCCTTAACAAAATCAGACTAAATTAAAATATGAAAATAGATTTTTGTAAACTATTCCCATCCATATTTTTATTTTTACATAGGTATGTAATACATTGTCCACTTAATCCCCTTGCATCATTATTCCTCATATGATTATATTTTTTAAATTCCTCAGATAATTTCCTGTGGCAACTTTCTATTAGCTACGTTAATAACAACATGAACAACCACACAATACAATGAACACTGCTATTGCTTTAAACCCACAACCAAGCATGGTCCGAACATGAGAAAATAAGTCATCTGTAGACCATTTCATTTTATGGTTAAACTGTATTTATGATTGTTGGCTCCATGTTTAAATTTGTGGGCCTTTTTTTTCCCACATTCATCTTTTTTCCAAGGTATTTCAGCTCAAAACCTGTTAACCTAGAGTGCTTCAGACACTTTTCCTTGGTAGCGTCTCCACTTTGAGTCATTCACTGAGTTCACTGCTGTCTTTACTGTCCTCAAGCGCAGCAATGACATGGTTCAGACAAAGGTTGCTGTTGTCCGCACAGCGTCTATGGCTGTCCGCGCTACATCTTTATCCATGAGCCTCTTTTCCTCTGCGCCCAGAAGACATTCAACTCACATTGCTACACCACTCACCTCCCCTCATCCCTTCAACTTTTATATTCAACTGCTCCCTTTTCCCCTTCTGCCTTTATTCGGCCGTCTCTCAGGTCCGTGTAACTCCGCGGGGACCAGCCATCTAAGCAGAGCCAGTAATCCTCTCAGGATATTGAAATGCCAATCCATCCTCCTCCCTGACCCACCCCGACACTCCAGCCATCCAGCATCCCTCTCTACTTCTTTGGCTCAGCTAAAGGGCTTTGGGAGTACCACCAGGGGCCGGGACATTCAACCAGCGTGTGTTTTCAATCACTCACGTGCACGCACACACACACACACCACACACACACACGCACACACACACACACACACACACACACACACACACACACACACCACACACACACACGCACGCACGCACACACGCACACAAAAGATGAACAAGCCGGGGGAAATTGCCATTGCGTGGTATCGTTCTTGCACCTTTAGAGATAGTGCACACGCATATGCACAGAGTTCATGGCATGCAAGCAAATACATGAAAAATGTTGTCATGCACAAATGGACCAGCGTATGTACGCAGATGCACATACACACATACACACACACACACACACACACACACACACACACACACACAAACAAAACACAAGATAAGCAGCCGTGGATAATTCTGATCCCCCATTTATCCACCCCATGCCACATCTACTCACGCAACCCCTGCTACTTTTCTATCCCAGTCCTCCAATTTATCCATCCATCCAAACATGCCAAACTCCCCCCCATACCCTCAGTAGCCTAGAGAGCTCTGGGGGAGGAAAAAAAATCCATCTGTTTGGGAGCAATCTACTGACAAATGTGCAAACATAGCCTTTCCAGTTTAAGTCAACTTGCACATCGTTTCTGTCAAACGGAGTCCTCACATCTCCAAAAACATTTCAGGAGACCAAGAAAAAAAAAAAAGTAATCTTTTTTCTAAAACTACATTGTTCAAGTTTATTTTATAACCTCTTTTGCTACTACATACTGTTGCGCACCAACACCAACACCACAGTTCAACCTAGTCATGCATGATTGCTCTTTTAATTTGCCTAAAAATAGGCTAATTTATTACATCGTCATCGATTAGAACATTACAGAGAACCTAACTATTGTGGTTGTGTCTCGAAAGTATTCTGTCAATTGACTATCTGTGGATGTACTAGAGTGGTCAAACTACTGAAGAATATTTTTTTTTTCACATGCTTGGCAAAGAGGATTCTGATTGTAACTACTTTCAATCGTTTTCGTCAGAAAAAAAAAAAAAAAAACACTTTCAATTTTGAGGACGTGCATAGACATGGCGTTATACAACACTTCTCAGACAATTGACATGTCCAATAGAATCAATGAAGTTGCTTCGAGTTGCTGGTGTCAACATTCATGGGATGTGGCCGAGAAAGTGACATTTGGACATATGACGTTTCCACTCGACAGTGACAATATGTTTTTAATGGACAATTTACCTTTTAGATTTACTTGAACAGAGTGGAACAGAATAGAGCTCATGCACATGACGTCACAGTTTGCCAGGTGCCATATTGCCAGTCAAACCTAGCTGTTCTACAGTGTGGGAGCTGTTGAACCAGAGCAGATTTTTCAAATTGCCCAAGACCTGTTGTGCTGTTTGTTGTCACAATAGATGACACAGTTCTTCAAAGATATCATTTTAAAGAATACCAGCTGAGAAGACCAGAAAAGATCGATGGTTTGCCTTTCAAACAAAGCTTCTCGGGAGTCGGCTGAACCGGAGCACATTTTTCCCAATGCCCGGGACCTATTGTGCTGTTGGTTGTCACAATAGATGAGACAATCTTCAAAGAGATCATTCTATGGAATAGCAGCTGAAAAGACGAGAAAAGATTGATGGATTTTGGCAATTAAACGGAATGGATGGTGCCCAACGAAATACACACGCCTGTGTAGTGATCACTTCAGGTAGGAATTATTCCTTTTAATCTCAAATAACCAAGAAGTATTTATAGTGCCAAGTTGACTCATTTGAGAACAATACATATTTAAAAAAAAAAAAGTGTCGCAGAGAGGTTTACAGAGGTTAATTGCGTGTCTGCAATATGCTTCTGTGTATGGAGGAGAATCCCCCCTGTCCTAAATTATTTTTCCAGTCATAGTTAATGAATGCAAGTTTGTCTAAAACCAGGGATCATTTATTTAAATATTGGTATTTGTATTGAGAAAATCTGAGTAGGTCCATCGCTATGTGGGATTTATTCCTGATTGAGAAAAGATCCAGGAACGAAGTATTTGTATGCGTCCAGAATTTTACACACTTTCGAACTCTTCTAAGTAAATCTCAATTACTTACTCGCCAGATACATGTGTAGATCCAGTTGTCCAATACAAGAGGAAGCGAATTAACAGTCCAATTTCTTATTGGAAAAAACATCGACTTCTGCATTAAATATGGGTCCTCTATGCCAAGTGTGTCTAATTTTTCCATGTACCTTTGTTTACTATCACCTTCTAAATGTTAAACAGTATCGGACAAAACTCTGGGTGTCGTGCTATAAGACATTTTTGTTACGTCTCAACAGAATGAACTTGCAACAATGCTTTGTTTGACAGGCAATATGGCGATATCACGTAATTTTCTGACGTAGGTGCACGAGCTCCATACCTGGAATATTTCATCTGTGTCCGTGTTGATCCCAACAAATCAGTGTCCTTAAGTTCCCTGGCCTTTCTTCATACGTGCCCAGCAACTAGATAGAAACTATCCACTCCAGACTAATAAAATTATCATCCCCGACAAACAGGCAAGGCACAAGGGGTGAAGATAGCCACGAAGATGCAAAAGGGGTAATCACATGGAAATGAATTTGCAGAACAAAAGTGAGTTCAAGTTGGGACATTTTGTCATAGGCGAAATGGAATCAACTATGAAATATGCAATAAAAGTTACTATGTTTAAATATAATAACACTGTGATAGATAGATAGATAGATAGATAGATAGATAGATAGATAGATAGATAGATAGATAGATAGATAGATAGATAGATAGATAGATAGATAGATAGATAGATAGATAGATAGATAGATAGATAGATAGATAGATAGATAGATAAAGGTGGAGAGATGATTTTCTTTCCTAAGCGTGCGGCTTACTTGGCTGCATCAGATTTACTATTTCTTGCTCGTGTTCCTCCTGCAGATGATTATTTTCCACTTTGTGACAAGGTTTTGTTTGAAAAAGCACCAAGTACTGAAAAATTGTTTTAATGCATCATTTTTGGTTTTGAAAAGTCAGACTGAGGCCCGATGTCTGGCCAAAAGCTGTGGTGTTGTTTGCATAAGATAAACAGATGAAGTGTCATTTGTTTCTTTTGAACTTGTGTTTGTAATCCATGTAAACATTACACAACTGTCTAAATAGCAGCTCATGAAACATGCATTCCAGTGACATTTTGTTTTTGAAACGCATTTACGCCTTAATAAACGTGATGACAAGTGTCAATGAGCATCTGAATAGTTTCCCTGTGCAAATAATATTATTGTAAATGTCAATTTGTGTCAAATAATGCCACGGGAGGAAAGGCATCTAAAGAGTAACATTGCAAAATGAAATGCCATTATAAACACTGTTGACTAAGACAATCCACACACATACACGGCATTAATCACTGCAATACCAAATGTCAGTCTAAATCCTTTCTGACACTGAAGGTCTTAGGGAACCCTTGCAAACACACTCCCCTAATTCCTTGACCAATCCCTCATAACGCGGTAAGACGGAAAACCCAACGACCAAACACTATCTAAAATCACCATGACAAGATCTAACGTGACCAACAAACAAGAGAGGGAAAAAGATTTATCAACACCAGGTCGAAATTATAAATACCGCCTATGTCAAAAAACCTTTTAAGTGACAACATCTTTGTTCGATTTTCATTGCTTACCATGGGGAGCTATGCTTTTGATCTGCTACCCATTATTATTGTTTTCTCAATTTCAATGGGGATGTTGTGTACAGTAGAGATAGACCAACATGTTTTTATTCACTTATTTGTACTCAAGGAGGGCGATAACTGATACTTGGAGCGGATATTCACTTGCAGTAAAATGGAAAATCTTGGTGTTGAAATTTTAAATATCACAAATCCCAATACTAAGTAAATTGTTCCTGAAGTTTACACAGTTTTAAGTCTATTCTTGGCTGTCAGATTACAAGCAAAAAAATAAAAAAAAAAATCTGGTATTATCCTTTACTGTATATGGGTACTTTTTTCCTGACTAAAACTTTCTGAAATCTTAATAAGAGATAATGATTATGGCAAGTACTTTTCTATTTGATCACACCTAACATCTCACTGATGTAACTTCGATGACATTTGAAACTCGACATATGTCATGAAATATGTAGACAGCATCCTCCTGGCTGCTTTTATCTTGTCACTCAATTTGGATAACATGTCAACCTTCAACCTTCATGTCTCTTTGTTACATTCAATAGAACTAAGTAAACAATCAGAAACAACTCATTTCTCATTGTATTTCTATCATCTTCTTCCTCGCGGTACATCTTTCAGTGTCACTACGGTCAATTCTATAATTAGATTGCCAATCTTGGAAGAATTTCGATTTTGTTTGGGTGGGCAATTTGCACACAAATCATTATTTTCAAAAACCAAAAAGGATGGCAGCAAGTTTGTTGGGGAAATATATGCATGCGGCTCTGTATGAATGTGGTATGTTCTGGTTTTATACGAGTCTTGTGTTTATTGACTTAATTTTAGAAATAACTATTATTAGTAGTAAGTAGTATTATTATTCAAACTCAGCTGTGAGATACTAAACATTTATCATTACGTTAGATTCTCATTTACTTCAAAAATATGCTTGTCTTCCAGCTATATCTCTATGAAAGTGACACCTCCTGACTCATAGTATTTGTATATCAAATACTGTACCATCTTTGTTCAATCAACATGACTCACCAGGCAAGCTTGTTGACACATTGATCTGAGTGTAGAACCGCTTGTTGGGCAGAAGCTCAGAGACTCCATTCAAAGCCTCCACAGTGAATGTGTAGTTGGTGTTGGGAAGGAGATTGACCACCGTCACCGTTCTCTCAGTCAGCCCGACCTGCTGAGGCACAAAACCGATGCTGGCCCCGCAGGGCTCGCACTGCCGGCCGGCGCAGCGCCGGCAACCCACGCTGTAGGTCAGATCGACCCTGCCGCCCGTGTCAGACGACGCAGCCCATTCCAAGATGAGAGTGGACTGCTTGACGGTGTAGACCAAGTCTCTAGGTGGTGAAGGGGGGCCTAAAAGACAAGGAAATGGATTTGACTTTGCTTCATAATATCAGATTTCACAAGACAACTGGAGTAACTGAAAACAAAATCATTTTTCTCCAAACCTTTCCACTAGAGGCTGATCAATAACTACTACTCCAACTCGTACTAATCCCACCACAACGACTGTGACAACAAGATAATAAACATTAAGGTACCATGCATTGCTCAACCAAAACCCTGTTTTATCCAGAAAGTGATGCTTAAAAGATATATATGTGTGACACAAAAGTACAAGAAAACACAACCTAGAAAGTACATGCACATCTGTGTGACATGATGGCTTAATTTTTAAACCTTGAATGGGTTCACTTCTCCCAGATGGTCATGGAAGTGACTCTATCACCTGAACAAAAAACCTGCTGCAGCAAACATGGACCAGCTCTAACATAATAGTCAACAGTTTTATACAAATAAGGCTAATTTGTCTCAGTGGGGCTGAACAATGAGAATAAATAGATCTAAGTTAGAGGTACCATGAGACCAGGACGTTTGTTTTTATTATCACACTCAAATGTTAAATGACTAAAACTGTTATAGTTTATGCTACAAGGGCAATTTTTGCTCAGAGAAAAAAATAGAGTAATATATGGTAGCTGTGAATATTACTTCAGCAGACCCCACTCATGTTTTGTTCGAAACTACAAGATGATATATTTAACAAAACATCATTGATCAAATGTAATTACATAAGCTTTACATATAATTGTTTTCTCCCCTCTTTTTGTTGAGGTTCAGGTAGGAAGAGGTTTGGAAACATAAGGTTTGGTCAATTGATTAAAGGAGACAACGAGGACCACAGATTTGCTTGTCGTCTCTGCTGTTTGCAAACAAAAGATCCCAAAAGCCCGTGTTTATGAGAACATTTGGTGGGGTTTTTTTTGACGTGGAAGAGGCAAACAAATATATTGGTGAGATGGAGAAAAGGAATGAATCACTCTGATAATTTGGGAGAAACCAGCAACCAGCAGCTACTGTCTCATCCTTTCTATAGAGAACTTTTTCTACTTGGATGGTGTTTACTGTGCCACATAAATGAATGAAATGCTATCACAAATGCACTTTGTCTTATTTTGATTGTCAGATCTAAAAAAATTGGGTTACACTTTTATTCTTGGTGGGATCCCCTCCAAGGTACACAAAATCATTAAAACTTTAGCTTCTCTGTGTAGAGCTTTTGCATGTTGTATTAAGCCCCGGAGTGTTTAGAAATACAATAGAGTGCAAGTCAGACAACTGAATATAATCCTAATACTGTCCTGTCTAACCCGTGTCTTGTTCCAGAATCCTTGCAGACAGAGGGCTCAATAGAGTTGACGTCCATTAAAGCCCATGCCTTTTATATGGCAATGTGTGTGTGTGTGTGTGTGTGTGTGTGTGTGTGTGTATGTGTGTGTCCTGTGCGATGAATAAGTAAAGGTGTGCTGCCAAGTCCGTGAGCAAACACGTCACAAACCACAGCTGTTCCCTCACTACACAGGACCCACATTGAAAAGAGAATTACATAAGTTCAGAAGAGTATAGAGTGTGAACCCACACGCATTTAATGTCGAGCCAGCTGGGACTTTTTATTCCTGTTTGCTCGGCCTTGCTCTTAGTAAAGAACTTTCCTCTATGATTTAAATGCATAATCCACGTCCGTGTCCCCGTCCTACTCCTCCACTCATCTTTCTCCCATTTTTTCCTCTTGTTGTGCACTCTCCATCTGATACAAACTTCCTTGTTGATTTACATAAATCCCATCAGCCTGCAAATTGTCTGCCGCAAATTTAAACCACATTCAAAAGGAAGGCCTCAACCTTTGGGAGTGTCTTTTTGCACATATAATTAAATCCCACAGACAATCTGCACTGATGGCCTCATCCAGGCTACTAGTCAGTCCAGTTTTGTTTAATGTTTGTCATTCTTGCCGGTGGTTTTCGCTATCAAACGATCAATTTGCGGAGGAATACATTGGCAAACATTATACATCACTTTTTACAACATTTGTTTTCTCCCCAAAGCGGTTAAAATGCTGCCATCATCGCACCATCAGCAGCATTTCCACTCACTACAAAGAAATGCACCTCGGATGACATTGGAACTTTTCACTTGTAAATATAAAAGTAACTTTGTCGAAAAATGCGTGTTTATCTTTATCAGCGATAACACATAAAGCAATAAATAAAACCATATTTACATAGAACGCAATGCAGGACTCCAGGCATCCTCCAATTGTTTATCATGTATTATATATGATTATTATTTAAACCAGATATATGTTATATTGATAAAAAATACAAATGCAACACCTACTCTCATTTAGCTGATCTCAAAATTGACATCTCTTATTATTACTTTAATTCTCTAATAATAAAAAAAAACACTTTTTCTGACTCCCTTCCTCTATCCATGTGGAGGATGAAGCAAATCTGGGGATGATCATAATTACTGAATCAATTGTGTAATTAATGTGCCCATTAGGCTGCTATAAACGTTATCGCACGAGAATCGGAGAGCTCAGCAATCAATACTGTAATTAAACCACACCATAAAAGCCAGTATGACTACACACAAGAATCTGCTGGCACACACTAGTGAATGCGAACATATGCATAGAAAACATGTACATGCAGACCTAGTGACCTCAAGGTTTTAGTGGCTTGAGTACTCCGAGGAGATACAGCCCATTTATTTATTTTTTTTTTGCCATCTAATTACTAAGCTGTTCTCTATGCAGAAATCAATACAACTCCCCTGTATGGTCTTTGTCCTATTGGCCCTGTAATGCATCTTTATTGGAAAGTTTGCGTATTTGGTATGCAAGTAAAGACTTGGGTGTGTGTGTGTGGGGCGTGCGGGGGGGGGGGGGGGGGATGAAATGATAATGTGCACAGAGTAGGGATGAGCGTGCCACGTGTGCTTGTTGCTCCAGGACAGAGGGATGACATTTCAGTTTGACAAAAGGATGAAGAATAGTGTCACAATATGCGGCTGTGTGAAATGGATGAGCAAATGGAGAAAGGAGGAAATGAGAAGTGACAAAAAAGACCGGTGAGTGGTAGTAATGAGTTAAAGGGGAACTATTATGCTCATTTCAAGCTTCTCTCTCTCTCTCTCTCTCTCTCCTCTCTCTCTCTCTCCTCTCTCTCTCTCTCTCTCTCTCTCTCTCTCTCTCTCTCTCTCTCTCTCTCTCCTCTCTCTCTCTCTCTAACCCAGCAAATTTATCAGACCATGTTTCAATAAGATTAGAATTTTGATTACTGCTAGATCAGAGACACCTCATCACCAGTTACTGATACAACAATGGTGTCTTGACTTACAAGCACCCCCAATTTATGAGTTTTGGAGTTATGATTGTTCATTTGTCTATTTTTTTTTTAATTTGTGAAGTGATTTATTCTTTTTTATAATGCAGTGCTATTTGTCTTTATTAGAAAAGTAGTTGGCCCGAACCAGATTGAGCTTACAATGCATTTTTAATGAGCACAATTGATTTGATATCCAAGAAAATTAATTAACAGCCTTGGTCTCAGATGAATTCAATTTGTAAATCAAGAATTATGATTCATTAATGAATTGACAATTAACAAACGAGGACTAATTCACACTGCCTTAAAGATGCAGAAAAATCTGAAAACAAGGGGAAGGAGAACACTGAGGTCCAGGCTAGCCCACCAACATTTTCAAATGTTCATTTGTTTTGCATTGAATGCAAATTGAACAATAAACCTAAAACATTGAAGCCTGCACAATCCTGCTGTACTTTGTGGTGCCTTGAAGACACCTACAGCACTGAAGCGGAAAAAAGTAGGTTCCTTTTCCTTGGACAGAGCTCATTATTTGAAGATGTTCAATGAGGGGGGAAAAAACATAATAGGCTCTCCTTAGGAAGTCATACTGCATTGAGGTGCTCTGTTGAATGGCTCTTCTGTATTATTGTTATATCAGCAAATGGTAGGCAAATAGTTTAGGATTTGTTGGATTTGGATAGGATGTAATGCCTAAAGATGAAGAAAATGGCTTAATGGGCTTATTTTAAATGTAATGTGTACCTAATGTTAAAAGATAAACGAGGGAGGAATACCGGTGATAGTAGGGTATTAAATGTTAACTATAGAAGAAATGGTGGATAGCGACATAATATGTTTTTTAGGAGGCCTTTCAGGGTAAAGGCACAACTTAGAAGAATTTACAGTTTGTGCCAAGTAGATTTAAACCATGGAATGTCATATTTTTTTCTTCTCTCCAGGGGAGCATCAACTGCTCGGTCATATCAAATGCAGACTGGATTTAGTCATCTTCGCATTCTTGCTATCATTGCGGAGCTAAATTCCCACAAAATGAAACAAGCCCGGAAAAGTAATTTCAATAAAGAAATGAGAAGTGTGTATGGCTCCTTGGCTAGAAAACATTACATTATATTCACGAAAAAAAAAAGAAAAAGCACATGCTGTCTTTGTCTTGGGGGTGTGCTTGGCAATTTTTCAATGCAATTCAATAGCAGGGGAGGTACAGAAGGTGAAGGAGCGGGTGAAGGTGAGGTGGGGAGAGACAGATGAGACGTGGAATGTCGGGATGAGGAGCAGCAGAATAAAGGATGAGGATGGATGTTCAAAAATGGCAGCAGGAGAGGAGGGTGCAGGTTAAATGAAGAGGTGACCGGTACGAGAGTAGAGAATAAAATACATTACTTAATTATTTCCTTCACAATGAAATGGTGGAGCGATGTATTGGTGAACATCCAAAATGACCAAGTGACAAGGATGCAATTTCTCATTTGATGCAAAACCTTCCATAACCACGATTGCAAAAAAATGCCAAACAGACTACGACGCTTCAGGAGTCACATGTGACCAAAAGTAAAATATTATTACGTGTGCATGGTGATGAGGGGGAGTCCAGCGGCGTTCTGAAGTGGTCCTCTTCGCACACACACACCACTGAGCCCTCGTCTTCCGAAACACTGTTTGCTGGACAGGGGAAGCACTCCTGCTGCCTGGACGACATCTTGTATGATCCAGGGGGGCACGCTGAAAGAAACACAAAAAACAGCAGATAGGCCTCAGAAACTCTGTTTTGCAGCTTTTGCTTGACATATGATTGTTTCAAAACTGAGTTTGACGGGGTTGCATTGATCTGAAAAATCCTGCATACATTTACGCCGCCTTTGTTTTATAAGGGTAAATGTTTCATACTGAAACAGCTGCGTTTAAAGGGCTATTTTCAAAAAGGTATTGACAACTTAAAATGGATAGTAGTGCAACCAACATGCTTTATTTTAATCAAACCATTTTAATATTTAAAACAAATGGGGATTTTAATATCCAATTATAGTTCACTCGGTGTATAGGTGCACTTCAGATTGCACAGACATTAGTTCTTGAAAGAGGGAAAATAAGAACAAACAGGAATGAAAGAGCAGGGGAGCACAGATGAGAAAAGAAAACTGCCCAAATCTATTTGGCAGAAACAATTTTCACATCATTTATGATCAGTGGTCATCACAAATAAGCGCTTGGAAGCAACTAACTCAATTTAAAAAAAAAAAAAAAAAAAAAAACTGTGCCAGCCCACAATTTTGAAAGCCTCAAACTCCATTTTGGGGTGTTGTTTTCAGCCGCCGCACTCTATTTGCAAGACGTTTGAAGTATCTGCATCATTCTCAAGTGTAACTGCAGCACTTGAGGGAGTGACTACAAAAGGTGGGAATATGGTCGAGGGCGATAAGCACTTATGACCTTACACGCGAGTACACTACACGCCATGCAACAGAGGCTTAATGAAGCTCAATGTATGCGTGACAAGACGCCTCACAAACATGCGCAGAATCAAAAGTGGTTATTTCGCACTCTCTGGCTATGCGGTTTCATTTTCCACTTGCCATGCCTTTGGAGCAGGTGATAATGGGTGTGAAATCAGGATGCCAGCTCCTGCTCAATACTCTGATCTCTCTTCTGAGAGTATATTATAAACAATGGGCATGCATTAGCAGCTTCTTCTCTACTCTGCTTTGCATTATGGCTCCCTTTAAAAACATAAAACCTCTCATAGCTATTTTTCCAGCGTTAACACTTTTGGCTCAATCCAATTCTAATATTCAGGCATGCATTTTTTAGCACAAAACTATAAAAGAAAAACAAATTCACTGACCTCACCGTCCCCAAAAATATCTTGTTACCATGACTAAAATCCTGCTTTATGTGAAGGTGTTTGTTCATAGTTTGCTTTGCTTCCCCAGCTATAGCTTTCTTTACACCCATAAAGTGGACACTGTATAAATTAAGTAGCACCTGACCTGCAGGCTACGTACTCTTATGAGCAGTACATAAATAAGATGGGCTTCTGGGATCACCACAAATCCTGCTGCTACCATCAAAACTCCTCACTGAATCCTACTGAATGACTGTGGAGTCCCTGTACTTGGCTACGAAGGCATGCCTCAGGTGGCAAATCTGCTATCTAACAATTTAAATTTTTACTCCCAGTGCAGTTTAAGTCCTGTTTGAAGGATGCTTGAGCAATACAAAACACCTTAGCTCCTGGTGCTGAGTCTTGCGCATGTAGAGCATATGCCAATGTTGGAAAAGAAGTCAAGAACCTTGGATGACTCACAGGGCTACACTGATGTAACCCATTTACTTAATATAGAGTATAGAGTTTGACTCCTAACTTATACAGTACAGGGGGAAAAAAAAAAAAACAAAAAAAATAAAAACACCAAAGCAGTGAAGCATGACTGTGCAGACGAGGCAGCAAGACAGAGCCAAATCACGATGAGAAGTACAATTTTAATTTTAGTTCTCTAGTCTGTGAACTATTTTTTTTCATTTTTTAAAATTCTTTTAGAATTCATTAAAGCACATGATTTCAAAATTGCTTATTTTTCTTCATACCCTATTGAAACACATGAGCAAGATGCAAAGTGCAGTACAAAGCAGCCAAATCTAACCTCAGATTGTGCAACCCCAAACTAACTGGGTGGAGGCAATTTGTTATATCTCTCTCCGATATGTTTCAATACACTATCTCATTTTCCATTTTTAGGCAAATTTATTTATTTTGCTAAATCTCATAAAAATCCAGATTTAAAAAAAACTGCTGGGTGAGAGACTTCTCTACCACACTAAAGACACAGATTGCAGTGTTCATCTAATTCAGCGGTTCTCGAACTAGGGGGCACACGCCCTAAGGAGGCACAGCGTCACGACTGGGCATGCAGGGCTAGCTTGAACTACCATGAGCACTTTTCATTTTTAAATTACACTGAGCTGCTGTTCATGTTGTTGTTGAGTCCCAAGGAATAATGTTTGCAAGGGGGGGAGCGGGGTAATGTTTGTAAACAGGGGAGCTGAAAATTTCACATCACATCCAAAAAAGATCTGCTTCAAATACGAAAAAAAAAAAAAAAAGTTATTTTAGAAGTGAGTTGTACATGTAAAGACTGTCTTATTAAAATTCATTATTTTTGATGCACAACTTGGAAATCTAATGAGTAGTTTTTGAATATGTAAGAAACTGCATTATACACTCTAAATCCCTGGAAATCGGCAGTTCTTCTGGCCAAATATTATGTGTGTGAAAAGAATGATGATTTCAATTTTTACCACTTTTAAATGTCAGGCTGCCACATCCCAATGTTTGGCCCATGCATTTATAAATCGTCTCTAATGTCAACGCCTCATTTGCAGTAATACCCAATGTCAAAATTACCATTTTTTTTTACAGATCTAGAAAAAAACTATCTGCACAAAACGCTGTCGATTATATATTGATTCAATATTTGAGGTTTTATGGCAGAAAACGTGCATGTAAGATTGGTAATCGTGTGTCTTTTCTCTATAAGAACCTTGTAATCGACTTTTTGATGTCTGTCATTTCACAGCAGTGAAAAGCCTCTCGCTTTTAGCTAACTGTTAATCCAAGCCTCGGGACATAACAGAAACAGCACTGCAATAGTCTTTGTTCCAGAATTTTCTCCAAACATCCATCCTTCGCTACACAAAGAAAATCAAGTGAGTGAACAGCAGCAATTTTGAAATAATCCATGAGAATACAAGTATTTTTTTCTGGCATAGAGACACAATTTTAACATACATAAGATGGCTGCATTTACAACTTATTGCTTTAATATACCCCCCTTCCACACCCGGTCTTTTAATAATAGGAGTTCCAGTGACAATATGAGCTGCTCAGATAACAAGGGAGGCTGGTTTTGTACGCTGCCAATCATCTTCCACAGCGATGGGTCATTTACGGGGCTGCCGAAAGTCAAATGTCGTGCAATGTCACATCAGTCAGAATGAACCAATAAAATGTGGAATCTCAAGAAGAGTTTGTAACATCAGGGCAGGGAAGGAAATGAAGCCGAACGAACAAGATCATTCAAGTCATTAGACAAAATGTCCTGTAATCCTTGATTTTCCCTTTATTGCTTGGATATATATATATATATATATATATATATATATATATATATATATACACACACACATATATATATATATATATATATATATATATACACATACCTCGTGTCCACTAGAAATGAGAGTTTTCAAAAGAGAAGACAGAAGGAGAGATCTGCTAGGACACCTGGCAAAGCAACTGATCAATTTGTCCAATGTGTCGGCTGGGTAGCTCGATTAAACGGAACATGGACATGCACACATGCAGGTATTTAGAAATCTTCCTTCAAGGCGCGAGACGAAAGATCCGCAGTTTCTTTCCGAGATAGAGGATGTAGCGTGAGACCGACTGCTGTGAGAGACAGTGAAGAGAAGCAGATCCGCCAACGGACGCACGGACAGATGCACGCGAGATGGTGGGCTGCGTACTGTGCAAAGATAGGACAATAAACAGCGAGGGAAAATGGACTCCTTCAGTTTGACAGATAGACAGAGTCAGACTACTGATAAGCAAACATGCAGTGCATACAGATGAGACTGACTGAAAGAAACAGCCGTTTGAGCTGACATCGAACGAGACTTGGGTCTTCTATAGTGGAAATATAAGAGACTGTGGCGTGGCCTGTCATGTCGAAATGCTTTAAAGCCAGAGGGAAGTGAGGCTGTGTTCACACTTTTAATGCGAATCTCTGTAACGCACCGAAGCACAATTTAAATTTTAGATTGCTTTCATGCCTTTATAGTTCACTTTCTCCACTAATCAGGTGATGGGTTTATTATTTTGGTCTTGATTTGCAGAATGGTTGGATTTAAAACAGCACACTGCACTTTGTACATTTCATCCTGGTTAACTCACCACCCTGGCATTTTTACAAGCCAATAGGAAAGCATTAAAGGATTGGGTGACAACTAAAACTTTTAAAGCATAATTTTCATCTGTATGGTCTGGATCATTGTTAAATATCTTATTAAAACGATATTCACACATAACCCCAGACATGGCCACTAATATTCCAGTTCAGGTAACACGTGATATATTGTGACTTCAAACAGTATTATGTCATAAGGTAGCTTTTAGCTTTTGAGAATCGATTTGAGGTTTCCTTCTCATATTCTCTTGCTTCCATTAACCTTAAACATGATCATTAATAAATCATGAAGCACTTCACACAATAAATGTGAGACCCCCTGATTGCCCACAATAATTAATATTAATCACTCTAGAAGAGGTCTGCTTCAGAAACTGGCACAAAGACAAAAAAATCTTCACCGGTCTTTGTTGGGGACATCAAAAACAATACAAATTAAATGACACTGTCATCGTGTCACTTAACATTGATTTGAAATGTCAGGGTGTTTGGTTTTACGATGATAAAAAGGTAGAGGTGTAAGAGAGGTAATGGTGTGAAGGAGAGATACAAGGGAGGCAGGATGTGATTCCAGCAGGTGGAAATTAATAATTCAGAGCGCTTTAATTCACATCAATGCCCTCCGTGCGCCTGATGCTGATTCCGATGCTAATTCTTTCAGCGGGTAGGCCGCTTTAAGTTGTGCAAAATGAATACTCATTACAACGAAGGTCTCTTTTGCACTGACACACTAACAGACACACAAACGCGGGTCTTCGGTGTCAGACAGGGAGGAGGATTTGGGAAGGAATGACTGATCCATTTAAGCCTTGCACGCTAGGGCAGATTATGATTAAAATTGTGAAATGATAGCGCTATTATACTAGCGTCGGGATTCTGTTCAAAATAGAATACAGGGAAGGAGTTGTATGGAACACAAAACATTCATGCAGGGGTGTATTGCGTGTAACATTAAAATAGTCTGAAAACATGATTGGATTTTTTTCTGATCCTTAAATAAATATGGAATTATGAGGGTGTCTGAAAAAAAATATTCCTCGGCGCACAAGCCATTTAGTAGCCACAAAACTTGTAATTTCATAATTTAAATTCCTTTCCATACTTAAAGGAGAATTTGAGATTTTTGTCGACAATTTTCAGGGGCGCTGCCATTTTCGCGAGTCACATAATCTATGTGGGTGTATATACGTGTACTCTGCCGTTCCAAACACTCCATTACATGGGACACCATTATGCCCAGTGCTGATTTCTCTGATGTATCCTCATCTGATGAAGAAATAGCAGCATCGGTTGATCGGGAAGACTGAGGAATACTTTCATATAGATTTGACCTGTAGATGTAATTAATGTTGAATATTCGGGTGGTTGCTCGGGCGGAATGACGCAGAGTCTGACAACTCGCACGACATAAGTGCATAAACAAAGGCCCCCAGGAGCTCCAGACCGGCAGCTGCAGATGGTTCTTTGGACGGGAATGACGGAGTCTGACGAGTGAGCTCTGGTGGCGGGCCGTGAGCTGAGCTTTCTCAAAACACTATTAAATAAGAGAGGATTTAACATCACATTGTGAAAATAGCGTACATATTACATGACCTATTGGATACGCTGTTAATGCAAGCACTGGATTTCCCCTTTAAAGCATCATGTGTTCAACAGATATATAATGATGAAAAACAAATATTTATAACATTTTCTGCACTATAAGGCACACCGCATTACAGGTTACGTTATGCATCCATTAGATGGAGCTGCACTAAAAGCTCAATATTGATCCCTATATATGGCACACCGGATTTTAAGGTGCACCATCGGCTTTTGAGAAAATTAAAGGCTTTTAGGTGCACCTTATTGTGCGGAAAATAAGGTATTCTAAAAGTGCCCTTCAACATCACAATGTTGTAGGTTGCGAAAGTCGAAAGGATGGTGAATATCGCATTTTGCCTGACCCTGTTGAGTAAACCACATGATTCAAGTTTTGTTTCATGTATAACAGGCTGACATTAAGTAAATAATGGATGAAGAAAAAAACTGACACCTTTACAGTGTCCCATTAGAAGAACAATTGTCCCTTGTACCGCATGCATTGCGCTGATGTGTCTCAGTGCTTTGAAGATATGACTGAGTCGGACTGAATCAAGGGATAAATCCCCGCTATTAGCCGGAAAGTAAAGACCTCATTGGAGTCCACTCAGTGACTGCTGCTGCCTTACAATGTAATCAGGGAGCTCAAGCTCTGAGCTATGCAGCATTCAGGTCAAAGCTTTGCTTTCTCATTTTATTCGTGGTTCTGGTCTGGTTACCGCAGACTGACATCGCACGGGAGAGCACGAGGAGGATAACTGGGAGTATTAATGTCAGCAGTGCTGTGTATGAGCTTTACACTGGAGACGCTTCTAATTCTGCTGACACGCAGAACGGGACAAACAGACGCAACACAAAATCACACAAAAGGACAGAACACGCACACATTTGTTCAGTGGCCTGCTCACTGAGGCCGGCACTTAGAGGGGGAACGGTTGACATTACCGGCATAGTTAGATCACAATACAGACGCGACAAACTGTTCTTCTGTTACATCACTGTGTTCAAGTAGAATCAGGCATGCTGGACAAGTGCAGAGTAAACAAAAAATTACACCAAGCGAACATGGAACAAAATGTCCGCATATAGTTATGAATAAAGTAAACAAAATAGATATTGCACATTCTTTTAGAATATAAGGATGATTCACTCGGCTTTAAAGGGGAAATCTACCGGTTTGCATTAACAATGTATCCAACAGGTCATGTAATATGTACACTATCTTGACAATGTGATGTTAAATCCTCTCATTTAATAATGTTTTTCAAACATTTTTATTGACAATTACAAATTTTCAGGGGCACTTCCATTTTCGCGAGTCACATGACCTACATGGGCGTATGTGACGTGTTACATGCCATTCCAAACGCTTCATTACATGGGACACCATTATGCCAAGCGCTGATTTCTCAGATTTATCCTCATCTGATGAAGAAAGCAGTATCGGTTGATCGCGAAGACGGAGGAATACTCCCAGACACATCCTTAAGCGGCACAGCCTTGAGCAGCTCTCCACCGCTCGGTTGATCGGGAAGACTGAGGAATACTTCTATACAGATTTTAATCTGTGAATTTAGATAATGCCGCCGAGCGACGGACCCGTGAGCTTTCCCCCCGTGAGCAAGCTCCAATGCTCAGCTGTAAATAATATTGAATAATCGGATGGTTCTTCAGGCGGAATGACGTGGAGTCCGACGAGCTTGCTCCGCTGCTCTGTATGGAAGTATTCCTCCGTCTTCCCAATCAACTGATAATGCTATTTCTTCATCAGTTGAAGATAAATCTGAGAAATCAGCGCTGGGCATAAATGGTGTCCCATGTAATCGAGCGTTTGGAACGGCACGTCACACGCCCACATAAGTCATGTGACAGGTGAAAATGGCAGCGCCGCTGAAAACTTCTGTCGATAAAAGTCAGCTCAAAACACTATGAAATGAGAGGATTTAACGTCACATTGTCAAGATAGAGTACATATTACATGACCTATTGGATACATTGTTAATGCAAACCGGTAGATTTCCTCTTTAAATGTGATACACTTCAATCAGATCTTATCATATGGGTGACATGGAAAAAATATACTATTAAAATGGCAAAATGAAACTGCGTTTATTTATGCACAACATTGCATTCTAATGATCAGTATGAGGACATGTTTTCAACAATTACAATGCTGCTTTGTTAAAAGAGTCCTGTATTTCATTATCACCTGTTGTCAGTATTCTGCTGTAAAATTTGTACCACTTCACCCAAACGTCTACCACAACAAATATAATCATGAACATAGTTAAAGTCATAACTTTGACAATATTAAAACAGAACATAATTGCTTCATAAGAGCAGCACTTTTAACAACCACTCTTTTATTGGATTTCATTAGATCCTGCAGGTGTTAATGTTGTGGCCAATTACCATAGATTGACCTAATGTCGGCAAATCACCAATGATACAAGGCAATATAACAACTTGACTTTATGAACACATATGCTCACTCACTTGGGACCGGAAGTCTGTAAACTGCAGGACATCAAACACAGATGTCAATCAGGAACTATTCACATAGCTTTGGCTTTTATTTGCCTGATGTTACCATCTTCTCCTTGCTTACATTTAATATTTACCTTCCTCCGTTTTCATCTCCTTGTATAACACTTGACTGCTATTAGCTGTGTGGCCAGTCAAACATGCATTGCCCTGACCCATTCACTTGCCATCTCTATAGCGCTACTATGTCTTCAAACTCCTCTTCTATGGAGGCTTTTTGTAATTCATCCCATGAAGCAGCACAGACTTTGATATAACGCTGGAACTGAAAAATCGATATTTGCGCACATGCACAGGGATTTACGCAATTCAAATATTTATGACAATTTTTACTTTTAGAGTTTGACAACCATGTATTGAAGAGGGATGTTTCGAACTGGGGATTACAATCACAGAACGATAGATAGTGTGGAGGCAATACAAATTTTAAATGTAATAAATTACAAAAAGTCAAATAAAGATCCCCTCCCAAACCACAACATTATATCAGACTGAAGTGGAAGCAAATGTGCCCTATCACACCGGCCCTGTGAAAGCACTACATGACACATCTGGACACATGGTGTGATGGAACGCGACAAAACAGCTAACATACACCCTTTTTCTCCTTGAGAACCGTGACAAAACAAAGCAAAATGGGACAAACACTCACCAAACGTGGCAGAACATGACAAAACCTGAAAGGACAGTGAGATGCTGGGGATATACTACGGACTAGTTTTGATATGTCCTCTTGCATGCTGTCACTATTTTTGTGCAGTCTTTTACTATGACCAAATTTGAGGTTTGTACTCCATTCAATGAGTGCGATGGGATACTTTTTTTTTTTGACAGTAGTTTCATGCCTAGAAAGAGTACCGCAGATGCATTATTTGCCTTGAGGATGCTCGTGGAAAAGTATAGAGAAGGTCAGAAGGAGGTATATTGTGTCTTTGTGGATCTAGAGAAAGCCTATGACAGCGTACCAAGAAAGGAACTGTGGTACTGCATGCGTAAGTCTGGTGTGGAGGAGAAGTATGTTATAATAGTACAGGACATGTATGATGGCAACAGAACAGTGGTGAGATGTGCCGTTGGTGTGTCGGAAGAATTTAAGGTGGAGATGGGACTGCATCAGAGTTCCGCGCTGAGCCCCTTCCTGTTTTCAGTATTAATGGATAGGCTGACAGACGATGTTAGACTGGATTCCCATTGGACCATCATGCTACGCACTGGAAAGGAGAGGAATGAGGAATACCCAAACTAAAACAGAATATATGTGCGTGAATAAGAGGGGCGGAGGGGAAGAATGACGCTCCAGGGAGAAGAGACAGCGAGGGTGGACGACTTCAAATACTTGGGGTCAAAAATACAGAGCAATGGAGAGTGTGGTAAGGAAGTGAAGAAACGGTCCAAGTGGGGTGGAACAGTTGGCGGAAGGTGTCTGGTGCTCTATGTGACAGAAGGGTATCCGCCAGGATGAAGGGCAAAGTTTATAAAACAGTGGTGATGCCGGGCATGATGTACGGATTAGAGACGGTGGCGCTGAAGAAACCACAGGAAGCGGAACTTGAGGTAGGAGAAATGAAGATGTTGAGGTTCTCACTTGGAGTGTGCAGGTTGGATAGGATTAGGAATGAGCTCATTAGAGGGACAGCCAAAGTTGGATGTTTTGAAGACAAGGTGAGAGAGACCAGACTTAGAAGGTTTGGACATGTTCAGAGGCGAGAGTTACTATGTTGGTAGAAGGGTGGTGAGGATGAAGCTGCCAGGCAAAAGAGCAAGAGTAAGACCAAAGAAAAGGTTGATGGATGTTGTGAAGGAGGACATGAGGACAGTGGGTGTTGGAGAGGAGGATGCACGAAATAGGATTAGATGGAAATAGATGACACGCTGCGGCGACCCCTAACGGGACAAGCCGAAAGAAAAAGAAGAAGCCCAGGCGACCATGACAACCACGGTTTGTCACGTTAGCTCTGCATTGTCTCATGTTCATCATATCTCTTAAAATTGTGCTAGAGTAAGTACAGTAAATCAATGGCCGCATAACGTCTAATGCAATAATATTAAATAGCAAATTCAAAATCCAGGCTGAGCTGACAGCATTCTTCATCGCTTGTGAGGGAAATTTAACTTGCCAATGATGCTCCAAGTGACAATATAATTAGTTCACTTGAAGAATCACTGATTGGTTGTGATATGTGCTGAAGAATCTCTCTTTCAAATCAATTTAAGAGACGCTAAAGAGCCACAATCAGATTGTAAAGTGGACTGACAGGATGTGTTTCAAGTGGCTTGAAGGAAAAGAGCAAAATGATATTTTTGTCAGAGATAAGGAAGTGCGGGGAGGAGGAAGAAATAGCCATCAGAATTTCTATATTTACATTTCGCGAATGCAAATATCTTGCTGCAGAACAGTTTATGTTAGCTTATGCATGAGCATAGTGTGTAAGTGTGTGTGCACAAGAGTCCTCATCACTGGCATTATGCCCATAGAAGCGGTCGTTAGCAAATATGTTTGCATGAGAATGTCAGGCAATTTCAGGTGGAGGCGCTTTGAGAAATGAGATTTGATGTTCTGCTTCTTTTTGACAGTTACACCAATGGGGTGGTGTTCCCGCACATGTGTGTGTTTATGTTGTGTCCACATACGTGCGTATTACTTGCTTGTCACATTTCACTAACATGCAATTTCTCCTTGAGAGCAAAGATAGCTTAGGTAAGAGAAGTAATATTGATTTGCAATGCTGCTGAAGGTTAGGCACGCTCACAGCTTTTTAGACGCCGTTTCAGCTTTGCAAAGGCATTGTGTAATGTCACCCTTTACTACTTTCAATTTTCCATGCATAAACATGTATCTCAAGCCCATAGCACACCTGCAGAATGTTTGTGCTGTCTTCATTTAATATTCCACAAGCAGTTATGAAGAGAAGGGATGCATGTGAAATAACACATGTGTGTTTTTGTAGTGCACTAGACTTACAAATGTAATATTTAATAGGAATGAGCACTTCTTTTTTGAGAAAAATGTTTTACTTTTGGTTCAGAATTCACTGGGACAGCATGGATTAAATCATTATTCCCTTCTATAATATATGCAATGAGGGCTAATCAGATTCGCTGAGAAGGCATTTGGACGAATAGGAAGCGGATAGGATGTTGAATGTTTTGTTTTGTGTGGACCTTCATTTGCATTCGGGTGTGGAATATAGCCTGGTTGTGGAAATTAACAAGCATTATCGTCAGTCTGCAGTCGGTTGTGACGGGCCCATTTTATGTTATTTTTTTATTCCTTTTTGAATATGCCAACTGGAGGATGTACTCTTGAATGAGAGACCTCCCCCCTTTTTTTTTCTCCATGGCACAATTAAGACTGTGACCCAGATATAGAAAAATACTGACCAGATAAATTAAATCCCCAGGAGTGGAGACTAGAGCTGCTATTTACTGTAACTTCAAGTGGAGGAAAACAAAATGAAGAAAATGTTGGATATAATTTTATTTTTTTTTGATAAGGAAAATGAGGTTAAGGATTTTAACAGCTCCCCAGCACTTGAAGACACCTATTAGAGTCACAAGATAGAAAAAAAAAAGGCTTGAAGATTATAGACATTAGTGCCTGTATACATTAACACCTCATATAAAAGGTCTGGGTGCATCCATTACAGCGTATTAGCAGATGATTTATGGGAATGGCACAACTATGATTACGCACATGCCGGCTTTCTCAGTGGCCAAAGATGATCATTCATCTCTATCAAGGATAAGATGAGGAAGAGAAGGAGGTGGGGGGTTGGCTTGCTTTCCAACAATGGAATTAAAAAACACTCAAATATGAATAAAAGTGAAGATGCACTTCTTGTGATGCCAACAGTACACTGTTAAAGGCTCTGAAAAGCCTTTTTTTGATCACTCAATAAGTTCAGGGTCCATAGATTTTGTTTTCTAAGGTCAACTTTTCAAGCACATTAAGAAATGGAGAACGTAAATGGAGGCTGGCGACAATGATAGTCAAAGCCACGAGATGACCATCGGCAAAGGTGATAGCAGAAGAAGCAGTGAAATTATGTGATGATGAAGTCTTATAATTTCTTGCAATTTATTCTAAAGTACACCATAACCTTGAAAATGCAACATTTGAAGGACCTGTCGGCATCATGGTTCTACGGCATTTGTTCAGTTGGCCCCAAAGTTATTAAAAAATGTGCCATTACAGTAGATGGATGGTTCTGGTGGTAGGGGGGCTCACCAAGACCATAAGGCTGATTAAGTGTTTTCACTTCACGTAAGGAACCGTGTCAAATGCTGTAGGATGGGGTGTGCACCATGTGTGGGCGTATTCACTCTGTGTGCTGTGTATGTGCACGTGTGCATGTGCATGTGTGTGAACAAGACCCCATGTAATTAAGAACAGTTGGTCCATCAAGGAGATGGATGAGGTGGGCTGATCCTCCCGTCTAACCCACAAGCCCCCGACTGGTTTTAATGGCCGCGCTCCATGTCAGGGATCAAATCTCAAATACATGAATATTAAACATACGGAAATAAACACTTTTGAAAAGCTTGGTTTGCATGTACTGACGTACAGAATGAACTGTGTCCTTGGATAGGGAGTCTTAAGTGTGGTATGAGTGACACTAGTGGTAAATGGGTCTCTCTCTGGTAGTTAAAATAAACAAAATATTTAAAAAAGGAAATACTACAAAAAAATACAATACAGCATGCAGCTATTTATTTTCACGAGCATTCAGTTGTATTTAACTTTATTCGAGTACATTTCATCTTTAAGAGACTTAAGTGCAATTTTTTTATTTAGTGC